>NW_024581134.1:2911520-3225187 GCF_017639235.1 Corvus kubaryi | reverse complement strand
GCCCCGCGGGCTCCGAGGCCCGGCCTGCGCCCCGGGAGCCCCGCCCGGCTCGGCCTCCCCTCCCTGCCCGCTGCGCAGGGCCCGGCCGCCCGCCCCGGTTCCCCGTGCCGTCAGTGCGTGGCACGGAGGCGACGCGGAACGAGCCCGCCCCGGGCCGGTACCGTCCGGGCTGCGCCGGCTCCTTCTCCGGGCCGGCAGCGCCGCCGGCAGGGAAAGGTGCGGAAGGGAGGACGCAGGCGTGCCCGCCGCACCCCTGCGGGCTCTGTCTGCCGCTCCTCTGCTTTATTGACATAAATAGACAGCAACAAGTCAAACTGACACGATACCCCTCTCCCTGTTCAAGGCCGTGCTGCAATGTGACCGATGCCGAGTCCCACCGCTCCCTCTGCTGCCTTGGAGCAGCAGCAGGAGCGTGAGCGTGGTCCTGCCAGCCCCTGCTACCCACCACCCCCAGCCCTACTCCTTTTCTCTCCCGAGCAACAGGCATTAACTGCTGCATGGAGTGCCAGGACCCTGTCCCGTGAACATGAAGCCAGCAGCAGCCGGGACAGGATTTCTGTTCAGGATGGGAGGATGAAGAGCTCGGCTTCTCCTTTGTCTTGTGACAAGCCACTCTGCACCCCCCTTCCTATTCCTCAAGCCATGGGACAGGGCAGCTCCCAGGGGAGCAGCCCTTAAACCAGGTGCCCCATCACTGGCTGCAGAGCTGCTGACAACAGGCAGAGACAGGCCACCCCCTGCACCAAACAGCGACCCAAATCCCTGCTCCTGTCCAAACCCCAAGGGAGAGGCCTCAGCTCCAGCACTGCTGGATAAATATTCTGCCCCTAGGCAACCCCTGCAAAGCTTTAGTTCCTTGCTGCCAGTGGGCAATGAGAACCCAGTTCCAAGTCTTTTCAGCTGAGGGCAGCTGTGCACCATGAAAAGGAGCAAGGAAGGCCAAGGTGGAAGGGAGGCTCATGAAGGAGTCTGAAAAGGAAAGGAGCCTCGAAGCTGGCCTGAGGAGTGCTCCCTGCTTGAGCTGTGCAGGGCTCTGGCTGCCCTTCCCCACGGCTGACGCAGGCAAGAGGGGTCACTCTTGCATCAAGCTGTTGATCTTTGTGAGCAGCACATCCGTCTCAGACTCTGAGGAGACAGAGAAAAAACCAGTCATTGTGGGCAGCCACCATCCCGCAGCAGTGACAGGCAGAGTAGCCTGAAAAGCAGGTTTGAGGATACTTGGGGGATGTGGGATTCCCTAGTGGTGTCCCACAGGGCTGTTTGTTAAGGGCAAGACAGGAGGAACTCCCTGGGCTGGGATTCCCTTCCCTCCCCAAGCCATCCCAAACCACTCCGTCACGTTTGGCTGAAGAAAGCTGCCTGCCTGTTAGAAAAGAGTCCCACAGGCAGAGCCTGGCTCCAAGGGAGGGAAGCTCTCGTTCCGTGTGCACTCACCCGCTGGCTGTCTTCTGTGGGAACATTTCCTAGGAGATGGAATAGGATCGATGTTAGCATGCAAGTCTGGTCTCACCGTTCCCTCCCCTGAGCTGCCAGCTGGAGGCTGTGGGGCCCCGCAGTCCCAGAGGGAACTGCTCTCAGTGCCTGCAGCACTGGTAAAAAGGAGCAGGATCAGGATCCCCCAACTTCAGCCCACCAAGCCCTGGGGTGCAGAGTGGGCTAGGAAGTGTGAACTAAGGCATCCAGCAGCTCGAAGCAGGGTTGGGGCAGAGTTTTAGCTGCTGCCTGGTGATAAAAGCTGCCTCCACACACTTCTGTCTTACTTAGCCAGACAGGAGAGGACCTGCCCAGGATCTGAGTCCACAGAGGGTGGCAGCAGGTTTAGATCTGCACCAGCCACCCAGGGCACACTACAATCTCCCCAGACAGACCTGCCTGGGGAGGGGGAAAGGGATCAAACCTACTTCAGCAAGACGAAGGCCCAGATGATGATAAGGAAGGAAACGCAGTCTACAACGATCCAGATCATGAGGTATGTGCTGCTGGGCTGCAAGGCAATGAGACAAGCCATTGAACACCAGCTAGGGATGCTGTGCTGTGGCACAGCCCTGCCTGCTGTGCCACCAGTCCTTTTTACAGGGTCACATGTTCCCATGCCAGTACAGCGGTGAGCAGAAGACACCCTCCAGGCAGCTGCACAGGGCTGCTGCAGAAAGGCACCCACAAGTGCCTGCCACACAGGGCTGTGGGGCAGGGTGAAGGATGGAGGGGTCACTTACAAGCAGCCAGACAGGGTGTTTCATCTCCTTCAGCACCTGGCAGGCGTTGGTGGTGACAGAGCTCACCCCTGAGCACCACAGCACGGAGAAGAGCCAAGGCTGGTTCACCACATACAAGTTGACAGAGATGTTGTCCTGGCGGTACTGCCTGCATGGGACAGCTGTGGTCAGAGTAGGAGACAGCAGGGTGCCACCACACTGCACAGCCAGAGAGGGCTGTACAATTGGGATATGATCCAGCACTTGCAGCCACACGGAGCGACTGTCTGGAGATGCAGACCCAGGGCAGATTTGCTGGCAAGGCAGAGGACAGAGGACTGCAGCCAACTCCATCCTCTCTGTACCAGCCCTGCCATTTGTGCACAAGCCACGCACCCAGCCCTTCCCAGCAGCACACCAGCACTCAGCCTCAGCTGGCCCTCACCTCTCTTGGTCCTTGGGACAGTGCCCAGACCTCCGTAACTCCCAGGCACTTGGGAAAGGGTTCTCACCTGATCTCCTCAGAGCTCATGTCCTGGTAGGGCAGATTGACATGCAGTACTGGCTCCTTCTCATCCTTGAGTCTCTTCCGGCCGTAGACTTGCTGGACACCTGGGGCCTGCTGTTTGACATCTTCCCTGAACCCATCTGGAAGCCAGAGGACCTAGGGAAGAGCCAGAGAGCACGTGCAGAGGAGAGGTGCTCCAGAGAGTTTGCTCTCTTCCAATATTCCCTCGCAGGTCCAGGCACACATGGCCTGCTTAGACAGCTGCTTCCTGCCCCTCCATCTCCACACTCAGCTCCTCCACGAGGATCTCAGCCAGGACAGTCTCCTAAGAGCTTGCCCTAGCCAAGAAGTAAGCACAACAGGTTCCACTGAAGGGAGAAAGCAGTTCCAGCCTAGGAAATCTGCAACAGTTAAGTCCTTTCTGGGTCATTTAAAGAGTCAAGAAGTGAATCTATTTAGACCCAACTCTGCAGCAAGAATGCACCTTGGATCAGCACTATAGTAGAAGTCTTTTCTACATCCCTTCCTGCTCTGCATTCCCAAAAGGCCAAGAAAGGTGATTTGACTGCTGATTCATCCCCTACGGGCAGCACGTATCCTGTGCTGCAGAGGTTGGAGGAAGCATAAAGGGAACACAGGAGGGTGCAGCAGGAGTCCAAGAGCTGCAGGGAGAGTTGTGGTAGAGTGGGGGGAGGTGGCATTGTATTCCTGCTCGTGCTTGGCAGTGTTGGTCCCCTCCCTAGACTGAGTCATTGTTTACACACCAGGGTGCACAGTGCTGGGAAACCAAAGTATTTAGAGGGGTCTGAAGCTGTAGGCATTAAACCCTAATTATTGGCAACTTCTCCCAGGTAGAGAACCCCACAGTTGGGCAGGGCTGCCCAACAGGGATCACACACGGGGATGTGGTGTATGGGGTGTCAGGGATGCTCTGTGTGGCTGGCAGGGCACCTCCCACCAGGCAAGGGTGTGACAGCAGGGCCTGGCAGGGGCGGGGTGGTGACCAACTCACCTGCTGCAGTGGGATGCCTGACTGTAAAATCACTCCCAGGGTGACATTGACAAAGTTCTGGTAGTCACTGTGGTTCTCAGGCCGGAGGTCGAACATGATGGAGATGTTGCTCTGCTTGGCTGCCTCTAGAGCCTGTTCCAGGGATGGGATCCTCTGTTTGGTTGTCTCATTGCGATCAGCAGGGGAAAGACTCTGCACAGTGGGAAATGGCCTCCGCTGCAAGGGGGAGAGAGGGGCAGTCACCACAGGCAGACCACCTGTAAGCTTCCACGTCCCAAACTGTCTCTGACTCTCAGCTTCCTACACTGGCCTCTCCATGTGCTCTCCAGTGCAGACAGGCACAGGAATCCTCCCTGTGCACATCCATCGGGCACCTCTACCCTTCTCCCCACTAACAGCAGAATTCAAGCAGCCCCAACACCTGTGGGCATTCAAAGCTGCTCAGCAGTAGTCAGTCACCTTTGGGGAAGAGCCTGGCCACGGCTGCCTTCAAGCCCAGGCAGGCTGTGCAGCTCAGAGCAAACACGAGACATCCCCTCTCAAAGCAGCCTCCTCCATGACTCAGCTGAGGAGTCAGAACAAAGCCCAGCTTGGGGCATAACCGCACCCAAGGGATTTGTGCAGACTTCTGCACCCTGTCCAGGTGTCTGCCAGGACCAGTGCTCCAGAGGGAAGGTTCTGGAGCCCCAGGGCAGGGCTAATGCTTCACCCCATTCCTGACCAACCACCCTAAGGGCATTCCTGACCTCCAGAAACCAGCTGCCAGCATCCAGCTGCTGGAGATCTGTCCAGTTGAAGGCAATGCTCTGGGCAGCCCTGTCAGGGAACACAGCCTGCACGTTGGTGGTCCTGGTGAGTTCCTCGTCATGCATGAGGAATGGGACCCCGTCAGCACTGGCAAAGGAGCACAGAGGAAAGCCATATGTTGCAAGCTGTTCGTTTCTTATCCCTGCCCTGGCATTTCTACCCCCTCCCAGCCACCTGCTAGAGTAACCGCCCACCCTTATTCTACTTGTGGCCCTTTACACAAAAGTGTGTACCTAGAGACCAAGCCAGGAACCAAGTAGCTCCCTGCTCTCTAAAAGAGCTGTCCCAATAACAGGATTACATGAGATGAACTGGAGCCAGGGTCTGTTTTCCAAGCAGTACCCCTCCCCCGATGGAGCCTCCCTCCCTGGAAGGCAATCTGCATGGGGAGGACAGAAACCCAGTACCTCTCCCAAATCATTGGGACACCAAGCTGGAGCTAGTCCCATACTGGGAAGGTGGGAGTGGCAGAGCCCTTTGAACAGGGCTGCATCCAAATGCAGGCTGTATCAGTCCTCCAGGCGTCTTCCAGAATGCCCCCTGCGGGAGGTGACATCCCAGGATACACAGACCCCTTCCTCCCTCTGAGCACCTTTACCTCACCATGACATCTGTCTCGAAGACTTGCACATCACATTCCACTGCCTTGTGCAGTGACATGAGGGTGTTCTCGGGGGCCAGCTGGAAAAAGGAATGGTGTTAGTGCAGAGAGCATGGGCAGGATGGGGCAGCAGGCAGGCACTCAACCCGCCTGGATGCGCCCAGCAGCTTGGCTGAGCTCTAGGGCAACCACAGTGAGACTGGGGTGACCTGGGCATGGGGGATGGAAAAGGACAGGGGATAGAGCCAGAGCCTGCCTCATCCCTGCTTCCCAGCCTACACTACACAGCCAGGCTTTCTGCTGGGAGTCACGTGCTCCTGGTCCAGTAGCGCTCAGGAAGCAGCTCTGTCCTGCAGCTGCTGCACCTCCCTCCTCACCCTGTGCTCACCCATCCTCCAAGCCTAAGCTGCCCTGGCTGCTGTGGGGACCCCACTGTTCTGGGCTGGCCAGAGCTTGTCCAGGCCTGTGGCCACAAGGATCTGTGCCCTGCAGCCAGGCACAGCCTGGCTTTTCCTGGGGGAGCAGCCTGCCCCACCCACTCAGACCACTGCCAGGGTGCTGGTCACTCACCATGGGTGCTCCTCGATGGCCAACTAGGGCTGGCTTGGGGGGAAGCTGGTTCTCCTCCATGATGCAAGGGGAGGTGATTCCCAAGGGAGCCAGGTATAGTGCAATCATCGCTGCACAGTACACAAGCAGCAGAAACACCCTGAGACCTGCAGGCAGACAGAAGTTAGAGGGGATGAGGTACAGAGGAAGAATTTTTCAGGTCACTAGGAACAAGCCAAGGCCGCTTCAGCTGGCATTAACCTGTCATTGCCCTAGGTCAAACATTGCATCCCCAGCCTCAGGAACACTGCAGATTTATTCTTGGCCCACTACGTGTCCTTGCATCCTAACTCAGCACTTCTGCAGCACTCTGCCACCTGTAGCCCTCCCTCACCTGCAAGGCAGGGAGGGTTGAAGCTGCAACAAGGGCTGGTCATGAGAAGCAACCAAGAGCAGGCATTCCTACCACACTGGGGACCTGTTCCCACTGCACTGGTGCTCTCTGAGCACCACTCTGCCAACGGTGCTGCTTGGTTGGGTGGCAGGAAGCAGGGCACCAGCCAAGGTGACAAGAGGAGATCTTGGAGGGGATTACCTGTCTTGCGGGTGCGGTAGATGAAGCTGGCCAGGGGCCAGGCAAGGAGCGTCATTCCCCCCACAGTTCCAATGTGCAGGAAGGGACCTGTTGCCTGGGGAGGCAAAAACAAACGGGGTGTCAGCCAGCACCAGTCCCCGTCCCCAAAATACACATGGCTCCAATGCCAAGGACCTGCCACTGCAGCCAGTACTGCTGGAAGATCCACAGTGCCAGGGAGGGAGGGACAGGCTCCTGGGGGACAGAAGAGACTCCCTGCTCTGCTCCAGCCACCATTCATCAGTCTGGTGGCAGCTGCTCCAGGCAGGACTGCAAGAGCAGAAGGAGCACCTTGCCTAGCCAGGCAGCAGAAGTCAAGGGCTGGGAATTAACCCCCAGTGTACACAACCATGCTCGGGGCTTCAGTCAGCACCCTGCAGCTCAACCCCACAGGCCAGGCACTGGGTGCAGCAGGGGAGTCCCTGGTATCAAGGTGACTCACCTGCAGGGAGACACGAGCGCTTTTCCACTCCTCCGCCCACTTTATTCCCAGCCCTGTGAAGGCTGCAGCCACCACCAGGGCAGTTAGGATCAGCAGGACCTGTGGGGCAGGGCACAGGGCAGTTAGGGGAGCACACAGCATCTTGCAGGCTAGGCAGAGTCCTCTTCATCCCTTCCTCATGGGCCCCTGCAAGCCTTGATACCCCACTTTTCCCATCTGGGTTTCCAGCTGAGCTCTGTGCTCGATGCTTTGAGCACTGGGAATATTCCCATCCCAGAGACATGTGGCTGAGGAACTGACAGCTGCAGCCCAGCTCAGCGGAGACACACAGCCACTTAGTGGGGTCACAGCAGCCATACACAGCCTCAGTAGGCTGGTCCCAGCTTCTGAAGGTGCAAGGGCAGCCAGGACAGGCACCACCTCCCTGAACTCCCAGTCTCTCACCTTGTGCACCCAGTGTAGCTTCAAGGGCTGGCCGCAGAGCTGCAGGCACAAAGCAAGGACCTGCAAGAGCAAGGAGCTGTCAGAGCTGGGCTGTACCCCACACCTCAGCCCTCACAGGCCACTGGACTCAGCCACAGAAGCTCGGGCCCCCTGGCACAGGCAGGATCTCTGGCCGTGCTCAGGCTGACCCAGCTGCAGATGCTGCAGGCTCCTCCCAGCTCTGCCCAGGGCACGGCAGCCTGTGCTCAGCACAGATCCATCCCCCCAGCCCAGCGGGATCAGGAGGGCTCACCAGCAGCACAGACGAGTAGCTGATCAGCACAGCTGTAGCTATGAGCAGGACCTGGGACCAGTCTAGCCACAGCTTCCTCTCCCTGAAGATGAATCTGCCAGCAAAGGGGAGCGTCAGAGAGGCAGGGGTGACGTGGGGAACAAGGCTGGATGTGGGATCCTACTCACTCGTTGAAGTTGTGGAAATCATTGAGGATGATGATAGCGAAGTAGAGCCACACCAGTGTGAAGAGGAAGACGCAGAAGAGGAAAAGGAACCAACTGCAGTCACACTGGAAGCCAGAGATGAGAGTTATACACACACCTTCAGGGCACCTAGCCCCTGGCCAGGTTTCTGAGACCCCTGGTATGAGCCAGCCAGCAGCAGGGAGCACAGGGGGTCACAGCAGGCACTGGCCCAGGGGTGCAGGCACTGAGCTGCCCCATGGAGAGGGACCAGAGCTACCCTGGCTGGCTCTTTTAGCTGGACCCACGCTACAGAAAGATGGATGAGCATGTCCTACAACAAACTAAAAGTCTGCCTATGCTAGGATGGGGAAGATAGCCCCTGTGAAATCACTGCCTCCTTTCCCATGCAGCACTCCCTAGGAACAGGCTGGGACTTTGGACATAAGAAGGGACAGGGAGCAAGGTCCCATTCCCTTCTAGCTGGATGATCTGTGGGCTGGGCAGAGAGGGGTGCAGTGCCTCAGAACTGCCCTTGCCCTGGTGAATCGGCAGACTGCGTCCAGCAACATTGTCCCCAGCCACTAGTCCCAAGTGTGTAGGGGAGGTGAGGGGCGCCACAGGTGCCAGAGGGACACCTAGCAACCCAGACTTATTTGTACATTCCAGGCAAGACAGGACAAGCAGCAGCAGAGCCACTCCCATGGGAGTCGGAGACCTCAGAGAATCCCAGGGCCCCACCACTCCCAGGTTACAAATTGCTGGGGACACCCTCCTGGTGGGGCCACACCCAGCCCAGGAACTGTGTCTCCCACGTGCCTGGCCAGGTGCCCGGACCTGCTGCCACACTCAGCCCGAGGGCTCTGCTCCGATCCAGGAACGTGCAAGAGCTGCAGATGCACACTAACGCTGCTCTACCCTTCTTGTCACCCAGCAGGAACACAGCTCTCACCTTCTCACTGCTCCAGGCTAGGGCAGTCCCTGGACAGCGAGGGTGCCAGGTAGCATCCCAGCTCTCCTGGGGCTCGGCCCTGGGAAGCACGAGCACCAGCAAGAGGTCAGCAGCTCAGTGTCTGGGCTGACCGTCCCAGCCAGAGCCCTTCCCCAGCCCAGCCACCACTCTGAGACTCCCACACAGGGGCTGGCAAGCCCTAGGTCAGCATCACTCAGGTATCACCTTGGTGGTTCTCAGGCCCTTCCTCTTCTCCTTCTTGGCAGTGATCCACTGGCAGCTGTAGGGGCAGAGCAGGCAGGTGGCACAGGTAGAGCAGCAGCCAGGGGGGTCTGCCATAGCAGCAGACTGTCCCAGAGCAAAGGTCAGGTGTCCTGTGGGGGATACAACACAGTGTGTTGGCACAGACCTCCCTACACACTGCCCCCACCCCACTGAAGCATTTTGTATCCAGGTACCCTGGCAGGTGGCCCAGAGTGCTGGGACATCGTGGGGCTGCTGGTTGTGTCCCCAGGCAAGGCATGGTGCCAGGGAAAGAAGCAGCCCAGGGTGCAGCCCAACCTGTTCAGCAGGCTGTGCTGGGACCCTTCACCCAACAAGCTGGGGCATGCCTGGAGCTGGCAGGGAGCAGGGCCTGCTCCCCAGCCCAGGGTTCAGCACTCTGCCTGGGAGCCAGGACCACTGTGCAGGCTCCATGGGCAGGCAGCCTTGCCAGTCAGCTTGACAGCAACCTCGCACCCAGGCTTCCCACCTGCAAGGACTGTCCAGCCCCATGCCACAGCCTGGGACTCCTGTTTGCAGCTGGGGGTACATGCAACAAAGTTCCCGTTCTAAGTCCAGGTCCTTGCTGATGCAGCACCATCCTGGTAGTTCCTTATCTCAACCTGCACTCCAAGGAATCCCAAGTGTGGCTGCACGAGCTGCAGCTGAGCAGGCACTGGATGGCTTTGGTCCCAGTGCTTATGGGGGGGATGTGGGTGAGAGGCAGTTATGGGGGGAGCCCATTTCTACAGTCACGGAGATCCAGGCTGGGTGCAGGACCACCTCTGAGTTCCCCAAGCACTGGCAAGGGGAGAGGGCCTGGATGCTTTGCTATGATCCCCAGATTCCTGGTGTTTGGCTGGGAGATGCAGGGACCCCAGAACGAGGTATCCCTTGATCCACCCAGAGAAATCCCATGTTTACTATTTCTTGTCCTGCTGTGGAGATGCTCCTCCTCCTCACTGCAACCTCCCCAACAGGCCAGGCACATTATGCAACACTATCACCCTGCAGATTAAGCCTGGCTCTCATTTCACTGTGACCACAGAGTCAGGCATGAAAGCCAGCTGACCACATCCTCCCAGCCACATCCTCTCCAGTGCTGGAGGCAATGGCATGCCTCGTGGAGCTGTGTCCCACTCCAATCTGGGCTGTGGAGAGGGGGAGCAGAGCTAGGCCAGTTCCTCCCAGGCCCAGCCAGCCAGACCAGAGTGGCTCTGCCATGCCCTAGCTGTGGCCAAGGTCAGCGTGGTCTCCCCCTGTAACAGGGCAGCACCCCAGCCTGTCACCTTAATCCTAAATACCAGCACTATGGGGGTTTCCAGGGCTGGGGTGCAGAGCCTTCCCCAGCACCCACACAGAGCACAGGGTCACGCACAGGCAGGTACCACCCCAAGAGCAGGACCCCATCCCTGGCCAGGCAGCTTCTGCAGGCTGGGGGACATCTGGGGGCTGCCATCAGCAGGTCCAGCCAGCCAAGGCACAGAGGATGATGAGCAGCAAAGCAGAGTCCAACATCTGCCATCCCCTCTACCTTCTAGGGACCAGACCAGCAGCTGTGACCTGCTCAGTGATGGCACTGAGGGAGTCAGCCTTAACACAAGTACAGGAGGGTGTGGAACCAGATACTTCCTTTCTGATGCCCAGGGGCTCTGGCTGCAGGCCCCTACCCCTGCTATCACCAGAAGCAGAGCCACCACTTCCACCAGGGATCAGTGGGTTCAACCAGCCTCCACTTGGAGTCACCCTGTCCCCTGCCACTGCTCACATGGGCAGAACACTGGTGTCAGCAGCTGCTGGCAGGCTCCCACGCAGGGTACACAGTACAGGAGGAGTGGCCGTGGGCACCAGCTGTAATTCAGCACTCAACTGCTCCAAGGGACTGCTGCTGCCAGGACTGGAGCTTGGCAGAGAATGGCACAGGACTGGTCACGAATCTACCCCAACAGTACTGTCCGGAGAGTTTGGAGGGGAAATGCCACCCCGTTCTCCGGCTCAGAGTGCGACTGCAGCAGTAGCATCAGTAGTTATGGCGCAACACCCCTGGCGCAGGGCACAGGTCCCAGACAGAGCAGGGCTGGGTACACATCAGACCCAGCTCAGCTTCTGCTCCGGTTCCAGTGGGAGAGCAGCAGAGTGGGAGCTGGGGGTCCATCACGGCTGAAGGACCCCTCCTTTAGCTCCCACCAAACAACCCCCGCAGCACGCCACAGCCCTAGTGTGGGAGGCAGAGGGAATCTGAAGGGGTGACAAACCCATTGCCACAGTCACACGGCAGCATATGCTGGTAGCCTCACAAGGACCTCCATGCCCCAGGAGTGCTCGCACAGGACAACCTGGTGGCCATGAACAGGTCAAGATCCCCTTGCCCTGGTGTAGCCGAGCCAGCCCAGGCTGTGTGCCACGGGCAGGTCAGCAGGAGCTGGTGCCTAACCCCGCTGTTCCCTTTCCTCGTAGGACAGAACACGGGCTCAGCATGGGGCACAGAGTGACCCAAACCAGTAAGAGCAGCACAGCCTGGCCCAGATCCCCCACTCTCAGTCTCATGCCCGGGCAGCCAGCCCTGGGCTCCCCGTTCCTGCTCTCCAGAGCGTGGGAATAGCGTGGGCAACCCCCTTCTTTCCCCCTCTCAGCTTCCCGCAGAGCCGGGATGATCACCCCCTCCCCGTGCCGCCCTGCCAGCGCAGGACAGCATCCCCACGGCCGGGGCAGCCACGCCGGGACAAAATACCTGCTCCCCGCAGACGTCGGGCTCCCGCAGCTGGGCCAGGTGAGCACGGGCCTGGGCTCTCCCCGGGCCCATGCGTGCCAGCACTCGGCTCCCGCTGCGCTCACACCCTCCTGGGTGTGCCCCCGGCCCGGCAGGTCCGCACAGGCCGGCAAGAGGCGGGCAGACTGCGAGCGGAGCAGAGCGGGGCGGGGGGCCGGGCTGGGGTCAGGGCGGGCCCTGCCGGCTCCGATGCCGCCGCGGGGAGAGGGGGAAGGGGCCCCGGGGCCGTCACGCGTCGCAGCGCAAAGGAGTTTGCAGGCAGCCCACGTCCAGGCAGACGGAGAGTCCAGGGAGAGCTCCCGGGAGATGGAGGCAGAGCTTCGTGCATCGCCGCGCCTTTGAGCGAGGGGCTGTGGGAGCCCCTCGGACAAAAGGGACTTTTCCCTTCCCGGCAGAGGAAGCCCGAACAGACACATCCCGGTCACCACGGCTAGCTCGGCTGACACACCGGGGCATGCTTTGAAGGCGGAGGCACAGAAGTAAAAGTGCTTTCTTGCCTTGAGCCAAGAGAAATGCTTCCGAAGCAGTACATCTGAACTTTGCTAAAGCAGCAGATGAAAGGAGGCTCCAGACAGGCCTGATGGCACCTGAAGATGGATGGGCTGATGCCTTCCATCTTCCCCCTCCCTCCCGGTGGCACAGCACAGCACAGCTATGTCCCCCCCCCCACCCTCTGCTCCAAGTCTCAGCTCCTGTTGAGCCAGGATGCACGATGGGCACTCTGAACTTTCTCCATCACTGAATTGATCTGTCACTGCCCGGGATCTCAAGGGACCCCTCTGATCTTCTGCCACTTGCAAAGGACCTGAGAAAGCTGATTTACAGGGAGGTGATGGCATTCTGCAGTGACATAGCAACTGCCAATTTAGGCAGAAGCCTCCGCGCTCAGCGGGTCCTGTTCCACACTACTGTTGACAGCTTCGGCACAACTCATTGAACAACTCCATGAAATGTGCTGATTAAGGTCTTATCAGTGGAGGGTCTGGAGCGCTGCAGGAGAGTTTATGCAGGAACACCCATTGCTCTTACTCCCAAAGGAGTAAGCTGAAAGCATTGCAATGGCCAGGAGTACCCCTCGGACAAGCAAGCAGCCCTGCACCCCAGATTTTGTCAGCTGTGAGCAGTTTGGCAGTGAGGTTCACCTCCTGCATCCGTGTGTTCTGCCGACTCTGACACAGATCAGCTGCACACGGAAGAGCAAAGCCGTGGGCACGAGCCTTCCCGGTAGACCTGCGCCCCAGGAAAACCCCTGGGATGCAGAGAGCCCATTTTATGGGGTAGCAGATTCACTGTCAGGGATTGGGTTGCAGGTTTTAAGGAGATGAAGTGAACACTGAAGTGAGGTGAAGGATCACTTAAGCCAAGAAACATCTTAGTGTGTAGGGCAAAACCGAGCATGAGTAAAGAGACTAAGGTGAGACTGGAGCAGGGGAAATTGCAACAGAGCTGCGGGAGATCCAAAAGCTGTGGATTTTAGTGGTGTGAGGCAAAGCTGATGGAAGAGGCGTCCCGAGCAGATAGAGCAGCGGGACAGGCAGCTCCCCGGGGAACTGCCCACCGTCTGACCGCGCCGGGAGGGAGCCTATTTTTTGGGGGTGGGCAAGCTGTTCCCGCCCGGCGCTACGGAGGGAGCCCCATCCCCGGGGACCGCCCCGCGCCTGCAGCGGCTCCTCTGCCCACGCGAGGGCGGCAGCGCGGCCGCTCCGCTGCGCTCCCGCAGCCGCTCCCGCCCGGCACGGGGTGCTGTGGGGACGGGCAGCGGCGGTGGGGCCGCTGGGCCATTGTCTAATCCCCGCCACGTGAGGCAGCCCTGTTGAGGCAGGGCAGCGGCTCGTAGCCGTGAGGGGCGGGAGCCATGCTGGCTACTGGCGCGGCGGGGCGAGGGCCGCGCGGGCACTGCCGGTGCGTGGCCACCAGGCGGCGACCTCGGCCCGCGCTGCCGCCCCGGGAGTGCCCGAGGTTCGGGTCTGCCCAAAAGGCCGGGGATGTGACCCTAAGGACACCCTAAAGGCCGGGGATGTGACCCTAAGGACAGGGATGAGTTTATGGGTGCTACCCAAAGGACAGGGCTGAGCCCGGGGATGTGACCCTAAAGACCGAGCTGAGTTTATGGGTCCTACCCAAAGGACAGGGCTGAGCCCAGGGGCGCGACCCAAAGGACAGAGCCGAGCTCAGATTTGACATGCAGAGGACAGGGCTGAGCTCGGCGGTGCAGCACCGAGCCCATCAGACCGACATAAACACGGGCCTCCTCAACATCCACTGCCCTGCCAGCTCAGACTGAGCTCCAGGAACCAAGTCACAGGTGAACAGCTAAAGCTAACGAGCAGAGTGTATAATCAAGCTGGCTTAGCTCTACCCATCTCACCACGAAGTCAGAGGCACCAGAATTAGTTGGGAAAAAGACAGAAAATAATGTTCCTCTCAACACAGTTGCGTGAGCTCACACACAACATCAAGTGTTGCACTGATGTAAATTGAGTTTGTGTCCTGCCTTCACTTGTGAAGGTGCATCTGTGGGTGTTCTTTTAGATTATGGCAAAGTGATAAAAACAAACATGGAGAGGAATGCTCTAAGAAAGGAAAGTTATGTCAGTGTATTACAGCGCAGCTGAAGTTATCTCCCTAGACTCTGAACTTGGGCGTAGAGAAGGTATTTTCAACATATTTAAGTGACTTAATGGCTTCATGTTAGGTTCCTGTTTGTCCACTGAACTGGTCATAAACTAGTCTTTTCAGGAAAAAAAAGCAAGCCATTGTTTCAGTTACTTCTGTTTTTCATCATACTGCACACAATCTACAAGAAATACTGCTTTTAAGTTTGACTGTTTTAGGGAATGCTTTCCCTTCATGTGATCTCCCATAGGACCCAAGACCAGGAATAAAAGGAGAAGGCAATACAGGTTTCTATAACATTATTTCACACTTTCAGCTTGTAATAGACAACAAAAATTCAGAGTATCACCATTTCTCTGCTGTCAACACTTTAAAAGCCAGTGGCACAGACTTAGGCTTCCACCTCAGCTAGTAGCAGACCTACATAAGCAGATAGACCAAGGCAAAGATCTCCATCATGAATCTAAAAATCACTGCTTGCTGTTAATCTGCAGTAATATAGTTTTTGCTACAGTTTGAAGATGTTCTGCCTTGGCACATTAAGTTGTTTGAAAGAACTAATCAGACAACAAACAGCCTGCTTAAGGGGACAATGTATGATCATGGCACTAGTCTCAGTAATTTTTTTTCCTAAAGGCCAGAAGCTTGTAAGGAATTAAAGTATGAACAAGCATTGAATTAAAGATGAACAAGCTTTCAATCAGATTTTTTTTCCCCCTCCAGAAGTGGACTAGTTAAGGAGATCAGGAATGCAGATTGTGAGAGTATTATTCATCTTGAGGAAAACCTCTGTGGATGACTGTACTTATTTCAGCTCTTATCATGGAGTTTGTATGATACAAGGCAAATCACTTGACCCAAACTTTTCACGGGTGGTCCTTAAAGGTTCAATTTCCTGAATACTTGAAAACAGCATGGGGCAGATTTTCAGGAGTGCTAATCATTAACTGTTGTAATTGAGAGCAGTGATAGGAGCCCTGAGGATCAAATGCTAAGGAGTGTTAAGAGTTCAAGCTGCACAGTAACAGCAGATCTCAGGTTGGGCACTGTACCAGTGCAGTGTTTAGCTCCCTGTTTTCATAGGAATCCAACACCCCTCAAGGGTTTCTGGAGATACATTTATTAAGGTACAGAGAACACAGACTTTACAAGACCATCATAGATTATAGAATCATAGAATGGCCTGAGTTGGAAGGGACCTTAAAGACCATCCAGTTCCAACCCTCCTGCCACAGACACCTTCCACCAGACCAGGTTGCTCAGAGCCCCATCCAGCCTGACAGATTCTTCCAGGGATGGGGCAGCCACAGGTTCTCTGGGCCTTCTGCTGGAGCCTCACCATCCTCACAGTGAAGAAACTCTTCCTGACATCTAATCTAAACCTGCTGTCTTTCAGTCTGAAGCCATTCACCCTTGCCTTGTCACTCCAGGATCTCCTGAAAAGTCCCTCTCCATCTTTCTTGTGGGCTCCCTTCAGGTACTGGAAAGCCACAGTTAGGTCACCCTAGAGCTGCCTTTTCTCTAGGCTGAACAACCCCAGTTCTCTCAGCCTTTCCCCATAGCAGAGCTGCTCCATCCCTCTGATCATCTTCATGGCCTCCTCTGGACTCACTCCAACAGGTCCATGTCGTTCCTGTGCTGGGGACCCCAGAGCTGGAGGCAGCACTGCAGGTGGGGTCTCACCAGGGTGGAGCAGAGGGGCAGAATCCCCTCCCTCCCCTGCTGCCCACAGGGCTTTTGCTGCAGCCCAGGACACACTTGGCTTTTTGGGCTGTGAGTGCACATGGCTGGCTCATGTCCAGCCTCTCCTCCACCAGCACCCCCAAATCCTCCTTGCCAGGATAAGCAACAGTTAATATGTTCAGTAAGTTTTATACTACAAAATACAGTTAGGAAATAACTTTTTAGTCATGTCATATCTAAAGCTAAAAACAAACAAAAAAATTCAAACAGGCAAGTCCTTCTTTCATTAAAAAAGTTAATTATCAGATGCTGATATTTCCATCTGAGACCTGTCTTGTAAGGCATACATGCTAGGCTTCATTCATTATTTCAAGGACCAAAATATTTGGTTTTGTTCACATGTAGCTCTTTCTTTTTGGAACTTGAACTAGTTTAGAATTTGAAGATGTTTATCATTTGTCATTTCCTAATTGCCTTATTGCATACTTAAGTCACACAATAACAAACTGAAGGCAAATCTCAAGTATTCAATTTAGGATGCAGCAGAAGGTATGTTCACAGGGTATACTCACATGCAATTCTGCTCTTAACTGCATATCTTTGTGTTTAGTGTCACCTATACAAAGGAAGTCAACTAATTTAATTATAGCACAACTGTTTTTTGTAGTAAGTCCATTTCCTTTATAAGGATATTTAACTCTACTGAAAGTTAAACTGTAGGCATAAATTACTGAATGTGGCAACACTGATATTCTGTAGATCTGGTTTCACTTGCTCTGCATTGAAAAGCACTTGACCAGTGGTCTATGTTATTTTCTGATCAATATTTGTGGGTTTTTTTTCCAGGAAAAAAGATGAGATTTACCTTGTCAATAAAACAGCTTATGTGCCACTTACTGCCATCGCTCTACTACAAAAACATTTGTATTTAAGGTTTTTAATGTTTATTTACTAATTTTAAGACATTATTTTTGCACTGGGACAAGCCTTTACTGTGGAGTGCTTGCTCCTGCCACACATCTAATTTCTGCTCAGAGTTATAGCTACTATAGAACAGCATTTTCCCCCCTTTCAGCATGTGAAAGCAGCTGCAAGATCACTGTGTTAGGTCATGCTGCGGAACACAAAATTGATTTGGTGCTTGAGCTGCCTTTCTCTCCTCATGGTTTCAGAAGCCTCCCCTGAAGTCATTACCCCTCACTGATATTACTGTGAAGCCACAAACTTCGTTACAGCATTAGTGGGGAGCTGGCAGCTGTCTAGGTAGAATACAACCCTGCATCAGCATTCATGTCAAAAATAAGCTTAAGTGCTTAACAAGGAGAAGCTCAACTCTCAAACTACAACGAGGACCTGTTAGGATACAACCCAAGCTGCAGAGCACCTTACTCACTTGCTTTGTATTAAAGTACTGATAAAGCCCCTGGTTGAGGTCAGTCCTTGCTCAAGGAGCATCCCTTCTGATGCCCTATGAGTCTTACCACTCCTGGGATTCCATCCTCTCTGTAAATCCAGGCAGAGAGAACAAAGTCCTCTTGCACACCTATTTTACTATCACTTTCTTGTTCTCAGCGAGCTCATTTGAGGATAAGTAACAGTTCTGTGAGTCACAGTGTGCCGCAGTCATTAATACTCCCACTGTACTTGCAGTGCTACTGTGTTTTTTCTCTTAATACCTACAAGCTATTGTTATGAGACAGCTTTGCAGAACTATTAGAGCCTGTCATGTAGCCTTTAGAAAAACAATTAATTATATTAGACACTTCTATGAAAGCCACTTTTCCATGCCTGTAACTACATTCAGTGCTTTATAGTAACTGTAAACTACTAAATTAAACACTAAGACTGAAAAAAAAAAAAACCCAACCCAACAACAAGCACAAAAAAAGAGGGCCCCCCCCCCCCCCAGATGAAGAAAAGACCCAAACCAGCCCCACTTACCAGGCAGAAGCACCTCCTCGTTTCACACTCTCTAGTGTATAGAAGCAACAGCTGTTTGCCATTGCCAAATTTATAGGAGCAGCCTCCAGAACTGTGCTAAGGGTGGGTTTATATAAAGGGCCCTGGCTAGGGAGTGGTCAGCAATGTGGTGGAGTTGTGGGGTTTGTATATCTTTAGGTGGCTGGTGGTGTAGCTATGTTGCAGTGAAGTCAGTATGTAGTGTTGCTGGAAGAGAAGTAGCTTTTATTTACAAAGATAATGTTTTGGGTCTAGAATAATTAGTTAAACTTTATTTATCTATTTTAAATTCCTTGCTTTTTTTCATTTATGGCTTATTGTCTTGTATATATTTAAAGTCTTTCCTAGCCATAAGTATCTTTGAGTACTGGCTGTTCTGAATTATTTAATATAGGTAAAATATTGCAGTTCTTAAAGAAAAAAGACTTTAGTGCTGTCTAGCATCTATTTTTGTACTTCATTGTTACAGATGCCTACTGTGATTTTCTATGGTGGCTCTGTTCTAGTTACCACTGTGTGAATTTTCTTCTGACCCTTTAACTAATGCAAAGGGTTGTAGGGGATTTCTAGCTAATGGTCTGCATTTGTGGTATTTTCTCAGAGCTGCTGTGTAATCAGTATCTCTGGGGCTTAGTTTTTGGCTGCCTGTGGTTTCCAATATTCAGCATTTATAGACAAAATACTTATTTTGGGGGGTAAAGGTATCTGCCTCAGGCAGCTGATTGTGTTTGTGTAGTTTTGAGCATAACACTGTCAAGTTTAACCTTTTATGGTTTGTGTTTTCTGAGACCTTCTCTGAAACCTGGGCTGCAAGAGATTCTTGCTACTCTTTCAGGTGGAGTAGTTGACAGTATGGAGAGGCTTGACATTGTGTCTGAGCTGTTCTGACAAAGAGTTACCACTGGAACATACAGTAGAAAGCAATTTTTGTTTTGGTGGTTGGTTTTCTGGCACGGGGAAAACTGAGTGTCCTGTGGTGGTGGAGAGGCTCAGCTGTCAGGCAGAACTTCGTAATGTAAATCCCTTAAACTGCCACAGCACATTCTACAGCAGTGTTTTGCTTCTACCTGAGGGACCTGCTGCAGAGGACCAGTTCTGGCCCTTAAATTAGGGCTTGGTCATGTATCTTGTGCAAGTAAAAAGTACCCAGAGCCTGTTTCTCTGCTGTCAGGTTGTGGTAGCTATGCTTGTTTGAACTTTTAGGATAACTAAATACCCTTTCCAATGAGCAGAGAGCATGTTCTGTGGGAACATATTGGCAGTTTAAATGGTCCGTACTGTAGTATCTTGGATCTGTGTATGTATGGGCTGTCTCTGTTGGAGGTGCATTCTCAGCTGCTTGGGAAGTGGTTTTTAAGTAGGCGTGTATGTGATACTTTCTTTTAAGCTTGTTAGCTCCTAGCTTATCTGGAAGCCCACCAGCTTGTTCCTACTGTGTTTTAATTGATGATTTGAAGTAATGCTAGAATAATTACGTTATGCTTCTTGGTGGTTTTACTTTTGAGTCAGTAAAAAATTCACAGATTTAGATGTTATTAAGACCAGTTAAATCTTAAATCGTAACTTTGGAGGCAGCGTACTTAAAACAGCATGTGCTTATCTTTAGTCCTTTTTTTCCCAGCTTGATTATATTTCAAATGCAAAGTTCATGCAGATACAGCTTGTGCACTTAAAAGATGTGCCAATTGCTTTCCCCTGCAACGTAGCTTGTGGTAAAATTCCCTTTTATGCTTTTTTCCAAGTTGGTTTTGGGTTTTGCTGTTAAAATAAGTATTTGATCCTGTGTCCAGAACAGAATGCATTTTGCATTAGGGAACAAAACCAAACTGGTAGTTCTTGTCTCCTGTGTTGCAGCACACTTCCACTAATACTCACTGAGAGCTTGTAGGCATCCCTGTGTAGTGTTTACTAGATAAGATAGTTACACAGAGATCTGATGGCTGTTTCTAGAGCTTACCTTATCTGAAGAAGGTGCTTGAGTGTCCAGAAGTTCTGTTCTTCTTTGGCAGGTCTGTGGCTTAAAAGTGCATGGTGGGCTTAGAATTTGTGAAGCTGATGCAAAGGGTGATGCTGAAGTGGGAGGGTTTGTTGCCTGAAATCCTTAACTCCAGCACTGTGAAGAAAAGAAGCACACCTGAAAAAAAAGTCTTAAAGAGCAAGTTCTGAGAGGACCTTCAATGGCTGAAATGGTTGTTGAGATGAAAAATGCCACTCATAACCTTTGCAGCTGTAACTGGAGCTACCACCACAACTTGTACCTCATTGCCTTAGAGCTATAGGATATGTACAGCTATGGGAGGAAGGTGGTTGTTGCCTTAGGTACTTGCACTTGCTTGCCTTGTCAGGTGCAGTTACTGACAGATGGCTGTGAGGAGCTGAGAATATGCCTGGCTCAGCATGGACGGCACTTGTCTTGGCACTTGGGCTGTTTTGTCACTGTCAGGCTTTGTTTCTAGGTTCTGCAGAAATATACAGAAGTAGAGCAAGTACTGCATGTATTTGAGACAGCCCCCACATGTGAAGTCTGGCATGGAAGACAGCAACATGCTGGTTGGCAAAACAAACAAACAAAATGGTAGGGAGAATATGGGGAATGATTCAGGCTGAATCTGAAAGGAACAAACCCAACAGGGATGCAGCAGTGACTGAAGGTTAGCTGAGAGGTCTAGTGGTGTGATAAGATGTCAGGAATAAAACTACAAAGTGTAGATGGATGCTGATGGGGCCTTGTGTCCAGGTGGAGCTGTGTGGCACTGGCATGTTGGGGGTGTTTGCCCAGGATGTTTTAACTTCTCAGATCAAGGCTCTGAGCTACTGAACATATAATCAGCAGTTTAGAAGGGCTCACTTAAGTAATAAGGTATGCTTAACTACTTTGTGTGCATTATGTATGTGTTTTATATTATGTGAAATTCTGAATGAGCCTCCCTGGATGTTAGTCACTGGGTTAACAGGGCTAGGTAATGTGACCATAATATTTCTGTGAAATATTCTAATTACTTTTTTCTGAACCCTTTTTTTTCTGTTGTGTGAAGCCTAGATAAGTGTTATGTTTTCTGTTTCTATAAAACACATGTAAACACATGACAAAACAAACACCCCCACCAAAATGGCAAAACACAAACACACAAAACCCAAACTCGCTCTAAATCTGGTGTGACTTAAGCAGAGGTGGCAGGTAACAGGCTGACTGCAAATGCTAAATTAGGTGGTTTTGTCACTTTGAGAACCTAGTTGCATTCAGTCACAGAGGGATGAAGCAGTTGGAGTAGCTCCCTAAATGGCAGGGGACTGGTAACCCAGATGGTTCTTTCTGGCTCTTCAATTTCCTACCCCAGTGTCTTGTGTTAATGAAGTTTCAGAGCTGTCCTTTCCTTTTCCCTTTAGGTAAGTGCCTGCTTATCCCTTTTACAGACCATGGGGAGTCCTTGAGGAGTGCAAATGGGATTGTTCAGAACAGAGGTGGGGTTTTTGTTACAAGAGCATAGGCCATTCTTGGTGGTGTTCCAAGTCAAGGGGCTGTTTTTTGCCAACCTGTGGTGGCAGTGAATGCAATAAACTTCCCTTGCTGCCTCTTGAAGTGCGTGGTGTAGATCCTGCTTGTGCAGCAGGCACCTCACATCTGTCAGGTAGTTTTTCACTGTAGGTTGTAGGTTTTCACTTCTGTGAATGAAGTTGTGTGTGTGCTTGAAAGCCAGGGCCCTAAAAAATCCATGATATCTGCATCCTAAATTGTATTCTGAGTGTATAGGAAGAAACTCATCTGGGATGAAATGGAAAGGGAAATGATGTTTAGCTGGGAAGAATATGGATTTATTGCTGGTGATCAGAAGGAAAACAGTTTCTGATAATAAAAGTAAAGCATTGTGTTGAGGAAACTTAAGCAGATACTTGATGGTGCTTCTGTATACAATGTGATACATGCAAATGAGGTTGCCAGATGGCACAAGAGAAACTTGCATAGATTCTAGCAAAATAAATAACACTTCTTGCAGTGAAAGTCAACAAGCAGAAATACTCATAATGCATTATCTTACAGTAATAGGATATTCATAAACAAATAATAGATTCCAAGCTAATCTGTCACTGCCAGAGGGAGGTGCCAACATCTCAAGTACTAACAAAACTTTTGTTCTTGGGTTATTTAATTTTTCAATTCATCATTAAGCAATAAAATCAATAAGTCAAGCCCCTATTTGAAGGAAGTTGTGACCTGAGCCCACTTTACTTGAATAGAAGCCCTCAAAACAAACATGGATAGAAAATTTCAGACATACATAACTAGAAAGAAGTATAAGTAATCTTGGAAAGCTGCTAGGGTCTTAAAAAACCAGACTGAGATACTTATTCCCAAGGTGTCTGCATCAAAAGGCAGATCATATTGATTCTTATGACTTTGAGAAGGCATTTGCTCTTAATGATAAAATGAAATTTTTTCTTATCCAGAGTTTCTATACCTCAAGGAGCAGCATGCATTATTGCTTGTATTATCACTTGATTGCACTTGCCTGGAAATTACAGGCAAGCAATTTAAATTCCTGTACACTAAGCAGTATATTTGCTTGGCTCAGTTTTTAATCTGTCAAGAAATGCAGTATTTAAAATTAAAACCAATTGTATATATAGTTAATTTTCCCCCCACAGTATGTGATAGGCTGGTGTAGCTTTTTTTTGAAAGAGCTATGTCTGAGCAATTGCAGAGGTATTTGGTAGTTTTCTCACACAAGTTTCAAAGTCTTCCTTTACCTTCCTGTGCCATCCCTGTGTGTGGATGTGTTGTGCCACTGGAGGCAGCAGGCTGGGCCTGGGGGAAGCAGTGCTGAACAGTGATATATCTGTGTGTCCCAGCTGCTGCTGCTGGAGAAACAGAAGACTGAAACTCTTCTCCAAAATGCTGGAGTGGCCTTCATGCAGGAAAGAGAAGGCTCCTGGGGAAAAGTGTAAGAATGAGATGGTCTGACTGGCACACCAGGGCTGGGGAGGCAGGAGTAGGAGCTCTGAGCTAAACTCAGATGCAGGCTCAGATGGGTTCTTGTGCAGTCCACCTCTAGCTGATTGTGTACACCTGCATACTCTGAGCATTTATTAGCAACTTTGAGAGAGGCAATCTCTTTTGATTCCTTGAGCATCATCACATTGGGGATCTAACTCTCATAATTCTTGGAAATAATTACGATGCCTTAAGCTTGAATAGTTTCAATGAAAGGATCCCTGAACTGGAAATAGGTTTTGTGGTAGGGAGCTGCTGTGTTGAAGGCAATTCTTTTGTTCTGGAGTCTTGTGCCTTAACACCAATTCAGTGTGTGGTTCTTCCTGAGACTTGGAACAAGATGATCTTTAATGTCTCCTACAACCCAAACTGTTCTATGATAAAGACTTCAGGTGAGATAAGCCTCAGCAACGTGTAATTAAACAAGAGTGTAGGCAATCTCCAGGGACTGCCTGGGTGTACAAGCTACTGCTGGTGGTGTGTCAATATGGGAGCTGCAGTGCCAGGGGATGGCTTTTTGGGGAAGAATGACACTGGCAGGTGCAGCCAAGTGCCCTGCTGCAGTGGGCAGATGGTGGTGATTCACTTCAGCACTTGAAGGAACAGTTCAGGATGCAGGCATTATCTGGGATTTATGTGCCAGCAAATGACCAAGGATCTGATCTTTAAATCTGTTTAAACACCTAAAGATCAGAGAAAATGCACTTAAAAACAGTTTGAATTTCTTAGTCACTGAAACCAATGAGATCAGTACCTTTTGGTATCTTAGTCTAATCACCGGGCTCTGCTTGTCACACAGTGCTGTATTCCTTTCCCGTGATCACTCTTTTATCGTGGCTCTTCTTGATACTGTTTTCCTTCTTAAGGGCTGTCATTTTTTTCTTTTTTTTTTTCTTCCTCACAGCAATGATGTGAGCATGAAAATCCAGATGAGCCAGAAACAGGTGTCAGCTGAATGTTGCAGAGTGCCAGTCTAGCTAAGCACTGAAGCACTCTGAAAGTACTGTGCACTTAGCAGTGGGAATTCTACTCTTCTGCATGTGCTGTGACAGGCACCTGTGGTACTGGCTGGGTGACTGGACACTTGGACACAGCAGGAGCTGATGGTTCAGCAGGAAGATCCCAGATTATCTGGGCACACAGACAGTGAGGGTATAAAAGCCAAGGGATTCCTTTGTTCAGGCTTCCTCCCTGGAAGCACCGGCTCGAGCTGGATTTGTGTTACTGTGCCATGAGGCAGTGAGGAATCCTGTCTGAGTGTGTGGGGTGTGCAGGGAGCCAAGTGGGGACCCACTGGGTTGCTGGAGCTGCTGCTGCAAACGGGCTTTGGTCCCACCAGTGACAGCCTGGGGTGGTGTGAGTGTGACCCCAGGAGTGGCACCTGAAGGGTCAGACAGGAAAGTTTCCTTCACATCTGGGAATTGTGAGGATACACCCCAGAAATGCAAACTGACAGGTATGCTGTCTTGAGGATGGCTGAGTTTTCCTGTTTTGCTCCATTTCTCTCCTCAGCTGTCTCTTCCATTTTCCTGGTTCCCATAGGTGGCATGTCCCTAGGAACAGGGCTTTGTACCTGGGCTGCTTGCCTTTGGGTGAGTGGAGGTCCTTAAAATCATTCTTACTGTTCCCTAGAGTGGAGACAGCTGCCAGCACTGCTTTCATACCAAAAATGCAGCTTTCTTATACATACATTATGCAGCAAGTAACATTGTTTTCTGTGTAAATATGACAGTGTTGAGGATAAGAATACCTCTCATGTCCTTAAGCTCCCTGTATATCCCGATGTCCTTGAGCCTACATAAGTAGGCAAACCACCCATGCATATGTTCTCCTGCAACATGAGCCCAGTTCCTGTGGTCTACCTGCTGCTCAAAGAATGACGTAAGTGAATTATTAATGATATAAATTGCTTTGAAACTAGCTGAGCCATGAACCCAAGGCAACAGTTTCTGTGTTACTCCAGGGTCAGGACATAGGGGTGAGATACACTGTGTATTAATGTGGTGATAGTATAAACATCAAAAGTACCTGCAATATACTGGAGTCCATAAAGAAGCAGCAGCAGAAATGCAATAAAAAGTGAAAGGAGCAGGCCCTACTTGTTTCTCTCCTTGGATTTGCTGTCAGGTTTGTGATGAAGCACCAGGGCTGGAACTTACTGTGTTGCCAGAGATATCAGGCCTGTCTGAGATCCCCACTGTTTCATTTTACTTTTTTTTTTTTTTTTTTTGTCTTTTACTTGATTTGCCTCTTAACCTTGCACATTACATCTGCCGTTATGCACAGTTGCTAAACTGCTGTTCAATTTACCCCAGATACAAGATGTTCTGTTTTATGTTGAAATTGTTCAGCTAAACCCCTGTGTTGTTTCCTAGCTTTCATCAGGGCAAGTTGCCCTCTGTCTTGCAGTAGGGAGCCAGATTCAGAGCAGTAGTGATATGTTTTCCCCTGTTTACAAGGCAGGGGAGACACAGCCAGGCATTTTAACCTCTCTTCTGTGAAGGCATTGTAAAATATAAATAGACAATCTTCAAACACCACTGGTGAGAGTATCTTGGGAGTTTCTGAATATATTTTTCTTGCAGGAGTCTCTTGAGTAAATTGTTGAATAAATTGCATTCTTACGCTGTGGTATTGGACTACTGGATAAAACAACATAACTATGTGCTGCTTTGATATTTTTATTAGTATTAGCGGGAGATTTGGGAGCATTTACTTATTTGTACTTTATTGTATGTTTGTGCTGCACCATGCTGTGCTAATTCAAACATCCCAAAGTGAGTAAAAACATAATGTACTACTTTTTGCTAGAAGTGTCATTGCGTTAGGCACTGGACTATTCCCACCTGAGATGCTGAGTGGCTCTGAGTCATGAAATTAAAATGGAAATTTGATGAAAGGTGCTGAATTTACAGAACTCATTACAGTGTTTGCAACCCATCATTTATAGGCTGGCTTTTTTTTTTTCATCTTGAATCACATGGATAACAAATGGAGAGGTTTTCTTCAGCTCTTCCAACAACTGGTGATTAAATTTACAGAACTGCTTTTACATTTCTCAGCTCTAGCTGATATAATAAAACATTTTATCACTGACTGGGTGGTCCCCATGGTACTGAGCTGTATGACAGCTTTCAGCATCAGGCCAGCTGTTGTTTTTATTTCAGACTAAATCTTCCAAAGATGAATAGCACGTAAAATTAACAGTTTCTTGCTAGGGAAGTTTGGAAAGTTGTGTGGATTTTTGTGTTAGTCCTAGGGCAAATATATAACTTGGACTAGCTAGCCTTGAGAGCACAGGGCTGGGCTATCATGTTTGATCATAGCTTTGCATTAAGAAGCCTGACATGATAGGGAATGTGCCTACTCTGAAAGAGATGCTACACTGGATGATGAGGGATTTCAAGTGTGCATTTTATTTGTATTTGAAATGCTGCTCTTCAGAGTTTGTTGTTACTAGGAGGCATCTTCCAGTGCTTCAGGATACAACTCAAGATAAACAAATTCTGTCTGATTAATATTTTTCTTTTTTTCCTCTAAATAAATTCTTGCTAATGAAAACCTTCCCCATCTCATTGTCACATTCAAAGATGGAGCTTCTGAAGTGAGTGTCTAGAAGCTGCTGACAGTGGAGTGAGCATGGCATAGCGTGCAGCATAATGTGCTCTCATGCCACAAGCACAGAGCTTCTTGAGGGAATGGCTGAGTCAGGAGCTGCTCACACGACACAGCAGGGAAATGGCACTTCCTGCAGAGTGCAGGGGAGATGGACATTCTTACCCTTGTTTATTCTAGTTTTTCTACTTGTATAAATTCTACTTAATGAAAAAACTGGAGTGGAGAGTGGCTGTGTAAGGAGGTCAAAGTGAGGGCAGCTGTGGCCTGTGCAGTGTTTTCTGTAAGCAGTTAGCCTGTGTTGTGCTGCTTCCAGCTGCCTTGCTCTAATGGGTGAGCAGTCATGTTCCTGGGCTACAGCACCTGAGATCTGGTGTGCCATGTCATGCTGGATGCTCACACTGGGGGTGCAGTCATGCTGGAGGCTAGAGCTGCTTGTCCTTAAAGCCTTGCAGGCACTACTGAACGAGCTCTGCTTCTTGCAAGGTAGAATACCAACAAATGACTATTAAGCAATTCCCTGCCTCGGGCTTAGAGCTCCATCTGGATGTGAACTTGTCAGAAACTTTGTGTCTTGGAGGATCTGGTCTCGTGAGAAGTAGCAGCTTCTTGCTGTGTCTGCTTTTTTCCCTGCCTAGAGAGGCTGAGAAGGACAAGACTCTTGACTCTGTATTCAAGAAACAGAGCTGGTGTCAATTTTAATGTTTTAATTAAAGCATGCTTGATCAGTTCTTAAGTTAACAGCAGCAACCACGTGACCTTGCAATGAGATGTTCGCGGTCAGATCTTTTGCTTATTGAAACCTGTTGTAAAATTGGGGTCATTGATTATTCCTCAGATTGAGGAATTCCTCAGATTGAGGCTGTGCTCTGCACTGGCCATGTGCCAGTTTAGCATGATGTTTGTTTGTGCCTGAGGGAGACATTTCAAAAGCAGAGAGCACAGGCTGCTTAACTGCTCCTTACTCAGGAAATTCCCTGAGCGATGTCCTGAACAGGATAGTGGAGTCCTGTGCATTTATCAATAACAAGGTTTCTTTATTTAATGTGAAGTGGCTGCAGCTGCTGTCCTTCAAGTGAGGTATTTCCTCTACACTGTACACAAGGGTAATGAACTCTCAACTTGAACAGGTACAGAGAAAGATGACCAAGGAAATGAACTGCCAGTTTCATAAGTGACTGGAAAAGCTTGGCCTGTAAAACTTGCCAAAAAAGGTGAGGAGTATAGTTGCTTTCTTTGGTACATCAAGGAGTTAAGTACCACAGGGAGAGGAAAAAAAGACAGCATTTCCACAGTACAGGTGGGTACAAATAAATTAGGCATAATTAAATCAGTTAATAATCAGCCTAAATATAGATTGCCCCAAGAAGGTCTGTGAAAGTCTACTAAAGGCAGAGGGGTTACAAGTGTTAACTGCCTTTGAGATGGTGTTTGGACAGTTCATGAAACAGAGGGTATGATGTGGTGGGGGCTCATTCTCAAGGGCTGGGAAATTCTGCAGCTCTTTACTGTGACAGCCAGTATCTGTTGGAGATATTTAAGCTGAAACGTTCTCTCTTGATCTTTGAATCAGAACTGCTCAGTGGGGGTTGGGAGAAAAATGTGAAAATTTAAGTGCCTTGCAAATGCTTCAGTTACTGCTAAAACAGGCAGCAAAAGATTGTCAGCCACATCTGGCAACAGCAACTGTGGGGGATGCTAATATCTGTCCCATTCCCAGTAATTTTTTGAAATACCAACATGGAACAACATACTTAATAAAACTGCATAATTCCTCTCCCTTTAAGCACAGCTGAAACCAGCTGAAGAGTTGCTTTGGGGACAGTAAGTCTTGCTGTGTGGTGCCCTTTCCAAAGTTTTGGCATAAGACACACAGATGCTGGGATGCTCCCCAGGCTCACACCAGCACCACGGGGGCTGTGAATGAAGGGGAGGGTGGTGACTTGGCCAAGTGTGTTTCATTCATCCTGGGGACCAGCATGCTGCCATTGACTGCTCATGGGCTCTGATGTTGGAGTTGGCCTCTGAGTGAGAGGTTGTCCCTCAGATTTAATGGTTGAGTGTTGAGATGATCACATAGAAACATTGGCTCTGGTGCATGCTGGGAAGAAAGACCTGGAGTCCTCATGGATGCTGGTTGGAAATCAGCTCAACGTGCACAGAGGCAAAGGGACATGGCCCAGGTGTCAAGAGCTCTGGATTGAAATGGCTGATTCTGGACTGGCTGTGGCTGATAATGTTTTCTAAGGGTGATGTGTGGAGGGTGAAAGCTCCAGTGGCTTCTGACCAGTGTGGCTGTGCTCTCCAAGAATGTGGCTCTCTGCACGGAGAGATGAAATGTTGAAAATTTTAGCTTGCATCAGCCGGGGTGAGGAAACTGTACTTCTTTAAGAGTGGTTTTTGGGTGCTCCCTACCCACCCATCTGTGTGTGGCATTTAGGCAAATAAGCAGTTGCAGGAAACATCCTTCATTGGAGATTTCCAGGTTGGTTCTACAGCAGTCACCTTTTAGCCGTGTTTGCTGCTGTCTAACTCATTCTTTGGAAGACAAAGACTCTCAGTCCTAGCCCAGATCTCTGAATTTCCTTATGTGACAAAAATCAAGCAGGGACAGAGGTGCTTGAAGAAGTAAAGCAGGAAGTAATTTAAAAGTAAAAAGGCAGTATTATTCTATGAGCTAGCAAACCTTATACAGGATTCTACTTGCTAATGACAAAAATCATTTGGCCTGATCCCGTGGTCTCAAGTGGAGAAGACTTGCTGTGCTTGAGTTCAGTTTAGTCTGTAGGTGTGCTGGCAGGAATGCAGGAGCATTGGGGGATTTCTGTGGGGTGCAGCACAGGACCTTGATTACCTGGCAGAAGTTGGCTGGGACATGGTGCTTAAGGTGCTTCCTAGTTACTCAAGACAAATACAAAGACCTTGGCTGGCTTAGGTTCTTAATTAAAAAGTGAAAGTTTTGCAGTGGGAAGAGATATAATCAATGTAAAAAGTTGAAAAGCATTCCTATGGTCCAAGCAGTGACTTCTGCACACCATGGATACCAGCACAGAATGTGCTGCACGGTCTTAGAGGAGAGCACCTTTCATCTTTTGGTCGTGCTGATTTTGGGAGATGAGTTATTTATTTTTTTATTGAAAGACTTTGTCGTGTTTTAAATCTACTTATGGATGTATTTTTGATTCAATGACTTAATGCTATAAAACTAGTAATCAAGGGCATGTGTGTAAGGAAATTTCTGGGTTTTACAGCTCGACTGCACCTCAGCCAGTAGTTGCTTTTAAAGCTGCAGATCCTACTTTATTAATGAACTGGTTTTGATGTCTGCAAACATTCAGGTTCTCTGACTACAATGATCAGTCTTATCTTCAAGACTGCTGTTTAAAACAAAAATTAAATTCAAATACATATGTATATTCATGTACCTCATCCATTTCACAGGCACCACCACCTCATGTACCTCATCCATTTCACAGGCAAAGCACCACCATGAAACCTGTTCAAGCAAACAGAGTGAATAGGATAAGGTCTTGATCAAGAAAATTTTGCTGCCAGAGGACAGTGGGAAGACCCCCCTGGGTCTAAATATCACCTTGGAACAGGCACACAGACTGTGGGATTCTGTTGTAACTCTCTAGATGTTGTGCAAAAGAACTTTACATATCTGGGAGAAAAAAATTAGTGAAATAACAAGGAACAGAAGTTATACACCACAATTGCAGGATTTGTGAACAGAGCTGTAGGTAGAAATTGATGGATTCTTTTGGTTTGTTGCCACTCATGTAAATGAAAATCTAAAAAACCTCTTAATGAAAGATGTGTGATTATTGGCCTGAAAGTTGTGATAGACTAATATAATAGCTTAAATGTGAGTGAAAAGAGTAATTTCATGGGGTTTGTATGAAACAGGGTGTTTTAGAAGCTTTAAGCTGCTGTACAAAGGGCTGGATTCATTTGGTTAAATAGATCCTGATGCTTTCAGCTGCCAGGCGTGAGCTGTAGAAGATCCTGCTGCTATGTGGTGCTCTGTCATAGCTCCCAGTAATGATACACCCCATGGGCAGTAGATGGGTTTTTTTTCCCAACTATTAGTGGATATCTTCTGATTTAATAAAACAGCTTCAGTAGCAGCATAATGTGGTGGTTTTTGATCAGTGTACTGGAGGGTTTTTATTGCTTAAACAGATTAAGATGCTGTACTACAGGGCTACTAAAACCAGCAGTTCTGCCTTAACTGTAAGCTTGCATAAATTGCAGATTTCTGGTTCTTTGTCTTCATGGGAGCACTATTTCAGCATAGCTGGTAGTGATTAAAACCATGGCATGTGTCAAAGGAAATAGGATCAACAAATGAAGTGAAAAACATGTCTTTCCTTCTAGCTCATTTGGATTGTGCCATGTGTGACCATATGTCACTTGACCTTTATTTCCTTTGGCTAAATAGGATCAGTTCTAATGAAAACAAGTTCAGAAAATAGATCAGATTGGATCACAGTTTTGATTAAAAAAAAAAATGAACAAAATTCTTGTTTCATCTCTGAAACATTTCTGTAATTGTATCTGTGCATTTTGTAATACCTTCCTTTCTGTGGCTACATTTTTCTACTTCATATACATGGAAATTCGAGGTTATAGGTGCATAAAGAAACACTCTGTTAAGTAAGTTGAATTTTTTTGTGGGCACAGTGATTGAGCAGCACCCCATGGTTAGAATCCATGTATTTAGATTATTAGAGATATTTCTATTATGGGCTTATATAACAAACATAAGTTCTAGAGCTCCCAAAATGGTTCTGTAATTGAGTATACAAGCTGCTGACTGCCCAAAGCTACAAGTGTGAAATGTGATGGAGCTGTAGCTTATCTCCTGAACTGTAAGAACAGTAGGAAAATAGGCAGACTTTCCTGGGTTTAGAGGTTGCATGGTTCTTTGAAACTAAAATGCTTGTTTTCTGTCTGTTTTTTAGCCTACTTCATTCCACTTTTCTATCAAAGCAATCCTTGTCATAAAAAACACCCTGATGCTGTATTAATGACTTGAGACTCCAAAAGGGACTGCATAACTCTGAACTCCTAAATAGCTGGGTACGTTCTGCCATCAGTTGTGTCTAGTAGCAGAAAGTCTTTTCCAGAAGAGAAATCGTGTGGTTTTCAGTCAGGGAAAATACTGTGACAAAAGTGACAAAATGGTGTAATCCCACAGACACATCTACAGAGGCTGCATCGCCTCTGGATATGATCTTTCCTGTCCACAAAAAGCTGCTGTGGAATTTTTCAGCTGTTCTTTGGAGTGCTGTTGCGTGCAGAACAATCATGCTGTTTCTGGGGGGCAGAATCTGTCTTTTAAATGCTCGGTATGAGTGTCACTATTTGTCTTTAATATCCCACTGAATTGCTGTGTTGTAGGTAGTTATGTTCATGGGATGGAAGCTGTCACCAGTCATAAATGCCTGCTGTTTTGGTGAAATGGATAATGCAAGTTTTTATGCAAGAATATCTCAAAGCTGTGTGTGATGCTTATGGGTTGCTTCTAAACTGATGGGAAGCAATCGAAATGTCAACAGAACTGTAATTAGTGGCGTTGCCTTGACTCAGCAGTTGTCAGGTTAGAGTACAAAAAGGTGAAACTCACTTGTCATCTGCCTTGCTGCAAACGTGGTGCCTTTCAAAAAGCAAAATGATTCACAGCACAGTCTGAACTGGTCTGGGAGAGTCGTGATGAACAGCAGGAAGTCCAGCTGGAGGCCAGTTACCCGTGGTGTACCCAGGGGCCAGTGATGGGGCAGTAGTGTTGTTCTTCATTGCTGACCTGGGTAACACGACAGAGTGACCCCTCAGCAATTTTTTCAAAGGATACAAAGTTGAGAGGAGTGACTGGTGCACCAGGTGGTTTCACTGCCATTCAGAGGGACTGGGACATGCTCGAGGAATGGGCTGAGAGGAATCTCATGAAATTTGACAGGAGAAAATGCAAACAGGAGTAACCTGAAAGCAGCTTTGAAGATAAAAGACACAGAGGGTGCCTGGTGGATGCCAAGCTGACAGTGAGCAAGCAGTTGTGGGAAAGAAGGCCAGCAGCCTCCTGGCCTGCTTTGGGAAGAGTGTTGCCGGCAGACCAAGGGTGGTGACCCTTCCTGTCTGCTCAGCCCTGGTGAGTTTGCATCCGGAGCAGTGTTCAGGACTGGGCTCCCCAGTACCAGAGACACATACTGGTGTGAGTCCAGTGAAGAGCCATGGAGATGAAGGGATTGAAGTGTTGTATATCCAAGGAGAGGTTGGGAGAGCTGGGACTATTCAGCCTGAAACAGAGGAGGCTTGGAAGGCTCTTACTCATGTGCATAATGAATGCCTGATGGTGGGAGAAGTATAGATTATGGGGGCTGATTCTTCTCATTGGTGTTCAGTGAAGCAATAAACACAAGGCAATAAATAATGAAGCAGGAAGCACTAAACACAAATTGAAATACAGGAAATTAAACATAAGATTTTTTTTCTGTGACAGTAATTGAACGCTTGAGGTGGTGACTCAGAGGCTGTGGAGTGGCCGTTTTTGGAGCTATTCAAAATTCACCTGAACAAAGTCATGATCCATCTACTCTGTCTGACACTGCTCTGTGCAGAGGATCCAGAGGTACCTCAGCCATTCTTTGATTCTGCCTGCATACAGCCATGTGCCTAAACCCTCCTGTGAAAGGTAGCAATTGAGTAGGTGCACTAACAGCCTGAATAATCCTCTGTTACTGTGAGTAATCATCTCTACTTAGGTTTACAAACAGCCCTTTATGTTCCTGAGTGACATTAGTCCTTTATCCTATTGCTAATCACTCCATTTGTTAGGAAGAGAAAAAACTTTAGATAAAACTTACTTCATTGGTTACCAGTTAATGAGCATTGCATGTAGAATTCTTCTAGCAGAAGGGAACATAGCTTCATTGTACACAATACCCAATTGCAGTGACTACATGAAATAAGAATTTCATGCTATGAGCATGACGTGGAGGGAACTGTGGCTGAAACCTGACCCCTTTGAGTTGCTGTGTGAATGACTGCTGGAATTGCATTTATTTTGTGATCTGCAGCATTTTTCCCCTCAGTGCCTGTAGTCTGTTGAAGAGGCTGAAGAGGAGCAAGCACTTGTGCACTAATAGGTTATTTCTTATTAAATTAAGCTCAAGTGTTGCAGGAGCGCTAGACTAGACGAGATCTCTTGGATTTACTTAGTTTTAAACCTTCTGCAATGGTTCACAACTGTTCTGCAGAATTGCTTTGTGGAAAGTGTGTGTTGCTGTGGTGGAGCTCTTTGGCCCTCTGATAGTTCCACTGTACCTGTCTGGGGAACTCTACAACTTTTAGCCTAAATCTGGTTAGCTGATATTCACAAAGTTGTCTTCTATGCTGTACATTATCAAAATACTTCTTAACCACTACAATTCCTTTCCTTGTGCTTGTTCCTTCATTAATTTAGAGGGGGAAGTGTACTGGGTTTGCATGGCAAGATTTGCTAAAATGAGCAGATTAATGCTTGCTATTCCAGAAGAGGTCTTGTGGGAGAACTGTACAAAGGTTGCCTTTAATCCCGGTTTCATGGTCTTAATATCTTCTGAATTTTAGTATTTTGCTGTGGCTGGACTAGTGCCCTTGTCATTTCTCTATTCAGGTTAAGGGCAGGTTGGGTGGGGCTTTGAACAACCTGGTCTAGTGGGAGGTGTCCCTGCCCATGGCAGGGGGTTGGAACTGGATGATTTTTCAGGTCCCTTCCAACCCAGAGCATTCTGTGATTCTATGATTTACTCAGCAGTGGGAAGTAAATTAAAATTCAGGTCTTGCTGTTCATTTGTTGACTTCTGATCTTTATTTGAAGAGTCAAGAGCACAAACCCCAAAAATCTTAGTCTTAAATGTCAGGTTTGAATACAGTAATTCAGAGTTAATATTTAAATGTGTTAGAGGCTTAGTTATTTGTTCTCTTCATTATCTAGGAGTGACATGGAAGTAAAACATCTGACTCTCTATTCACTGCTCAGGCATTCATAGTCATCTGTGAGTTATTAATTTCATCTAGAAATTGCCTTTTCAATAGAACTTTTAAAATAATGCTAATGAGATTGGTTTTACTGTGTGCTAAATATCATTACAGATTTGAAACTTGGGCCTGGACTATCTTTTTATTTTTCCCCCCATTAAAAAGGACCCTTTCATTTTTCTCAGATGAGGTGTGTTGCCATTATGGCTTTTAATAATTATTTTTTAATATAATGGCTGGATGAAAAGGGCGTTTTAGTGCATAAAAGAAATTGTCAGGAAATGCATCAGATGTACATTTTTAATGTGTTCAGAACTTTTTAGAGCGTCTGTAAGGTTACCTAGTTTGTGTATTGTAAGCAAGTATATATACTCACCTTTTCTGGCAGAATTGATTTTAACCAAGCTTAGCAAAGCAAAGGCTCAAATAACTGAAAAGTCAGTGAACTTTAGTAGCTTTCCACTTAGCTGAGTTGTGCTGGGAGCTGAGGCTCCCCCTGTGCTTTTCTACAGCTGGGTGGCAGCATTTCTGCAGCAATTCATTTGTACCTAAATTAACTGCTCAAAGATTTTTTTTTTCCGATGGATCAGATGTTACATGCTTTTTTCCTCTCAGCTGTGATTACCCTTTTAGAGCACTGTAAAACTCACCAAATATTAGTTACCTGTCTGTGATGGTGAATCCTAATGCTGGTGCTGCAAATATCGGTAGGTTTAAGATTTTAGGAAATGAGCTGGACTTTATAAAACTTCCCTGCAGGGGCTCATCTAGTGACCATTCTGTCTCCTGCTGCTTGGAGTCCTCCCTTACATTCACAGTCTGTGTTCAGGATTCAGTGTCCAACACCAGTTTGCTTCTTTTATTCACACCTCTAAAGATGAATTCACCCAGGCTGCCTCAATGGTCTGGACTGATACAGTTTCCCCAATGCATTTGCCATTTATATATGCCACTGCTCACCTACATTAGTAAATTAAATCTTAATGTTCATGCTGAATTTTGCAAGTTTCAACTTTTGGGCATTGGATTTTATTATTATTTGCATCAGAAGGAAAAACTCCCCACCACCATATTTACCTGGGAAATTACCATAGGGCAACCATGTATTCTTTCAATATCCCTTAAGCTTTTATGCTCCTCATGGTAAAGTTTGGTTTCCCAGGTTATTTTTACATCTGTCCTTTGAATCCATTCCTGTGTTGTTCTGCCCTTTGTGCAAACTCCTTTTCTGAAAGGATGTGGTTTTCCAGGGTTATATACCTAATCACTGCTATTACCCAGATTTTAACAATTATCCTCCATTTTATGAAGGATACTCCAGACATGCCCTAAGGTCAGGCTGAGCAAGTTACTGTGTCTGTGTGCTGTAATCCTGCCACCTCTACCTGGAGCTTGGCTGTGTTAAAACAGGTTTAGATGGATCCTGACTAGTCTGTAGGCAATTCACATGATCCTGTATCATTTATTACCTGTCTTATTTTTTACAATACTGAACTTTGTGTTTGTGGCAAGCTTTATTAGCCGAGATTTTATATTGCTCATAAAAACATTCAACAGCACTTGATCAAGCGTGTTCCAGTGCCCACCCACCCTCTGGGTGAAGAAGCTGAAGCCCTGGCTCTGGCACCTGTCTGTAACCACTTTTTGACTGGGCAGATTGGCCTGGCCCTTTCAAACCCCTTCCCTTTGACTGGAAGGAGTGATGAAAAGGCTACCTGCACTCCAGAGTCATTTACTGCTGCTCCCAGAGCTCTGTAATCCTTCTTGATACCTCTCAGACTGCATCTGGTGCCAATATTATATGGAATTAAATCTAACAGTTTGAAGAAATTCAAATATTTGTCAAGATAGCTTGATCAACCAGATGATTAATCTTGTCAGCTTTACAGGTTTGTCTGAGAAGGCTTAGAAAGGCGTGGAAAGATTATGAAACCATGTTGACTGTCATTAATTACATTTTAGCTTCTGATTCTTTTTTGTTATGAGATTCACTGTAACTGTTCTGTAGACTAATCTGTTATACAGACTGTAACTCCACGGGTATCCTTCTTGCCATTTTTACATCTTAAAAGTACCCAGGGAGTCCTTCAAGACTTGTGAAATTCAACAGTTTGTTGGATTTATTAAATATTGGAATTTCACTGAATCACAGAATATGCTGGGTTGGAAGGGACTCAAAAAGATCGTTGAGTCCAACTCTGGGCCCTGCACAGAACATCCCCAAGAGTCACACCATGTGCCCGAGAGACCTGTCCATCTGCTCCGTGAGCTCTGTCTGGCTGGTGCTGTGACCACTGCCCTGGGGAACCCGTTCCAATGCCTGACCACCCCTCTGGGTGAAGAACCATGAAGAACATACAACCTAAACCTCCCCTGACACAACTTCAGCCATTCCCTGGGGTCCTGTCATGGGTCACCACAGAGCAGAGATCTGCCCCTCCTTCTCCACTCACAAGGAACTTGTAACTGTAATGAGCTCTGTCCTCAGTCTCCTCCAGCTGAGCAAGCCAAGTGACCTCAGCTGCTCCTCACAAAGCTTCCCCTCAAGGCCCTTCACCACCCTTGTGGCATCCTTTGGATGCTCTCTAACAGCTTAATATCTTTTTTTATATTGTGGCACCCCAAATTGCCCCAGCAGTCAAGGTGAGGCCGCCCCAGCAGTCAAGGTGAGGCCACCCCAGCGAGAGCAGAGCGGGACAATCCCCTCCCTTGGCGATGCTGTGCCTGGTGCACCCCAGGACACAGATGTCCTTCCTGGCTGCCAGGGTACTGCTGACTCATTTTCAATTTAGAAGGCTTCTCTGTTTATCTGAGTGGTGCTTTACAGATTCATAGATGCAAATCTTTTGGATGTGCCAGTTGGAAAATGCGGAGTCTAAATGGGTTCTTCCTTCTGTCACAGACAGCAATCTTCGTATTGCGTGTGTGATAGGCAGGACACACATGTCTGTTTTAAGAAAGAGTCCACAACTATCTGCTGTACTTTTCCTTAGTTTACATCATGGTTCAGGATTTTATCAACTGCATTTAACAATAATCTGTCTTACTTTAGATTAATTTTGTTCTCTGTATTATAAAATGCTTCATTTCACTTAAATGTACCAGTTTTATTTTCTCTAACCATATTGGCTATTGATATCTTATTGGTTTGCTTTTATTTCCTTCCTTTTAAATCCTTCTATTAATCACATATGTTTGGCACTGCTGGTTTTCCTCTTCCACCATACCTAATGGGTTTCATGTTTGCTTGGCCATTTCTGAGATGCCAGTTTCTCTCTTTTCATTAGAGTGTGCATGGCTTTCTAACCCATTTGCTATTTTTGTTGTGTCTTTTTATGGCAAATAAATGACTATTTATACACTGCAGAAAAATACTGAATATCCACAACAGTACTGCTCAGCTGTCCTAAAATAAAAATATTTCTCTTGCACAGACATATGATTTATTTTTTCTTTTACTAATCCAGCAGGCTGGGATTGTGCTTTAAATTAAAATCGCTTATCTGAAGTAATTAGGATTTGTTGCTGTCAGCATGGATAAACTTGATAAAGAAAGAGACTAAATGATCTCGTAGGGTTTTGTCTTGACTGTTTTTGTTGGCAAGTCTAGATAAATAGCTTGGAGCTATAATTGCTGAAAAGCCAGTTAGTGGCTTCAAGTTGCTGCTGAATGCTGGCACCATTTGTACAATATTTAATATGCTACAAAACACTGTCTTCTCTGTGATACAGTGGTCATCCCATGGCCTGTGGCTCAAGACAGGATACTTTGAATAATTGTTGACTTAAATGTCTTAGAGTGAACCTCTTGCTCTGTTCCCACACTGTGGATATAATTCTTTGTCTTGACAGGCCCAAATTTCTGTTGCTTTTTCCTCTGTCAGACTGGCTGCTCAGGGATGCCTTCTGCTCCAGCTGCTTGCCAGTCACTCCACTGCAGAGCAGCTTTTCCTCTGTGAAAATGGGTAACTCGTTTAACTCTCCAAACTGCAGTGAGGTGCTGGGCAGTCCCCACCTGCAGGGCTTGCTGTGACCATAAATGCACCTGGTTCTGTGAGTGTGGTGGGACCCCACACCACCGCAGCTGGGGGTTCCCCTGGCTGGGCTGTGTGTGGTGTCATGGATCAGTGTGTAAATTCATGGCATTGCAGGCAGTCAGGAAGATGCCTGGCACAGACCTGGAAAGGTGATGGTGGCCCCTGTGGACTCCTGAGTAGCAGCCAGCTGGTGTGTTGTGGAATGGGCAGGAGAGGCCCATGGGAGCACTGGGAATTGTGGCCAGACTGCGTTTGCAGGCCAGTGGGAACAGATACAGCTTGATGTCCATGCTATGTGCATTTCAGATTATGTGGGTTTTTTAAAAATTTTTTTAATTTTTAAAAAAATTTTTAGAACTTCAGATTAGCTCTAGCCTGGGTTTGTGATGCAGCTGGAGTGAATTTCTAGGCCATGTTCAGCTGAAAGGGATTAAATTCCCATGTTCTGAGATGCTACAGTGTGCATTAGAGCACTCTAGAGTGGGGTGTTTGTGAGGTTCTCTTCAGAAGTGCACTCCTGTGTCCAATGAAGCACAAAGGTGTTCCCAGTAAAGCTCCTTGGCACAGCTGCAGGGTGCCTGATTACCAGGACTAATTTCTCAGGCTACAATAGATATCTCTAGTACCTCTGCATGGCAATTACTGTGAAGTACTGAGACTGCTCTGAAGCTTTTTCTGTCAGGTCCAAGTTAAATTGGAGTTTGTATTTGGTTGTTATTCGTGTTCATGAAACCAAATTGCTGAAACATAACATACCTGGTTGTTGGATGAAAGTTCCCCCAGTTTATATTCTAAACCTATGGCAATTAATCTGCTTAAAACCATATATGCTTCATTGATATCCTATACATCTTATAGTCTTCCTCCTATAGAGCATCATATCCACCATTCTTTTATAGAACACCTTGGCTCCCAGCTGTGCACACCAAGCAATGCATTATTCACAGGCAGTGTGACTGTGTGAGTACATAACTGAGGGTGCAATGGATCCTTTGCACAAATGTTGTTTCTTGTTTCCTTTTCTGTAGCAAATGAGTCCTTGCCTTCAGGAATGTGGGAGAACTGCAAGATGGAGGCAGTGGTAATGGTGCAATAAATTGGCTTTAGAGTCCTCAATCCAAGAACTGGCTCGTGCTTATAATTCACCATCAGAGCTGCCATCCTGCTGTAAACATGAGACCTGGGTTCTGACCATGTGCTGGATGAACCTGAACTGGCTGTCACACACTCAGCCAGCCCCTTTCTCACTCACCCCCCTGAACAGCACAGGAGGAGGAAGAAGATGAAGCAGCTCATGAGGCAAGGTAAAGACAGGGAGGTCACTCACTTGTTGCTATAATACCAATTGCTATTTCTACTTCTTAATTGAGGGACGTGATGGAATAGATACAGAATATTTTACTGAAGAATTGGAGGCTGAAACTACCAATATTCTCAACGGTTTGGAAATGTTTTAAGTTGACTACATCACGTAATCCTAACCCAAATATGAAAAATCCAAAATCCTTTATTGAATAAAGGACTTCTTATCCATAAACTAAAGGACTTTAATTAAAGTCCAATAAAGGACTATTCATCCATAAATAACAGGGCAGATGCCTGGTGCTTTCTGCACCCTTTATGCAAGGGAGAATCTTCCTGAAGACAGGGCTCTGAATCAGTGATGCTGTTTTGCCTTTCAGAGTTGCTCAGTCATGGATTTTTGGAAAGTTTTAACTGATATTTTTTTTTTTTTAAACTTTTTGTCCTGCATTTGGGGATAAAGCTTTCACTGTTGTCACAGGCTCTTTTATGTGTTGACTTCTGTTATGAGCTCTCTCATAGTGAAGACTTGGAGCTCCCCCTGGGCAATCCCAGTTCTCAAACTGACCACTTCAGTTTAATGGGAGATGCACTTTATCTCATCGACTTTCCAAACTTGTCTCAAGCTTCAGGCTGCTACAGGATGTCCTTTCACCTCTATGAGTAATTTCAAATAAGTAAAAAGTAAGTAGGAGTTCCTCTTGCTAGCAATTTAACAATCAGGGCGGTAAATTTTATTTTAGTGAAGTGGTTACAAAACTAGAATAACTTTGCAGGGGGAAAAAAAAAGGCATCAAACAAAAGCAGCTGTTCTGTAGAGAATATGCCTGTCATTAAGCTGTTACCTCACATTGTGTTCCTCTGCAGTGCCTTCTGGCAGCATCTCAGTCCTCTGCTTTTGGGGCTATGTCTTTTAAAATGTATTCTGCTCTGGTACCCCTCTCTAATTGCTCTTGAATGTTATCAGGATGCTGTTGAGCACTAATGAGTCTTCAAAGAAGTATGTAGGGGCTTTCACTTCCCTTTTGTTCATGCTAATTAAGTTAGTGAAATTTTATATTGTGCCTTGATTAATTCTGGGAATTTGTAAGAATGCAAATGAACATTGTTTATCTGGGGCTGAGTTATCTTTTGATATGCAAACACACTTTGATATGCTGATTTTCATTAACACTCTTACCTTCCTCTTTGGAAAGGACTCTGAATTACAATTACAATTCCATCCAGCTCCTCTCTGCACAGAAGCTGTGACTTCTGCTGCTCATGTCTTACAAATGTATACAAATTTCATAGTGTAGAAGTTATGTGAACAAATTTCTTGTTAGTCTAGCAATATCAGGAATTTAAACTTGTTTTCTCTAAGTCCAACTGTGACCTATGCTAATTAAACAGATGACCAACGCAGTTCTGGATTCTTCCACAGCTATCATGGTCCCAGGATACGCAGAGATGACCTGCATTCTGCAGGCCTTGAAACCAGGCTGGTTTTACTCAGTTATGCCTAAGTCTAAACCTTTTTATAGGGGAGTCTTTGAGTAAAATAGTCTATACACCTATATTAAAGAATAAACTGTTTTATAAATGCTATATTTAGCATTTTTCCCCCCATGAATTGTCGGGAGCTCCTAAAGGATCTGTTAACTGTTTTTTCTGAACAGATAAGACAGAATTTATATATGAAAAGTATGCAGTCAGTTTCTTTGTAGCTTCTTTGCATTTGCATGGTGCTTCTCACAGAAAACACATATGGAGGGCTGTTCATGATGCTATTTTTATTCTTGGTTTGTCTCTTAGTATATGTTGAGTGTTCTATTATAGAGCACAGAGCTAGATAATATGTTCAAGTGTTGTGGATATTATAAAGGAGGATTCCTTAAAGCTTTTGCTTTCTAATTATATTCTGTTTTAGCCCACAACGTGTCCAGACATCTCTTCCTTATTCTAAAAGACGCCCTAAACACTAGAAAGTGCCAAGCAAATTAAAGCACCCCATCTAAGTAAACAACCACATGGCAGAGTCCATATGTTCTAAAATTAGGCGTATCTATGTTTAAAACAATATATTAATTCTGCTGCTAGAAAGGGAAATCAAACCAATTCCCTCGTGTGGAAAGAATCATGTTGCATTTTGAAGGACTGTTAGCATATTAATCACTTTTTGTGATATTTTTCAATTTAGTCTTTTGAAGTGAACCCTGGAAGAGTATTTGCTCTAAAATAATTGTATCACAGACTTTAAATGCAAGCTGCTTTCAGTGCTGCTGATGTACCTTTTAAGCTGTCTCAAGTTAATGCGCTCCCCCCAAATGAACTCTGCATTTTGTACGAGAAAGTGAAATCCAAGCTTTGTGTGCTTTATGGAGGTGACCTGCTGCAGATTATGCTTCGGGACACGTGTGATTCCCCAGACATTCCTCTCTGCTGCCCTTCAGTCCCGTTGTTCTGTGTCCTTGCTGGCCCCAGGCAGGGTTTCCTGCATTTATAGGGAGCCAAACTGCTGACCCAGGGACCCAAGGCACAGGCTGAGTCTCCTTGTGTTTCTGGGGCTTTGTGACAAGGCACATGAAGTGATGTTACTCACTGTGTGTTCCAAGGAAGGTGCTGCATCTTTTAAGAATTAGTTACATCTGAGATGTGGACATTTCCCAGAGAATGAATCTGTGCCAAACCTCACTGATTGTCACTCAAGGAAGTGAGAATTATGCACTTGGGTAATTATTTTGGCCAATTTTGGGGTTAGGAAGGGTGTTACATTTGGGTTTAGTTTATTGTCATTTCTTTAGGAAGGTGATTTTCTGTCTGTAGGACAGATGAATCCAGTGAAGAGCAAGACAAGTTTGCCCAGAAGAGCTGATGCCAGTGAACAAGATGTGTGGTCTGGGTTTAGTAAAAACCTGCCTAATACACTTAAAAAATCTAAATGTGTACCTGCCTGTAAGCCTTAGCAAAATGTATAGAGAAATGTTTTGTGAGGGTTTTTTTTTTTTGACAAGTTCAATTGCTGTGACTTCAATGAACAGAATCTACCTTTCACAAACAGTCCTTCGAGTGCCCTGCTACCCCTTTTCCTGTCTTGTGTTAATACTCAGCTTTTAGGTAGGAAAAGTCTAGAAAGGCTTCATTTTTTCAAAACACGTATACCCTTGAAGTGAAGTAGCATATATATCTACTTGGCTGACTCGGTGCAAAGTGTTCTCAACCTGAACTGTGCCTCTGTTGTTGTGTTGCTGGCCAAGGTCAGGGAGCAGTGGTGCCAAGGTCCTTCCTCTGGCAGCTCTTAGTTTCAGTAGGGAATCGGCCATTCTGAGCAGATGCAGCTGCTGGGCAGAAACCTAAGTAGCAGAGCAGTGGTTTATGTTGGGAAAATAGGATTCAGAGAAATGGTTAACTAAAATCTCATGGAAGTGGGGAGAGAAGGGTATTGTGGTTTGTCCTCTGATGGCACTTAAACCCCCAAACTGAAAGCTCTGCTCCTTGTCCTGAGCTGCTGGTATGTTTGTGTATTGGGTTTGTGTGGCCAGGTTTTTGGTAGGGGGGGGGGTTACAGGGGTGTCTTCTGTGAGAAGCTCCTGGAAGCTTCCCCTATGTCCCATTCTCTCATTTTTTCTGTACTCTGCTCTGTGTGTTAATTCAGGGCAAGTGAGGAATAACCCACTGGTGGGTTACTGAGTCTTCCTTTTGTGAGTAATTCCTGCCTTCCCAAGACTTTGGAAAGGAGTTGAGGATTCTGTGCTTGGCAGGGGGCAAAGAGGAAAACATCTGCTCTGCTCTCTCAGATAGGTGATGCTGTCATGAAAAATGTCATTACAAAAGTATTGGTCACACTCTGACACATCTCCCTTCAGAACTGTCTAAGTTTCTAAGATAATGACTCACAAAGAGTGCTATATTGCTACATGTTTGAACTTCAAGCATACCTTCTAAAATGAAATTGTTTCTGCAAACAAAGTCCTTCTTAAAATGTTTAGGCATCATCTGTAAATTGACAGATTCACTGAGCTGGCAAAGCAGTCACAGAGAGCAGCACAGAGGCACCCCAGTGTTTATCTTGCACCCAGTCACTTCAGTCACACTGGTGTAAACCACAAGAATTGCTTGAAATAATGTGGAGCTGTTATTCAAAAAACAATTAATCCTACAACCAAATACCTCTCAAAATATTCTTTTGCAAAGCAATAGCATAATATGAAGCAAGAAATACTCACTGGAAAGCAATGAACTTTTGATGTCAGTTTATTTTGAGCAAGCATTTCAGCTTCTGCTTAAGTATGTATAAAATGACAGATTGTTTACTTCTATTTGACATACTGTATTTTTCATTTTAAGTTTGCTTTGTAGCACAATGTTGTAAATGCAATGAATGACTCAGTCAACCTATACTTGCTAAAAGCTTCTTAGCATATTTAATCATTTTCTGTTTGGAGGTAGCACAATTTATGTGCTAAAATACTTGTGATATAAATTATGCTAAGAGGAAAAGTACAGTGGTTGAAGCAATCAGACTAAAAGTTGATCTCTGTAGTGAGGGCTCTGCAGAAAGTAAAAACCCATTTGTTTGCTGAATATTTATGTGATCATATCAAAATGATCCTTTCCCTTCTTGCTGAGAGTAGCCAGCAGTACATCTGACTTCATTGCTCGTGAGGTGATTTTCCAAGTGCCCAAAAGAGATGATCAAAACTGGAGCCCAGCTCCATTTTCACCACCTCTTTCTTCCTGTGTCTTTTCTTTCTTAGTTAAAAGAAAGACACATTCAGTGCTAGTGGTAAGAATTGGGATTAACGCTCGAAGCCAGCCAGGCAGAACTGAGTTTCTGAGCTTGAGCAGGAGGTGGGTAAAGTGTGCAGAGGTGCTTCTGGTGAGAGTGACACTGACCACTCTTTTTATTCCTCATGTTTTAAGCTGCTGCAGCAAAATGAGCATACAGTTACTGTGTGAGTAAAATCCTTTGAGGACTGGGTTCTTTTGCCTTGTGTCCCTGTTATCTCCTATGAAATGTGCCAGGAATCAGAATTTAATCTAAGGTATCTCTTGTGTCTTCATCTACTTATTCCTTAATTGGTCTAGCCTGCCAACTGGATGCTCGGCCACACTGGCAGCTTTTTAGACAAGCATGATTATCCACCAAGGACTAGCTAGAAATTGCCAAATAATTTAATAGTATTTGCTGATTAGCCACCTGCTTAACATGGCTTTCCTCACGATTGAGGAAATTACTGTGGTGCTGGTGGTAGTACACAAACTTCTGTGGAATAGTGAAGATCGCTGCCAAAACTGGTTAGATTTGATCTGCTGTGCTGTAGACAACAGCACTGAACTAAAAAATATTTGTTTGATGAATAGCACATATATGGTTTTTTGCCACATAACATTTACTACTTGTTTATCTTCAGCTGAATTATGTCAGTGAAATTTGAAGTGACGAGAAAGAAATATTTGAATTCAGCCCCAGTTCTAAAGCCAGTGTAGGTGCTTCTGGGTTTGAATGAGTAATCCCTCTTGGTTGGCAAAAATTTATGTAGTTATGGAGGAAAAAAACCTCTGTGGTCAAACTCAGTGTTATAGTAAGCAACGTTCCAGTGTCATTTTCTTCTAGTTTATCCCAAACCAATCCTTAAGCATAATCATCCAAAAGTGTTTGTACACTTGTTAAAGTGTTTTGTGTACTCTACAGTGAGTAAAGAAACAGAGTTTCTTTTCTATTATATGCAAGAAGGTTAAGTATTTAAGGAAGTACTTGGTTATGATAGTGAGTATACCAAATGGGGTTATTTAAAAAATCTTGTGATGATTGAGAAGCAGATAAGTGATACCACTTACACATTTATATCAGAGAATTCAGGTGAGATGAAGATTTGCTAGAACTGGCAGGCTGTAATGGATGCAAGGAAAATCACACTTGATTGCACCACATCCCACATTTATTGAGTAAAGTGCAGGAGAGTAATGTTTGTTCAATCCTTCTCTAATGGGAGTCGGCTGAGGGGGTGCATTGATGTTTGGCTTGTTTGAGTTGGGTTTTTTGTTCACTTCTAAAACTCTTCCTGGAGCTTTTCTGTAGGTTTGTCAGAGCAGTCAATGGCTTTAAAAGTCTGTGTGTTGTTTCCCTCTGCCTTAGGGAGCTACAATGTGTTGTTTGTTCCTAATATCTCCTGCCTGCATTCAGGACCCAACACTGTTATCACCAAAATCAAAGCCAGAGATTGCGTTTACTTTCAAGGAAACAGAATATGGCTCTGTTTTGTGTGGTTTTTAGTAATACACAATGTCTGAAGCTAAATGCATGTGAAGTATCTTCACATAGGCAAATGAGATTCAAATATAGATTGCACTGCAAACTGGACAGCTTTGATTAGGAGATGAAATACAGGTAATCTCTTTTGGCTTCCCCTGAAAAGTGAAATTACTGTTCTCTACTTAAAAGGTGCCAGCTGAAGAGCAACCGGAACAAAAGAATTGTTATTCCTGTCTAAAATAGAGAATTATTGTCAGGCTTTTGTGATCATCATGAGAATCTGTTTTATAGAACAGTACAGCTGTCTAGATGGTACATTTAGATCTCCTGCTGAGTTTTGTTAAGGAAAGAATTATTTCCTTTTTCCATTATCAACTTTTTCTCTTTTACAGACAATATTTTGTTTTTGCCTTTTGTCTCTACTGCAGATGTTAATAGTTTAATTCTGACCTCACTTAGTCTGGTTTTACACAATATTGAGTAGATTTGGTCTCAGTTTACAGCTGAGATAGAAACTCATTGTTTCTTTGGGTAAGAATGAGCATGTTGGGATCTGTGATAGAGCCCATTGAAAAACCTGAATGCAGCACCAGCCATTAAAGCAGCTGCAAAATTCATTCACACTAATCTGTGAGAAGACTTGTCAGAGGCTTCAGTTGTCACTGAACTTGTTTGAATCATATCAGAAAGTCAGAAGCCTTTCTGAGTGCTGTGACAGACTGTGTGATAGAACTGCTGCTGCTATAGCTTGGAAACAAAGCAGAACCATAACTAGTCCACAACTGCAGTTTGTTTACCAATTAAAACTTATTTTTGATGTTTTAAGTGAACATCTTCTTGCTGGGAGTTTGGCTTAACTTACAGTGAGTTGTAATTGGGCTCCTCAGGGGAATCTGATGTTCTACACGTTGAGTGCTAAAAATATTTTCAGAGAGCTTTTATGCCAGCACTGAAACTTTAATAGTTTGTTCAGTCCTGGAAACAGGAGGGAACTACTGACATGTGCAGTCATGTTCTCTGGTGCAATATTTCACAGGAAAGCAAGAGCTTCTACTGACTTTTATATGTGAAGTAGTTTAAACGTTGAGGAGCTACAACAGTGTCTGCAAAACCTGCTTTTAACTCTATCCAGTTTCATGAAAGGAATCATTGCCAACTGGCTCCACTTTATGAAGTTTGGTTGAAAAGAGAATATTCTGTTAGTTTCCATAAGAGCCCAAAACAGTTTCTGAAAACCTGCCTGTCTTTCCTGTTCAGAGAGAGGATCCATTGCTATTGACTCTGCTCCTGATGTGGCTAAAAATCAGTTCTCAAAACCTTTGTGAGTTACCTACAGACTCGGGAACTTCTGTTTGAGTCCCAGGGTTGCAGACAAAACTGTATTTTCCTGTACTTTTTCCTCTGTCTCAGTGTTTGTTCCCCAAGTTTAGTTCTTGTGCCTTTTTCCCTATGGATAAAATTTAAAAATTGGCATTAGTGTGAGCTGAGGACCTTGACAGCCCATGTAGTAGATTAGCCCAATCTTGCCTCCTCTGCTTATAAATTTTGAAAAGATTTTGACTAGTGGACAATACCTGATCCTCTCAAAAGCCATAAATGCAAGATATTGTGGACTTTTCATTACCTTTTAAGAATTATGAGGAACATATGATGATTTTGTTTCTGAAACCTTGCCTGATGATCACTTGCAAACTGAGGTTCTTAGATACTTGTACTACATTTCTGTGCCAGTTTCATCTTTTCTCACATTACTGCCAAATTTTTCTTGATCATAAAAACTACTTCAAAATCTGGCAACAAATCTTCTTCGTTCCTGTTTCTGAGCTTAAACTCAGAAAGTTAGGGGATTTTTTTGTTTGTTTTTTTTTTTTTAGATTATAACCCTGGCATTAGTCTTTAAAAATTCATTGTTAAGGACTGGTTTAACTTGAACCTGATGTTTCCCTCCTTGCTTCGTCACATGGAGCTCTGTTAAGACAAACTCTTGTAACAAACATCCCATGGAGGAGGAGAAGAGAGCATACACAGGAATCATTACAGAACATACCCGAACCTGTCAGTTATTTTAGTCATGCTACAGTGCAGTTTTTTTGAAGAAAAAAACTGTCTAGAACCTTAAAGTGAACGACTTGTGATTTTTCCTTAAGTGCATCTGACTTTGAGAGTTTCTCTAGTGTAATTTCAGGTTGGGTGTCAGCATAACACCATGAAACCTCCATAATGCAACATGGGTTAAAATGATGTCTAGATCAGACCTTAAGTCTCAACAACGGTAGTTGAGCAGGTACAGAGGAATCTGAGTATCTGGGAAGGTTTCTGTGTATATTTTGGTGTAATCATTCTGGTTTTAGTTCTGAGGTGGTAAGTTCAAGTTTTTAAGTCAGTTCTGGAAAATTCAAAGATGGAAAACAGATCTCCCCCAAGAACTTCATGAGAGTTAATGAATTAGGCTGTAAAAACAAGGATGGAGTTCACATCCTATGTTAAAGCAACGTAATAAGGGGAATTTTGTTATAACTGTAAGCTCTTGGTAGGTGGTTTTACCTTAGGGCAGAAAATTAAAACAAAGTGATCTTTGTTTGCTACAGAGGGACTTCAACACAAAAGGCCCAAGCCAAAGACAGCAAAGTTATTTTGTAGAATGAATGGTTTCATCCACTAACTCTAAAGCCTGTTTTAGGCCACTCTTGTGTGTTTTGCTTTTTTGTGCCATCTGAAAGATGCATTTTTCCCCACTCACCACTTTCACCCCATACTATAGCCTTGCTGTTGGGCTCTGAGAGCAGAGCAGTGGCACCGTGGGCCAGCAGCTGTGGCAGAGGCTCCTGCAGAATTTTCTCTCTGGCTCACTTTCCAGTGGATTTACACATTTTTCTCAGTTGTGAATTTAATTTCCTCCTCATCATCATAACTTGCCTGAGGAGGATGACAGTGTTCAGCTGGACTTGAAAAGCAAAAGGAAACACATCCCTTTCCTGCGTTACAAGCTCATATTACCCTGATGTCACTTGAAATGTTCACACCCCTGAATAAAATTTTGATGGATATCTTTGTATCACCAATTTAACGACTTCACATTAGGTTATAAGTCTTCAGGTTTTGACAGGACTGTGAATATATTTTACAGATCTCATTTGTGCTGACATCTCTGGGGTCCCATGTAATGTCCACAGAAATCAATAAAAAGGCTTTTGTCAATTCTTCCTGGTGCAGTTGGATTCCTACACTTGAGGATAGAAAGATTTTTTAGGACTCAGGATTTCTTGTTTTTAGGATTTTATAATATAGGAGTTGTCACATGAGATAAAAGCAAAGTTCCCCTATCTCTGCACTCTGTCTCTAGTAATAGTCAGGACCAGCTTTTTGAAGGGAGAACATGAGAAAAATTGCTGGAGCAATAAAAGAAGAGCTTCCCCCAGGGGATTTTGCTTCCTCCTTCCATCTATGAGAAGCTGAATAAAGACTTGAAGCGGGAGAATTTACACTCCTCAAAGTTTTAAATCTTATGATTAAAAAAAATTTTTTCTTGCCTAACTGGGGTTAATTTGCCCTCCACTCTTTCCCTGCTGTTATTAAATCCTCTTCAGCTGTCAATAACAGAATGTGAGGTTTTTCTTAGTATCCCATATAAATGGTTAAATCTGTTTATTTTATACCATGTCCTAAATTCTGCAGTATTATTTGCATTTATATCTCACTTGTTTTATGTGTATTTTCCTTCCTCTTCTTTTTTTTTTTTTTTTTTTTTTTTTTGGCTACGTATTTTTCATAAGCACTTTTTTAATACCTTTTTTGTTTATATTTACAGAGCTTAGCAAATCACAACATGTTTCATGCAATCTGTCTCTGCTTCTGCTGAAGAGTGTTACTGATTTGATAAGAAGCCAGCGCTTTTAAGGTGGGTGATAAAGTTGGGCTCTTAAATCTATATATAAATGGGGTTTATATATACTCTTTGTAGGTTTTCTAGTTTCTAAGATACTTGCACTGTTCTGTTGGTTTAATGGTAGCTCTTGATATACAGAAGTTGAAGTTGTTCCTGTATCTTGTGGGGCTCAGTCTAAAACATCAGAACAAAAATGCCTGCCCTTGGTTTCCACATGGCTGTGCTTGAGAAGACAACATGGGGCATTCTCATAAGCAAGGGACAACTTGCAGCTCAGTCTGTGTGCCAGTGCAGTAGCTCTTCTTCATGCACATCACTTGATGAATTAGTGTCCTGCAAGGAAAAGAAGGAAATTAATTATATTCTTCTTTGTATTTCCAGTAACTGATCTGTAAGAGTGAACCCAATCCCCCGTGTGCAGGATGGCTCTGTTTCACTGATAAACCTAATGAAAGCTGACAAAGGTATGATTCAGAGTTGTCATTTTTATGCCTCAGAGGATGCTGATGGGAACCCAGTGGTGGAAGTGAGAAGAAGTAAACAGTACATAAGTGACTGTTCTGGTCACTGTGGTGGGCTTCAACAGGAGTTCCCTGCTCTCTGTCTGCCAGGGCGCTGCTCCTCTCTGCACAGACCATCTCCTGTCAGATGCTCGAGCCATGGGAATGTGCTGATCATCTCTTTTCCTCCCTCCCTGCTGTCTGTAGACCCTTCCTGTGTGACACATGCTGCTAGCTATGAAGCAGCTGCCTGGAGTTGGGCCAATTTTTACATTACTGCAGGCTGTTGCATATTCTAGTGTATCCACTCCGCCTGCAGTGTCATAGAATCATGGAATAGTTTGGGTTGGAAGGCATCTTCAAAGGTCTCTAATGCACCTCAAAGAGATGGCTTCTTGGTTTCATGTAAATTAAATAAAGTGTAAGGATTAAGATTTAAAAAATAAGTGTTTTTTAATAATGTAAGTATGACTGCACAAAATTGAACTGAAGGTTGATCTAGCCCAATATCTTGAGTTTTTTCAAAGGCATACCAAAAAAGTTGCTTGGGAAAGAGTCTAAAAAGAGGGAAATGGTGGAGTGGGACTCTCTCAAGAATACCTTCCCTGTCCCTAGAGGTTTATGGCAACTTAATGGGTAGCCTCTTTCTATTTAATTTTTGGGGAATTTGGTGAGGTGCCACACACAGAAATTAGAGGACTGTGCTTAACAGGGAACCTCATCACTGAGATTGATTGTGTGTACATCAGTCTTCTGGCACTGGTATTTCTTCCTATCAAAGGACGACCCTGTCTGATAAAACAAGGTGGGATTGCTTGATTTACAGAAAATTGATTTCTGTCTCAGAGGACCCTTGACTCTTGTTTTTCAGCGTGTTCAGAACACATACATAGTTACCTTTTTATTGTGTTATATCCCATGCAATTAAAGCAGTGTGGACTTTTCTAAAGGAGGAAAAAGTTGATCAGAAGAGCCTGAGAGCGCTGTTACGAGACAGAAAACGATACTCTGATCATGTTTTGACTTTTTTTTTTCCACATTTGGGCATTGAATTTAACAACCTCTTGACTTTTTCTTCTTAATCAGGACTACAGATTTTTTTTTTTTTTGTTCAATTAAAATAGTGTCTTGGAGCTACACAGCTTCAGAAAGGTCATATTGTAGAGCCTTATGCAGAGCAACTCTCAGTTGATTCTCCATTCATTAGCTCTGCAGAAGGACTTTTTCCTTTTAAGATAAGAAAGAAGTCAGTGGCACAAAGTTGTTTCCCTTGTCTTCTGATTCCAAGTTTGTTTTGCCCATAGCATGCAGCTTGTAGCATTTTCTACATGCAATCTCTGTGATATATTCTTTTTTGTTTTCTGTTTTCTGCCAGAAAAGCTTTACAAGTAGTCATGATATCTCCATCACGGGGGTTTCTCCTTCAGTCCAAGCTCCTTCAGGAGTTAATTTGCACTTCTGGGTCACCACTGGACAGTGTATTCATGGTTTCAGGAGCAGCAGTCCCACCCCACTTGCCTTCCCATGGCCAGATTTCCTGGAGAGGTTGGGTGGTGCTGGGTAATTTGTGTTCCTGCCTGAGCTACAACCTTGGGGGTATGAGGGAGACTTGAGTTTGTTGCCTCCCAGCCTCAGGAGCTGTTCTTTAACCAGCTGTCTATGGTATTTTAATTTAGGGCTCAGCCCCATTCAATCCCAGATACAAGATCTCTATAGGAAATACTCATCTTTCATTTGCTTTGAATGTGTCAAAATTATGATGGCTAATGTAAATCCAGGGAGTCTTTTAGACTTGGGAAGATGAAAAAGGCACAAATATTTAGCCTATGGCCTTATCACAAGCAGATTTAAAAAAAAAAAGATTTACTAGGTTTTTTACAGGAATGTGAAACATGGCTTTTGCTTTTAACCTCTATTGGTCAGAATTTTTTCATTATTAGATTAATTCACTTTAGAATTTTATAACATGGCAAAATAATGCATGGCTAGAACATTCAATTTTCAAATTTAACTCTCACAGGGAATTAATGAGTAAAGGCCTCAGCAGAGCTATGAATCTGTTTATTTTTGCAAGGTAATAGGAAGTGCAGTCAATATTTTTGCTTTGCTTGTGCAATTTTGATTAGCAGCTTTCAGATGTGGATTACCTGGACTTGACAATAATAGTTTCTGTCTTTTGCCAAGTTTTTGCCCAGGTTCATTTGGCTCGACTTCTGTTATCCAAAGCAAATGGAAAATTTCAAATACAAAGTATGTCAGAGATCAAATCGCTGGGAAATGTGTAATTTTACATGAAGGAAAACCTGCTGTGACAAATATCATCAGTAAAATGACATAATATGGATAAAATGGTGTCAATATGTAAAATAACAGTATTTACTAAAATGTAATGGGTTGATATTCTTGGCTTGATTGCAAACATTTTTCATAATACTTCCCTTGATTCATTGCAATAAGGATACATTTGACTAGGCTGTACATGTTGTTTATCACATTTATTTACCACTTCTGGCAGCCAGAGATATCAGTGACATTTAACTGACATGGGGAGATCAACGAGAAATATATCCTCTTCCAAGTAAATGTACACTGTATTTAGCATAAGATAAAATCCTCTGAAGTATGAGTCCTTAATTCACTGTGTTTGCCCCAGAGCTTTGGTGCAGTTCCTGGTAAACTCACAGGTATGAAATGATGGACCACAGTAGAGGAGCAGGTTTACTTTGGTTTCCTGATTTGTTATGTTTTCTCACTTTTACTTTTCTCATTCTCTGGTGTGGGATTGAGCAAGTGGCTGTGTGGGGCTGAGCTGCAGGACAGGGTTAAACCATGACACCAGTGCACAGAGATCCAGGAATTCTTGTTTTCCATTGCTCCCAGTACAGGGAGAAACTGGAGCCAGAGAAACACCTGTGAGTCCTTCTTTGCCCTAAAACACAGTGAGGAGAGGGGCATGACCTCGACTTTGGGACAGATCTCTCACCCCCTATTCTAGCCACAGCCCACAATGCTGCAGAACAAATGGCCCTTTAAACATTTTGGTTTCATTGGATTGCCGTTTTCTTCTGAAAACCAGAACATTTCTGGCTCACTGTAGTCCCTACTACAAGCTCAGTTTGCTAACTTTATGCAAAACCAGTAGGAAACTCGATACCTGCTGCAAATTACTTACCCTCGAATGTAATACAGTGTGTAGTGACATGAATTCATCTCTTAATATGCTCTGCAGTGCTGAAAAATGCTTCAGATGCCTGAATATAGCATTGCAGCAAGTTCTGTTGACAAAAACATATTGCTCTTCTCATATTTAATCTAATACTTGCTCTGTGACAGAAGGTTGCTTTTTCAAGCTGTGAATCTTCCTGGACTGGAAGATACAAAAAGAATATTTTTACTGGTCTCCAAGACCTGCCAATAAATCAATAATAATTTGATTTATTTTCCTGATACATTTGATCAATGAAGTGAAAAAATTCACGAAGTTTCTGTTTAGAATAAATCATCTTTTCAAGAGCCTGAAAATTCACTAAGTTTCCGTTAAGAATAAACCATCTTTCCAAAAGCCTGACCTTTCTGATGAGAAGATATTTTATCCTATCAGAATTTTCTGTATAAGTGCAGTCCAAGTGTTCTCAATCAATTGCAGTAGTTTTCTAATTTAATGGACCATTGCTGGGTCAATGTCACATTTGTAACCATTGCCTGAAGATGTTTCTTCCTCTTGTCATCAGAGGAAGAAGTTAACTTCATAATATTTACATGGTTTAGTATTTTAATTTTTCTTGTAGTAACCCCAGACATTTTACTCCAGAAAAAAACCTGGGAATGTTATTTTCTCTTCTGACTGTGGAGGTGAGGACTAGACCTGATGAAGTGTTTGAAAATTCTGTGCCAATTGCTACAATATGCCTTGGGGTTTTTTGTTTGTTCCAGCACTCTCTTAGTTTTAATAAATTGGATAAGACTTCTCAGAGCATGACTGGTAGAGTAGCTCCATCTGCAATATATCTTGAAATGCCATTGCCCTGGGAATCCCCTGGATCCTAAACAACTCCCTAGCAAGCCCCCTGTGATGCAGCATTGGCAGCTGCTCTGGTTTTGCTCTCCTGATTATAGGTTTGTTACAGCACAGAGGCTCAGGGATACTCCAGGAACTTTGGATAGATAGCAGTGGGAAAGTTTCTAGCACTGCCTGGTACAGATCACTCATGGCTTCCTAATACCAATAGATTTGTCCTTGGAAACAGAGGCTTAATATCTATTTTTAATGCATGCTTGCATTACTCTTCCAAATATTGGGGGTTTTCCTATTTATTTATCTTATTTTTATTTAGAAAAAAACCCAAACCCAGAATGTGTTTAACAATCCTTCTTAGTGTTTTGTGCTGTTAATTATTGGAAAAGCAATGGTTTATCATAAGTCTCTGGAATGTTTGACTGTGTTTTGTGTTTTTGCTGAGAAGGGCCCAACAAAGCAGGGCCTTAGATACCCTGTGGGTATTCCTTGTGCCACAAAGCTGTGTGAATGTGGTGCTCTGACACAGAGCAAATACTGTGGCTGTCACCAGGCATGTTAGTTCAGGTTAGTGGGACAAAAGGTCTTCTGGCTTGGGCAGGCTCTTGTCCTGCTGGCTCAGAGGATGGATGTGGCCTCAAATAACTCTGTTATTTGTTAACTCTGTATGTCTGTCTCTGTTTGCTTTCAATAAATCCTTTTGCAGATTTATTGTGGTCAAAAGATGTGAGTGAACTTAAAAGCACATAAAGATCTGCAACGTGTTGGCAGATGGAGTGTGAACTATTTCTACCCCAGGCAGGGAAAAGCCATATTTTGCAGCATTTTAGGGTGTAGAAGGAGATCATGGGTATTCACTGCCACAAAAGCAGATGCTATTTGGAATTTCAAACCATTTCTGCCCCTCTATTCACCAGCTGTGTAAATGCCATTGTCAGGTGAGGCACCTTAGTGATGTGGATGGACAAATACAACCAAATGAAGAGGAACAAGTATTCATGTAGCTGGAGGAGGTGGAAGGTCCTGACACGTTGGAAGGAGGAGGGACAGTGTGATATAAAGTGGGGTTTGATCAATTCTTGCAGACAGAATCTATTTAAGGCAGAGGAATCATCTGCAGCAAGCTGCCACCCCAGTAATTGGATTCCTAAAAGTCTTCCAGTTAATACAAGATGCCAGAGTGCTTTAAACTGTGGAAGTTGAAAGTCCTCGTTAGTTTATATTTTCTGTTTTCTGTTTCTGAGGGCTGTGGGGTTAAAGTACATTATTTTGACAGAAGGAGAGAGGAAAAAGTAGTGAAATTAATATTCAACACGCATATTCACAGTATCTGAGAGTAGATGATAGATGCTATGTATATGTGTGAAAGCTGGTGTCAAGAACTCATGAATTTAAACTTATGAAGGACAAGGCTTTACTCAAACACATGAGTTTGTTCAGCTTTTTCCTCTGTGCTGAAGTAGTTGGGAGCAGAAAACAATTAGGATTAGTAAGTCTCTCCTCTTTCAAATTAACAGAAAATGGACAAGAGCAGCTTCCAGTGCACACCTCTCAAGTTTGCACTGAAAATTTAAATAGTCCTGAAGCGTTGTTGGGAAAGCACATAAAGGAAAAATACTTTATCCAGTTGTTGCTATTTGGTTTTACAGCAGAGAGTGTTTGGTTTTGTTAGTAGTATGGATAGATTAGCTATTAATGCTGGAATTTTATATTATTTATTATTCATTTATAATGAATAGTAATATGAAAGTGCCAGCAACTCTCAAAAAGAAGCAAAGGGCATGCTATGATTTGTGAGGAAAGAGAACAAATCAGAAAGCCCCTGGTCTTAGTGTAGCTGCATCCTGAATACTGTGCCTTGTGCTGATCCCATCTCTGTAAAAATGATGTCAAAAAGAATCTTTCAACAGAAGTTTTTCTCTCAGGAGAAAACTAGATAATGCCTGTCAGGAATGTTACGGGCTTGGGAAATGCCAAGGGAAGCGATATCATAGTTTAATTTTCCCAAGGGTTTTTCTTCTACATAGATCCATAATTTATATTACCTTTGCAGGGACTTCTCTTAGTTCCCTTAGTAACTCTGGGTTTGTTTACCAATTACAGCACACAAGGATAAAGCAGTTCGATTGCATTTTAAGTCTTCCAGGTTGTCTTCCCACAGCAATTTACTCTGCTTCTGTTGTCTAGCCTCAGGATTCCCCTTAAAAATCTATTTCCTCTTTAGACTTTGTAATCCATTAATTCAATTCTGCTCTGCTGCATAAGCAAATCTCACCCAGGACCTTGCCTAGAAAGAACTGACAGGATGTACCAGTGTTAAATTCAATGTCTCATGACCAGCTAATTAAGACTTATTTTGAAATGGATTTATTACTTTTACCAAATGTTAAACTCTAACTGAAACAAGTGCCTCTATGGATAAAACGTTACTCATCAGACATAGCATTTGTTACTTGACATCAAGTTTTGAATTTAATGTGATATGGGACTAATGTTCAGAAAAGTGTTTTTGTTTCATGATTTCCTTTCTTTAGATTGCTGTCCTGCATGGGAAAAGGATCTATCTTTTTACTACCAAACACGTATTAAGAGCTCTATTGCCTGTTTTATTGTTAGATCAATATAACCCCAAATACAGGTTTAAGGGCTTCTCCTACTATAAAAGAGGAAAATAAGGATATGGAAATATATGCAAGATATGCAAATACAGAAGAAGTGAAGAATGTTGGAGAGCTGTGATAGCTCTGTGGTAGGCTACAGCATCTCGTAGAGTTGTCACTGCCAGGGAGCCCATCCTTGTTCCTGAGATCATGTTGGCAGCTGCCTTCTGGTCTGTGGCATTGGTACCTTACAATAACCTGAGCCTGTTTGAAAGAAGTTCTGTCTGTAAGAGTTCTGAGAAAAATCTGGGAACTCTTTTGGACAGCTGATTTCTGAGCTGCAGACAGGGCTTCAAAGAACTGGCCAGCACAACAAAGTCAGTGGGAGAGTTGTAGACCCTAAAATCTCTCAGTCTGGAGGTTGCAAATGTATGATAAGCCATGTTCTGCTTTGTGTATGCTGCAGTAAGGGAGTGCTGTTGCTTCTATAAAATGAAACTGTGATATGTGTGCAACGGGAGACTTGTCCCCAGCCACTGCAGAATGCAGCTTCTCACCTCTGCCAGGTGTGCAGAGCTCTCTGCTGTCATGGGCTGGCAGGGATGCTTTCATCCCTTCTCTAGGGGCTGTTTTTGTGTCTGTCCCCTTATTTTTGCCTTTGACCCAGTCCTTTTAAATCTACATTGTGCCATGTTTCAGAGTAGATCCATCTCTAAAGCCTTGCTAGTAACCTGGAGTTGAGGAAAGTCCATTTTCAAAGTTGTAGATATAGGGTTACAGTCATTTATGTTGGAAAAACCCTCCCAGATCATCAAGTCCAACCTGGAACTGCCAAGCTCACGACTAAACCATGTGCCCAAGTGCCACATCTATGTGTCTTTTAAAGCCCTCCATAGATGGTGACTCAACCACTACCCTGGGCAGCCAGTGCCAGTGTTTGACAACTCTTCTGCTGAATATGAGTCTTAGAGCAAACAAATTCCAATTTGTTATTCATTGGCAGCAGTGATAAGAAAGGAAGAAGCAGCAATAAATTGATAAAGCAGTAATAATCCTGGCTACCTCCAAAATAAGAAAAATTAGATTTTTTTTTTGTTTTGTTGTTGTTTTACTTTGTTCCATTCTTGATGTTTTTGTGTCGGGCAGTAAATTGCCACTGCAGATCATGCCTCTGACTGTATTTCAGTTGTAAGAAACCTGGACCTGAAAGAAGTGTGATTATCTGGAGTACTGGAGTGACCTGGCTGCAGAATGTGATAGCACTCTCTGATCTCACTTCTGCAGTCAGAGTTACTAGATTTGTGTGATGCCTTCAGCTATTACACGGACATTAAAGCCTTTTTCCATCATTTGATAACTTTCCTGATGGGCAACATAAAAGACAAGCAGAACTAGTTTTGCCCACAGGACTGCTATAAAATGCTGGAACTTTGCTGTACTTCCACTCTCTGTGCTTGAAAAAACGTGTTTGGAGACCCCTTTGCAAAATAAAGTTACAGGTTGGGCTCTGAACTCTGAACTACTGATAAGTATTCCTGCACTCACTTCCTCCTGTTAAAGACACATGATTCCTCTGTGTGGAAAGATTATAGACATAATGATTTTCTTAACTTCATCAAACTATTCCTTTTAATAGTTTCCAATCTGGAAAGGGCAGTTACTATTTTGGTGAAAGGAATCTAGAGATGACGCTTGGATTGAGTCAGAGAGGAAGGGGGGAAAGGACAGGAAATGAGCTACAGCAAAAGCCAAAAATCCATACAAGATGTTTGTACTGGGGGTAGGCCTGTCATACACAGATATTGACATCTTTGTAAATCCAGACAAATGTCCCTTGCCTGAGAAAGATTGCCTATTAGTTTCTTCAGTTAACAGTGAGGGAAAGCTGAGAAGTGAGATAAGAGCTTTTAAATGTGAGGCAGTTGAGCCTGAGAACAGCACCTCATCTCAAGGACAAATAAGGAATGTCTTCTGCTGCTCATAGGGGCCCATCCTGATAATGTGCCAGGGCTGAACAACCTTACTGATTAAAGTGCAATTTTGTTGTAGTGAGTGCAAGCAAGAGGTGTCACTCCTGCAATAACAAGGTAAAGAGCACAAACACAGCCCTGTTGAGGAGCACTGTGGACACACAGGGTAAAGAGAGAGGTATTCAAGCAAAGGGGAAAAGTGAAGGAGGAAAACACCAGGGATAGAGAAATGGGCTTAGTAACAGTAACAAGAAATATCTGTCTGTGCTTCCCTTCTGGGGAAGAAAGGGAAGAAAGTGGGGAAAAAACCCATTAACATTAGAAAGCATTTAATGTTAGATTCTGTTAAAAAGGGGATTGATCCACTAATCTTCCCAAATGGACACTGATAGATGAAAGTGTCTCTGGACAAACCTTAGAGGTTTTTGTGCAAAAAGGCAGCTCTGACTTTCCTTGTCAGGACTGTAGCAAATGGATTTCAGTGGTTTGTATTTGAAAGAATTGGGATACATGCTTGATTGGTGGCTTCCTTTAGAGCAGTTTTGGTTCTGCAGCATTTTAGAAAATCCAGAGAACTTTATATTAATTGGATTTGAAAGCAAGTTTCAAATCTGAATTCTCATGAGTTTCTCAAGAAAATGCTTTAAAGTTTTTCTTTTTTAAAAAATTATTATTTTAATTTAAGGTTTGTTCATCTCTAAAGGTCTTTTGCAGAAAAATTCTTTTGCTTACACAAGCTTCCCATGAAACCCTGGCAGACTTACTTCAGCTTGTCTGGTGGGGCTGTGGGTCACTGTTGACACCACTGTGGTCCAGGTCCAAATCCTGACACATTCAAATGCAGTCAGAGCTCTGGACAAAGCAGAACTGGGAGAGCAAAGTGCTTCATTTACTTGAAAAAGCACCTAAGCTTTCCAGAAGATTATTACTCATAATTTTGCTCCTGCAGGAAATAAGGCATCTTTAAGGCTTTATTCTGATTCAGAAATATTTTGAAATATCAGAATTGCTCTCAGAAAAAAAGTTACCAGCTTTGTCTGGAAGGCAGTGATATTTGTCTGTATGCTTTATCTCTCTGCATTTGGCATAGCTTTGAGCTGGATATATTACTTGATTTTTAATCTCACTATTATATAAAATATTACCTTAAAAACTGATAACTTTCCAGTAGTTCTTTCCAATCAGTACTTTGCTTAGACTGGCTTTGTGCTTGTCACGGGGCATCAGCCTTGTACAAGCTTATGTTGCCCTAAAAAGCACCTTCATACTGTTTTGGCCTTGCAGAGAAAGGCTTGTTAGGGCATAGTTTGTGGGAGAATCAGTGGAATAAAGGAATGGGAAATTCCTTTAAGGAATAAGGAAAGGAATAAATAATAGTACATCAATCGGATGTACTATTCTTGAGAAAGGTTATAAGGGGTGATGGAAACACAAGAAGGGCTCTGTCCTGAGAATTTTCTTTGATTTTCTTTTTAAAAAGAAAAGCTCTAAATGCAAAAAAGGCATTTCCTTGTTCTCATGAACATTTCCTTCCTTGGTAACTGTTTCCAAGCCGAATTGTTGATGAAAACCAAATCAAAAGTCACTCCGGTCTTTGAAATCCCTTGACAGCTTTTCCTCTCCTGTTTTAAAGCCTGTATTGATGGATTGATCAGTCTGGTTAATGCTTTTTTTGTAGTAGCTCCAGTGCCAAGAGGTCTCATGCTGGAGTCAGTGGCCTGAACATGCAGGGGCTTCTAGAGCAGGGGCAAACCTCTGTCAGAGACCAGACTGCCAGGAACATCGGGTCATGCCAATTAATTCAAGTGTTTGCCTCTTGCTGCTCCCCTGTGCCAGTGTCAGCAGCTCATGTACAGCAGCACCAGAGGAGGTGTTGCACAAATTCTCCAGTGCAGGGAGATTGTAGGGGTTTTATTTTTGCCTTGACTGCTTCAGCTCCATCTGTGTTTCCTAGAGGAAATCTGCAGCTGTATGGATGTTTGCAGGAATTCCTTGGCAGCATGCAGTCAAACACCAGCCAGGGAAGCACACTTTGGATGGAGGAATGATCCCGTCTCTCTGAAATTACTTGTTTCCTTAATCTCATGGTACTGGATCCAAAAGGACACTCAGAAGGAGAAAAAAATTGGTGGCTAGCAATGTTTCTGCTTTGGTTTAAGTGAAGAGGTTACTAAAAAAAAAAAATTGTTTGGTTCTGGTGCTTTTTTGCATTGAAGTATTTAAGCACATCTTTTATTTTTCCCATTTCCAAGTGCATGGCAAGCATTTTGAATTTAGTGCAAAAATGTATCTTTTTTTTCTGACATGCAGATGTGCACGTGAAAGTGAGGGTTTTGATATTCTAGAAGTTAAGGTGAGAGCATGTTAAATAAAGAGAAATTGTATTTGACTGTGGATGAGTGAATTTGCCTCAAAGCTATTGTATTGTATTGTTTTTAAAACAAATTTCCCTTTTCTGAAAGCTAGATTTTAAAAAGAACCTTTACCATCTTCTTAGTCTGATGATCCATGTTTGCAGCCAACTCAAAATTATTCCCAAAACAGACACTTGTAAAACAGCCCAGGGACCTTACAAAAGGGAGTAAAGAACTTGTTTCTGTCCAAATTCGGGTAATACTTGAATTTACTGTTATTAAGGTGCCAGAGTTATGTGGTAGCAGAAATCTCTGACAGCACCATGGCACAGCAGAAGTCATGACCACCTGCTTCAAAGGTGACTGTACTTTTAACCTCTGACCAAGGATTTCTGGTGGACAGCGTGACCCAAACTCTTGCATGTCAGGAAGTCTCCCATGTGAAATGTTTTTTAGGAGAAATAAAGTTTGCAATGATGTAAAGCTATAAATTAAAAAAATCTCAAACAGCAGAATTTGATTAAAAGTGAATGAGGCAAACAAGTCTCAGTCTCTGTGTGCCCAGGGTCTCCTGAAAGCCAGGTTATGGGAATTTTATTGCACACAGAGGGGAAGCTGCTGGTGTTTGAGTTGTGCCATGGCCTCAGTTTTCAAGAAATGTGAGAGCAGGACTCGAGACAAGCGCTGCTCCACAAAAAACTACCTGTTGCTACTCCTGAGTGCAAATTCCAGGCACTCACAATTCAAAATGCACATAAAACCCTGCAGCATAGCTGGTACCCTCTTTGCAGCCCAAAAGTGTTGTCAGACTCACTGGGAAGTGAGTTGTTTGATGTGATGTTCTACTATCCCTGATAAAATCAAACATGAAATTCTGTATTTACTGACTGTCCAGCCTCCCTGAGCTTAAACACTCAGCAGAGAAATGAGGTTTAAGTATTTGTCTCTAGTTGTATTTGTGTTCTGTATAATTGTGGAGATTAATTGACAGTCTTCTATCCCTTTGGGGACACTTCACCTGCTGCCTTTGGGCAGCAGGGATGGGTGATGGGCATTTTAAGTCCCCCCCACAATTGTTTCCTATGGTAAAGAGTGTGTGTGACGTCTGTTTCCCACCTCTGAAAAGCCACAAGTCTTTGAAGTTGTAGAGAACAAAGCATTCTGGGATGTCAGCAGAGAATTCAGGACACGGGGACATGGGGGAAATCTTTAACCAGACTGGAGTTTTGCTGAGAACTCCCCAGTGCTCCAAACTGAGGCTTAAACTGACACCAACATTTTATTGTGGTATGCCATTTGTTTTTCTTGGTGGAAAATACATAAAACTGAGGAGGCAAAGCATGGAGAAACAAGTATGATACTAAATATATTAATGCCTACTATAGAAGCAGCTTTCCTTCCTCGGGATTAATTTTACTGAGAAATGAATGTGAAACACTTGTGAAATGAGTCATTCAATTTGTCAGTCCTAAATTAGTTGGCTTAACTTAAGAAAGTACATTTTCTGTTTACTAATGTAACTATAGCTATGAAGAATGTGGCTAAAGAAGCCTCTGTGATGTTACTGGTGGCTGATTTGGAAAACATTTCTACATGTGACTTCCATACACATCTCTGCTGGGAGGGGAAATGAAAACCTGATTGTGCAAGCCCTTCCTTGTCTTGGCACACTTGAATGGACTGAGGAATATACTCAACTTTGAGAGGAAAAATTTCCCAGCTGTGCTGAGTAACCCTAATGTGCTTCCAGTAGTCTTCCAAAGTGTTACTCACTGGGCTTATTTAGAGGTACATCACTCATTCTTGCTTCCCAGGCAGAAGTGGCTGCTTGCACAGAAGTCAAACATAATTGTTCATATATAGTTTTATCTCTTCTGAGGTAATAATCAGTGTTGAAGAAGCCCTGGCAATAAATGCTGACCATTGCTGCAGAAGGCCAAGGTCTTCTTGCTCCTTGCACTTTGGAACTGGAGAACTTGATAAAGAGGAAAGGATGAAAGAGGGCAATAATGCTGCTGTAGTTTTCTCTTTTTCCTGCTCTGGAAGAAAGGGCATCCAAGGTGCTTTCCTTATGGCTTTGGAGCCACAGAAGAAAGGCAGTTTGAGCTGATAATTGATTTTTCTAATGAACAGAAGGCCAAATAGTGACTCATGGGCTAAATCCTGTTTGCAAAGCAATCTTCTGACCTGAGAAAATGACAAATGACTGGTGGCTGTGTGACTTATAAGCTCCTCAGCACAGAGAAGTAGCATTGCTGCCAGTCCAGAGTGGTTCACAGAGCTTCTACTCCTGAAATAAGAAAGGTCCAGTCTTGTTTAAGCAATGAATCCCACTTTCTAGGATGATTGACAGCTACCATGGCATGGAAATAAACTGCCCTGGCATCACTGCAGGTTTTAGTGCAGGTCACAGGTCCAGTAAGAACCTTGTCAATCATTGCACTCAATGGTGCAGTAACGAACAAAATCAAAACAAAAAATTCTATCAAAGTATTAGTATTTAAAATGATTGCTCCTAAAAATCACTTATGTGTAGAAGCAGAAGCAACAAAGCTGCTTTGAAATGGTTAAAATAAAACCAAAACCAACGTGCAGTAACTGCAGTGATGGACAGAGCAGGAAGCTGAAGGGTAGAAGAGGCTGCAGGCGTTGCAGGTGCACCCAAAGCTAAGGAGCACAACGCCGAGGGGAGGGGAATGTGCAGCAGCAGACCCAGTACCAAAAGCTGCTTCAAGTAAGTTGTCTGCATGTGCCTGATTTTACAAGCTCAAGCTGTAAGTGACAAAACCAAAATAAGCTCTGTTTGTTATGAATCATTATTGACTACGTGATTTATAGTGTAAGTAGCTTGTGCAAGTGACTGCAGGTGCAGGTGGTTTTTATATTGCCTTTCTCACTGATTGGAATAAGGTCACTTTGTCTATGTGTGACATTGGTTTGGATTAATTACAAATTTTCCATACAGTATATCATCCTTGAAATGCAGTGTGGTAAGACTTTTGGAGGTGGAATGATTAACACCAAAGAATAGCAAAGTTAAAGGCAGCTTTTTCATTTCCATCAACAAAATCACACCCTTCCTTGTTCTTCTGCTTGGCTAGTGCATGTGGGTGGCCTGGAGTTTGAGAAAACAATTTTGGAAATGAAAAGATGTCAAGTATTGATTCTAAACCTGGGTGTTGCTGCTGTGTATTGCTGTGGTTGTTGGGCAGGTGAGAGTGGTATTGTGGAATGCAACATGAAATGAGAGGGGCCAGGGAACTGGTGCACCAGGTTGTCCATTCCTTCACACATCTGAGTAGCTCCTCTTTTCTTCAGGCCATCTCATCTCCCTACTACAGCAGTATTTCAGGAGCTTCAGAACTTGTGTCCTTTTAATTTTTTTTTCTAGCAAGAAAAAAGGAACAGGTCCTTATTTTTATTCCTGACAACAGCAACAAAAAAATTGGAAGTTTTGAGATGACTGGAAAAATAAAACAGGGCACTATCATAAAGCACTTTTTTGCAATGCTTCTCTCAAGTATCGTAGAATCACAGTATTTCATTATGTCATTTCCAAAATAAAACTGTTACTTCTTCAGGTTGGGTTCAGTGTTTGTTGTATAACAATTGTTTAGCATCAAAGCACCAAAAAATCCATGTAAGCCGTTCAAGGTATCAGAACTTCTAGAAAGGAAAACTATTACTAATTGTGGACTTTTCCCAACCTACATAAATTCTATTTTTGAATATATTCAACATAATTGCTCATTATGTAAGTATGTTAAAATGTACAACACCCTTACCATGTCTTCCTTCATTGAGTGTCATGCTGTGAATTACAAATCTGTTAATGTAGAAGTGTAACTTGCACATTCCAAATGCAAAGATCTATTTTCTGTTCCAAGTCTGTTATGAGACCATCTGTGATTGCCAGTTTGTAAGAAGTGGATAGGAGCAATACGAGCTTGCATGCAGGCTGTACATAAACTCTGCACTCTTTCTAACTACTGTAGCATGCAGTTTGTCAGCTTTAGAGAACATCGACCAACTTTTTGTCTTAAGTTATGAAAATTTATGCAGTATTTATGTTCCAAAGCTTTTTCATAATTGCTTTCTGACTAAGAAACCATTAAGAGCCCAAATTATAAAAATCATAATTAACTGGGTATGTGGTATTGCTGTCTAGCAGTGATCTCTTTATGCAAGAGATGTGGTCTGCTTTACAAATGAGGATTTAGTCATCATCTATACCAGGTTAATACAGGGGAGAGGCTCCATCACTGCAGGTTAATCAGGTGTGATGGGGGCTTTTTGGCACTGGGGCTGTCTCAGCAGGCAGTGCAGTGCTGTGCTGCTGTGTGGACTCAGCCAGCACAAGCCCAGCTGTGAAGCAGAGGAGTCCTGGGCTGATGGAGAGCTCTGTGTTCAGTCCCCTTTTCTGGGTGTGCAAGAGGTTTGTTGGCTGTACTGGGACTGCTGCTTTGTGTAACCTACTTGTGGTGGAAGTGTTGTCAGCCAAGCACTGACATCAAACTGCTGAGCCATCAGAACTTGCAGAGAAACTGGCATTTCTCCTCCTTTGCAGGACAGAATTATTCTTTTCAGGGTGGCGATTGTGCAGTGGTTCTCTGAGCCAATCCACGGGTACAAATGTGTTGCTTCTGTCAGCTGGTACTTATTTTATGGGTTTTTTTCTCCCCTTTCACCAAATGACAAAGCTGCAATGATGCTATGGATTGGCTTGGACTTATGAAAGTCACAGTACATGGCATGTTTTAAAGCAAAGGGTGTAGGCTGGCTCACTGCTGTTGCCTACAGTCCAGCATGTGTGTTTCAAGGGAAGACCAAGGAATTAACATCTCCAGTGCAGCTACATGGAAATATTCGAGTTAAAGTATGTTTTTGCAGAAGGATAAAGTCAGGTGATTACAGAACACTTGCCTGACCTGCCAGCTGGTAGAAGCACTGTGTTTCTCTCCAGCATCTCCATTCAGCTGCAAGAGGTCTCTTGTTGCCTATCAGAGTTCTAATTTTGCTGGGGAAAAAAATGAAAAATGTGCGTCAATGGTGCCATAGTCTAAACTATTATGAACTGCAGGGTTTTTTTAGCATTTCGTAGTCAGTGTGGGTTACCACAGATAATAATAGTATCCTCTGCACTGTGCAAGATTGTTCTCAAATTTTAATGGCTGTTTTGATCTTATTGGGAGTTAGCAAAGAAGCTCAGTGTGGGCTAAGTGAGGTAAAGATGAATTTAGGATGCATTTTTTTTGAACATTTAATCAAACTTCCACTCAACTTTTTTAAGGATTAAGAAATCTGACCTACCACCCCCTAACTCATCTGTCCATCCAGCAGTAGCTCTTCTCATCTGTGGGAGGAGTATTTTCTCTGCCCACACCTCAGAAATCCACAAATGTTTGAAACATTGATACATTTCCCTTGATATATTTCTTTCTTTCTTTCTTTTTTTAAATAATCAAATTAACTCCTGAGCTCTTCATTATACCCTGACAGTGGACCCATCTTCAGAAGCAACTATAAATTATGCATCTATTTTAACCTTGTTTCCCGAGGCAATTAAATTTTTTTGGAGACATTGTCAGTCTGTCCCTCTGTGTTCACCCAACAACTTTTTAACCTGTTGTCAGATTACTGTAAAACCTGACAGAGAGATGGATATTCAACTTACAAAATCTGGAGTAATTCCATGAAAGCAGATGGCTAATTAAAGGAAAGCAACCCAATTAGTGTCCGTAAGGAAAATGTTTCATCGTGTGCTTAGCACTTGAGTTCATGGAATTTACATGAAATACCCCAAATATAACAAAGCTTTTATTAGTGCCAGCACTGTGTTACACATTATGGAGTCACAAACCTACCAGTACTGTTAGTTCTGCAACTCATATTTTCCTGTTGCCATTAACTATTTTGAGGAAAACAACCAAAACTAGTTTGGAAATTGATTTAAAATTTGTATTTCTAGACCAACTACTTCTTTTACACCATTATTTTTGTATTATTATAGTAAAAAATGAGGCGCAGTGTGCCCTGGCAGCCAGGAGGGCCAACTGTGTCCAAGCCTATTTGTGATATGGATTACAGCTTGATTATTTGAAAAAAAAAATCATAATTAGTCATTATAATTCCTTACCTTTTGTTATATCTCATTATTTTTCTTTTTTTTCCCTCTCTCCTTATGAAAGAAATAATCTTGTGTTTTTATTCCACGCTGCCCCAAACTAGCATCATCCAGCACCTGTGCTTTTCCAGAATGCTTCAGTGAAAGTTGTGCAGCGAGGCCACTGCAGTTTAAAGGCCTTTGAAAGTGTCTGTAAAATTACAAGGCATCACTTCTGGTACAGCAGCAAAGATCCATTTCGTCTGGCAAACACTGGGTAGCAGAAAGGCAGGAAGGCTTGTACTTGTAGTGTATGGTTCCAGTGCTGCTGTTTGAACCGAGTCTCATTATATTCCTGTGACTGCTCCTGTCTCCACTGAGCTGCCTTCAGCTAGATCCCAACTAAGGAGATGTCAAAGTTAAATTAGTTCCTGTAATTAGGATGCCCAACCTTGCTGGTGGAACAGCAGCTAATGCCTGAGGATTGTAAAAGCATGTACCAGTTCAAGAAACAAGTTTCTTGATAAAACTGCAAATTGTTCCTGGGTCAGGGAGTGGAGCAGAGCCCGGGGGGTATCAGTGCTCTTTGCTGTTGGGCTGTTCTGACCAACAAACTACTCAGAAAAGGGTGAGCTTTGAAGATGCTCTGTGGAGCTGGGATTGCAGTTTTGCTGATCTGATTGGTGTTTTCTTGACAATAGGTAAAAAATTATATCAGAAGCCATGGTTTACTCCAGTTTTGGAATATATCATGGTATAAGATCAAGATGATGCTCTTTATTGCCACTGAAACAAAAAGAAGTCTTTTGCTTAGTGATTAATCTCTCCAAAGAGGTTCCCAGAAACATTCACGTGCATGCTATTATTTTACTGGCATGGTTCGTGTTGGGTAGAGGTAGTCTTTGCTGTGCTGTAGAGAGCTACATCTTAATATTGCCTTTTCTTTTGGGAAGGCAAATTCTAGGTATTATCAGACTGTATCTCCTGGAATTCACCTGATAGAGTGTCTCTTTCTAGAACAACTGTAGACAAAGAAGCCTTGAAGCCTGGGAGATGATATTTTCCTGAGTTTACCAACATTCACTGTTTTAAATCTTACTGGTCTGGTGATCCTTGCAGTGCCTTGTATCTCTATTTATTTTTAAGCTTCTCATCTAAGTGATATCTTGTGATAATGAGTTTCACTATTTAATTGCACTGTGTAAAGCTGGATTTTTGTTCATCAAGTTAATAATTCACTTTGAGTGAATGTCACATTTCTCTTGAGCCCTGGGACCTGAGGAACAGAAGATAGAAGTCCAAAAATACTTTAAATTGGATAAGGTGATCTAGAAGTCAGGAGGGCAAACCTCCACAGGTGCATGAATTTGTCACCTTCTGAAGTGCTACTTAGGAAAATTTACTTTATTTGAAATTATGCAGACAATGCTTTGGCCAGCATCAGAATTCTTCTAATTATTTTGACTGATGATAATACAGTGGTGCCTCTGGGATGGAATATGAAAGCATCTTCCAGCATCCAGTACCTGTTCCTCACTTCAGTAGCATCAATTGATCTTGACTCTTCTGGCATCAGTGGAATTGCAGCTCCTGTGTAAAATCAGAGAGTGGGAAGTTGAAACGCTTTGTTTCTGCTTTGGTTTCTTTTTAATTTTCTTTTGCCATCCTGATTACTGAATGAACCAGGGTCAGTTCTCTGCTGTTTTCATGTCCCTGTGCCAAAGGCAAAAGGAAAAAAAAGTATGAAAGTGGAAGCTGTGCTCTTTCAATTTATAATGCCTTAATTTACACTCTTTGCACAGTTTTGAAGACAAAAGGCTTCAGTGCATGGAAGTATCTTGTTCTAGGTTACTCTCCTTTTTGGGAGTTTTTTTAAACAATTATGTTAATCATAGGTCTCCTGACTTCTGGTTCTTTCTCTTTTGCACCTAGCTGACAATAGTGAAGGAACAAAAAATAAGTACAGAGATAAATTTTTTACTCTCTTGATCTCTGTTTAACCTGCCATAAACGTGTGGAGGTTTTTATGACAAGTAATTATGTTTTTTTTTGTTTGGTGTTTTTTGTTTGGATTTTTCATGTCAAATAGCTATTAGCACCCTTGAGTTTGATTCTTTTCTAGATTTTATACTGCCTGTGAGGAGTTTTCATTCCCTTTTCTTCTGACAGGGTAGCACAGAAGAACGGGTTAAACTTAATCTGAGTTATTTTTGTAGTTTGAAGTGAACACACTCTCATGGAGTAATAGCAAACTGTTATGATGCTGAGATTTCTCCTGTCAGGGTGGTTATTTTAACACAAGCCATGATGGCAACAAGGACATCAAGCAAAGAGAATTTCCCATGAAGTTACCATAGCTGTATATTTTGCTCCTAACCTGCCTGCATAAAGTGCTTATTTTTTTTGGTGATATCTGCAACATGAGCCTCATCAGCTCTGAAAGTTCCTCCCTTCAGAAAGCTTGGCAGAACATTTCTTCCCACCTAATTAACAATTCTGTTGCCTCAAACTATGCATTTTGGTTCTAAAATTATGTAAATCAAGAGCACTCATATCCAGAAACCAATTTATCGTCATTGCTGTGCTCTGTGGCTGCCTGAAGGTGCAGAGAGCTGACATCTGCCTGGGCACAAGAGTTCACACAGCTTTAGAAATGCAGTTCTAAGCTGTCACAGTCTGCAGTTGTTGGGGGGACCCTAAAAGTAGCTTTACTGCAGAATCCCCCAAACTCTAATGTGGTTAGGAGCTGTACAGAATAACAGAGAAAATGAATTTTTGTTACGGGGTCTGTGATGGATTCTCTCTTGTCTGTAGTTTTCTGAAATAGTCTGATGCTTGAGGGAGTTTGCTCCACCACATTATACTCCTCTTTTGTTGCAGAAGCAGAGGCCAGGAGCTGATGGTGGTGCCACATTTTGGATGTGTGCCCTGTGAGGTGATGTGCGGGGCAGCACCGGGGGCGGGATGGGAGGGATTACTTAGCAGGGGTTGGTTGCTCCCATTTGCTGCCATCAGGATGGGCTCAGTTCGGTGCCACCGCAAATTCTGCCGTGCCAACCCACCTGGCTGTGCCGAGCACCGGGGCTTTGGGTGTCAGTGAGGGCTGGAGGGGACTTGGCACAGCTCCCGAGCCATGTGAAACCCCCGATGTGTTGCACCCAAGGCGCCGTGGTGAAGGACGAGTGCTAAAGTTCCTAATTCAAGCACATAAAATTTGGTCAATACCTCCCCCTTGTGCATGTGTTGTGTGGTCTCCTGCTGTGGCAGTGTCTTCCTCCTTGCTCGAGGATGAGGAGCTTCATCTGGGGCTGGACTGGGGTTTTGCAGCACCCGTGGCTGCTGATCCTGACTTACTGGGAAGGCATCAGTGATTGTGGAATTACAGGGGAAAAGGGAGGATCTTGAATACTTTTAATCTGAGCTGCAATTCCACCCAATACCCCGTGCCTGTGCTATTTAACTACACGTTTTCAGTGTATGTGCACATGTGTCATAATGCAGTGAAACGTCCTAAATAAACCAGAAAAGTATTTTGTGGTGTTTCTGCCACAGTCCTCATAAAAGGTGTTTCTCACGGTCTTATCAGGTCCGTACACAGATTTTTATTCCTTTCCCTTACTTGGCTTGCCACCCTCACTGATTCCTGATGACCAGTGATTCAATGAAATGCTGAATCTCTATATCAATTCAAACATCCCATTGTCAATAATAAACTGGCTGCATTCATGTCCAGAAGACATGTAGCCATGTAGAAATGTTCATTGTCATTCTGACTAGCATAAAATAAGCTTATGAAAGTTTAATGCAGACCTATTGCTCAGAGGAAAATCCCCCTGCTTGCATCAGGATGCTGAAATGACACAGCTGTTAGTTTATCCAGTCACCAGCTTTCTCCTTTGCCTGATAGAATTGTTGAAATCATGGCTCTGCTCTTTATTCCCTATTTCTGCTCATAAATCTTCTGTGACAGGAAAAAACCTAAATGTATTGTGTTGGTGTAGGGAATTAGAGTATTATTTTCTTTTTGTTGTTGTTGTCTAGCTAGAGAAATGTATTTCCTGTCACAGCTGTTTCCAAGGAAAAACACATTTCTATTATTTGCTTATAATTTCTATTACTATGATGTGAAATGTTTGCACTTCCAAATGTGTGAAGAACAGTTGGAGATATTTGGTTCTCAGGGCTGAAATTTCGACATACCTGTTCCATTAAATCTGAAACACAGACATGTTAAAAGAAGAATGTATTCTGAAATGTAGATGTACATTTTGCGGCAAGGCTTTAAGTCAGACAATATGCACTCAAATGTTAAAGAGACTTCATTTAAAAAACATATTTGATATACCTCTGAAACACTTTCCTTTTATCTGAAACTGTCACCACATTCAAAATGAATACAATTTAAATTCCTGAGTACTTAATGTCATTACATAAGTAGAAAGTTCCAAACATGATTGTGTTTATATTGACTCTGTTTTTCTGAGGATTGGATTCACTGCGTTAAAACTTTACAGAAGAAATCAAATTTTTTTTTCCACTTACAGAGTCTTTTTTAATGACTTTTTTTGCAATGTGACATTAAGAAAAGATGTACTTTCCTAGCTGCTTTGTAAAAACTGGTTTGTTTTCTCACTCTGATCTTTCCACAAAGATCATTTGGGAAGGGCAAGAGTTAAACTGAAGTACTGGATTTTCAAAAATATGGGACAGACTGAAATACATCCCTTTGAGCTGTTCCTATGCCTTGTGTGTACCAAACCCCTTATTTCATGGAGTGCATAAATCCAGAAAAACACGTTTCTGATCCCATACCAGAACACATGCGTGCTCTGCTGTCATTTCTAGAGATGTATCTCATAATTTAAACATGAATTTTAGCTTTATATCTAGCCCATTAAGGGGAAAAGTAGCATTTCATGTAGCTATTAGCTTCTCTAATGCATGGTGACACTGTGCAATTTGCATGGCAAGATGATCAGGGGTATTTTGCAATAGATTTATCTATTCCTATCCCCTCCACTGAACTTTTTTTTTTTAATTCTGTGGGGCATTTAGTCTGTTCAGAGCTAAAGAATTGCATAATTTAGGAAAAAGGAGCCTTGATGGGAAACTGCATTTCTGAGGCATATATCAGATAAGATGTTGCTGTCAGATCTTGTCATTAGATAGGAGGAATATCAGCACAAATATAAGTCTTTGTACCCCTTGACATCTATGTTAAGAAGTATTTATGCAAGAATTAAGTTTCTGCTGCAGTGAATGGAGCTGATGTTTGTTATCCATTTATTCAAAAGTTGCCTTCTGGTGATGCTCACAGCTTTGAGGAGGGCAGGTGAGACTCACCAGCAGCTGTTCTGTCTTTAGCGTTGGACTATCGATATCCTGGGGAAAAAATGTAAATGGCATGTAAATCATTCTGGGTGGAGTTCAGTCCAGTTGCAGTAAGAAGCCTGATTACTTTGTTTTGACCTTTGATAGTCTCAAATGTGGATATATTTCCAATAAAATAAAAGGATGCCTATACAGGCTTTGGGCTGCTTAACATATATTTCCTACTTCAATAGAACTGAAGCATTACAAGGACTCTACCCTATTTTTCAAATAAATAGAATTGTCCTTTTTTTTTTTTTTTTTTTGTCCTCTAGGCTGAAAACTCATTAATAATAACCAGCAGCACCAAGATTTCTTAACTCACCTTGACTGAGAACAAGAGACTCCAGAGTCTTTAGAAGGTCTGTAGAAATGATGCAGATTTACCAGAAAATTCTTTTTCTAAGCATTACAAAATTGGATTACAGTTCCCTTTGGATGAAATCTTTCAAATATATAAAATAATACCTCAAAGCTTCATGATGTAATTTGGTATCAAAATAGCAGAAATGAGTGAATGTCACTCTTCTTGGGAATTACTCTTCTAGAACTCAGTAACTCACAGCTAGAAATACAGACTTTACAGTTTCTTTTTAATCTCAGCCTACTGGCACCTTTAGCTTAGATGCCGCAAAATGTATCTTTCTGCAACTAGTTCAGTGAATTTCTTAAACTGTTATCCCAAATTCTAGATGTTATCTCTATCTTATTTTATTCTCAGGTCTATAGCTTTATTTAGAATCACATTGTATTCTGTGAATTTTAACATGTTGTGTCTTCTGTCACTCATTTTGCCACTTCCAGTGTTCTGGTTCCAATATATCTGGTTTCCACTGCTAAAATTATGAGTCTTCAGTTGATTTGCATTCAACACTTGCCCACTTCTTAACTTTAATAATATCCCTGGCAGTGTTAGGTTTGCAGTTGGACTCTCTGGCCTTAAGGTTTTTTCCAACCTAAATGATTCTATGATTAATTCTTCATTGTGAGTAAAAGCTTGTTGCTACTATAGAAAAATGTATTCTACAGTGTTGAAATAATTTAATTGCAGGCAAATTCTCTCATTGTTTGACCTTTTGAGTTTGCAGCTACTGTGCTGATTTAATGTTCATTGTGTAGTGCAGGACAATAAATTATCACATCTTCTTCCCTGGTAAAGATATGTTATTTACCAAAGTCTACTGAAATTTATGAGACCAAAATGGCATAAGGAATTCAGTAGCTACATTTTCAATGTTTTAAAATGAATTTTCATAATTAACTTCTCACCACATGCTTGAAGGACAGGAATGAAGTAATCTTGTTGTTACTGCTAGCATGTGCATTTTACAAATATTTCTGCCTTTCTGTGGACTCTCTTTGGAATAGATTCTCTTTTTGGTTGCTCTGATAGCTTCCAGTGCTGCAATCATAGATGTAATATTCGAAGTTCACAGGGGTGTCTGTACCACAGCTGAGCTCTGATAGCCAACTCCTATAAGCATGCTTGCAAAAGGCACCAAAATCTTCAGGTCAGACCTATGGAAATTAGTAAATGTTTCAGGTGAGGAACAGCTTGTCCTTGTGGAAAGCAGCTGGTGTGGAGACCAGAAGCAGCTTGTCTGATTTGTTGTACTTAGCCCTGGTGCCATGGAGATTAAGAAAGGAACCATTTCTAAGCCATGAGGCATCAAAGCTTTCTCCTGTGTTTTAGCAGACTGTCCCAGCCTGACATTGCTGGCAGCAGGGACAGGCTGCTTTACATTCACTGGGTAAGTGCTAGCAGAGATTCACTCTTTCCGACTTAACATATGTTTTGGGGGATTCAGAGGCAGCCACCTGCATCTTCAGTATTGAGATGGGAGTAATAGTGTGGTAATACCTGCCTTCTGCCTGAGTGTTATTAATATTTAGCTTCCTTATGTGTGGGGGTTTAATTTCCTGAGAAATATCCTAGTACAGAGTGACTAAATGGCTCTGACTGCAGGAGGATGCTGCCACGCCTCTCCCCAAAGCCCCATCCTTGGCTAAAAACCTTTTCTAACACGGTCCAGTGTCTCTCTGAACAGCAATCCATGTTGGCAGATGCAAGGGATGTTTCAACCAAGGGCACTTGATGGGACTTTTCTCTTTCCTTGTCTGTTTTCACGGACAGATACTCCAACTCTTGCACTCCCAGCCCATCCCCAGGGGCCTGGCCTGCCACAGGGCATGCTGAGGTGGCTCTCTGGGAGCTGACTTCCACCGAGTGTGGGAGCATGCAGCCTCCAGCCCTGTGTCAGTAGAGGGTCTGCTCCTGCCCCAGCCTTCCTGATAATCAGCCCAAGCTGCTGAGCTTGGCCTTACTGAGTGCTCCAGCATCTTCATTGCTGAGGAGAAAAAGTTAGCATCAGTGCACACTAATGGTGCTATTAGCCCAGGCAGGTCTAGCCAGCATGGTCATTAAACAGCTCTGAGGCTTTCTAGGGGTCATGAGAATTTGTTCCTGATTAATAGTGGAAGTTAAAACTTAAGGGGAGCTCCCCTAGAGAACACAGTTGCTTTTCCTGAAGTACATGAAGGTCATTTGGTCCCTGAGATCTGACCCAGGTTTTCACACAATGGTAGGCTTGCAAATCTTGCGGGTGTTTAGGGACAGACAGAGTATTTTTCATCAGAACAGTACACCCGCTTTTAATGAAATTACTTTCATTTATGTATGTGCATAAGTGTCTGCAGGAACTGAAGGTCTTGGGGACTGCATGTACTGCAGAATGCTTGCATCAGCATCTAGCATGTAGTGTCCGTATAAAACTTGTGCTATAAAAACTGCCAAAAAAGATCTATAGTGTTTGCTTTGGGTGGGTTCCAGTTTCTGCTCTACCCAGAGAACAAGAGTGCAAGAGAGGGAGGGGATTGCATAGCAAATTAGTCCTTGAAATGTAGCGATTTGTAGGTCACTTTACCACCAGGCCATTGTAAGAAAAAAACTTAGTCCTTTTAAACTATTTGTACCAAAGGATCCTGATGCCATGATGATTTTTTGCCTTTTCTTTTTACCCCTTTTATACCTTTTTTACAACTTCTGTATTCTTAGTGCTTTTTGCCTGCATTCTTGGACTTGTTTGTCAAGCTAAGATACTAAACATTTTAGAAGCTTCGTAGCTAGGGATCAGTGTGCCCCAGCCCCCAAGGTCCTCTCCAGAACACATTCTGTAAACCAAGATAGAACCATCCAGGGGAAGGTTGCTTGGGGAGGGGGGCTCACTTGAGCCTCTCATTGGGGAATCTTTGATAGATCTGCTAATTAGTAAGACCTATAATGTTGTACTCAATCTATTGTGAGTGTGCACTGTGGTGTGCATTGAGGTGCATTCGACCTGGACGTGGTGCACCTAAGGATCCTTAAAATAAATACAAAAATAAAATCCCGTTTTCCCTTCTAACCATGTTTGGCTCTTGATTTTAAGGTCAGGAAAAGGCATCAATCCAAGCTATGAGATGCATGTGATATGCAGTACATGTCACAAAACTGTGTTCAAGGTACTTGGCTTTTTCCATTAAAGCATTCTTCACAGAGCATTTTGTTTTAATAACCATCCAAGTCATGATAAGTAAGTAAACTTCATCTGCTTTCTCTGATATTTCATTGTGGCACTACATAAGTGTTTGATGATTATTTCTGGCTATGGAAAGACAGAGATATTTAATATGTCTTGGAGAAGTTTAAAAAAAATCAGCTGAGAAGGAAATTAAAAATTTGTTAAGAGACTCTTTTGGGTTTTAGATACATACCTACTGGGTATGATATTTCATTTAACTTATAAACCAGAGTAAATATTGCAACTGGTTAATATTCTTACCCTTCTATTGAAACCAGGGAAATACCATCTGTGCTTGGGGACAGCAGTGAAAATCATTTTGAGTGGCACAGAAATTTTTTGTTCCGTGTGCAAATAACCCTGTACTACTTTTTGAAAAGTCTGTAGGCAGCAAAGGCCCACATCCAGGAAAACCAGAGGCAGAAACTGTCTAAGGGGACCTGGCAGCGCTCAGGGTTATACCACTGCATGGGAATCCACCCTCTAATTTTTCAGCCTACTGCTGTGCTGGTTTGCTTTTATAACGTGCCATAAAAAGCTCTTGGCATGATGACTGCTCTCTTTTGTGCCCGTGACCTGTGAGTCCTGGTTTTGTCTTTTCCCAGACTTCCACATATTGGATTTTGCATGCATGGGGTTCTAAGTCATCTATGACTCTGGGATGCTCAGAATTCAGATTGGCCACAGCCCACAAATATGCTCAGATATCTCATGCCTGTGCTGAAAGCTAATCCATGGCTCTTTGCTTGCATCAGAAAGACCATATTTGGGATATTTGGGAGTGCTGCAGAACAGACAGAACTTCCCTGCCTGTGTCAGAAGTGAAAGGATGCGATTTCACCACTTGCTGGTCTCAAAGGGAGGAGCATCCTAGTTTTCCTTCAGACAGGGAGTTTTCAAAATTTCAGGGGCTGCAGGTTATTTGAAAATCTGCATGAGTATCCCAGATAGTTGCAGCTTTTTGCCAGCACATGAAACTTCATAGAGCCAGGGTGGCTGCTGCTGCCAGTGGTTTTTTTTGCCAGCAAGGGCACCCAAGGAAGCTGAATTTGGGAATCAGGTCTGCAGAGATGTCTCCTCTGGTCCATGCCATAGCATGCTGTGTCTTTGACATTGTCTTTTGACAATGGAAGTAAATTCTGACCTTATCTGTAAGTATTGCTCCTGCTGAGTGATTGAGATTGATATTAAGAGCCTGACATTTTTTCACGGTTAATTAGTTTAAAATGAGAATAGCTCTTGTATTCACTGCTGACTATCAGAGGCAATAATTACAAGAGTATTTTGTATGAACAATCCATATCCTGTTACCTTGGGCTGCTGCTGCTACCCAGCTAAATGTTTCAGAAAAGATGATTTGCTTTTCATGATGATCAGTAAAAATAGATTAATGGGAGAGTTCTTTTCAAAGGGTAGAAGGAGGACAGGCTCCTCCATGCAGCACTTGTCATATAAGAGCACGTGTTAAGTGGAGAATGGTGCACACAGACTGGGGCTTGCTGCCTTTTTGGCTTTGAGATAGGAAGGCTTCCTTTCCAGGAGTGTCTCAGCAATTCCTGGGTGAGTCCCATGTGTGTAACAGATAAAGCCCTTTTGCTCTTAATAAGGTGAATGTTAGGCAAGGGCTGCCAAATTTCAGGGTAGATATTAACTGGGCAAAACAACAGATGGCAGGCCCTTTACCTGCAAGAGAAAAGGAAATATAGCACAAAATCTAAAATAGAAGGATGCAATTTTCTGCCCAGTCATGCGTGCTTCCTACTACCTAATTACTGGGATATTAAGGCATGCAAATTGAGTGAGCTTCATTATGTGCAATGATATACTTGTGAAGGAATGCATACCTTGGGAAGTTGCAATTAGGATCTCTATAGCAGTGTATTTTGACCAGTGGCTAATAAGTGTCCTGGTATTGGTATTAAATTAATGTAGATTAGCTAATAATAATAATAATAATAATATATTTTCCATTCCCTGAAGTGCTTCTTGCTTGGTTCCTGTGAGTGGTGGGTCTATATATAACACTGTTAAAGGGCACTCTAAAATGAGGTGTTCTAGAAGAGCATTTTTTGGTGCCAAGGGCTCCTGGTCATGGAAGTAACTTCTGATGGAAATGTCATTTTACACTGAAATAAGTCTCTTACGTAAACAGCACCAGAGAGGGTCAGAAGTTTTAGTCATCTATATAACTGTAACAGAACTTTCATCTGTTTTTAAGAATTGCTTTTTTCCTCCTAAATGTGGTCAAAAGGCAAAGGAAATGGATGAGGTTTTTTTTATTGTTGAGTCAGTTTCATCTCTATTCCAGAATTCAAGCTCCTTAAACTGCATTGTATCCTTAAAAAACCTCTGCATTTTGATTTAATCTAGCTTTGGGGAGTCTCTGAAAAAAGGGAGGATCTATTATATATTTGCATGAAATAAAATGAGTTAGCTTGGAACCATTGACCTTTGAGAAAGGAAGAGAACTAAATACTTGCTTGTGGTTGTCTTCCATATGATGAGAGATGTGGGAAAAAGCCAGTGAATTGTAGTTATCAGAGGTGCTTTTCTAAGCACATGCTGCCTCTCTGAAAAAGGTGTCAATTTAATTAGAGTAACTTTGAAAGGAGTCCAGGAGACATGAAATTGTTTTGCTCCAATTGTGAATTACATCCACTGCTTTCTCAACTTCCCAGCTGCAGGCCAAGCTGGGATACAAGTTTGATGTAGTTCTGTTCACTTCACAGTGATCCCATGGCTGGATTTGACCCATGTTTCAGTTTAAAAAAAACCAAAAATTGTTTTGACTCCATCATTGTCAACTGGTAGATGATGAATGAGCCTTTGAAATGTTAATAACCTAATAAATAAATACAGAAAAAGTCAAGGTTTTGGTTTTGTTTGTGTTTTTATTTTTTTTTTTCTTAAGCATAGTCTTAAGAGAACTCTCAATTTATTGATATCAAGAGTTGGCAAACAGAAAATTTGTCAGAGGTTTTTTTTTTGGAAGACATCTAAGAACACTTAATTTGAGATACACTAAAATATACCTGTTCACAGCAGAGTATCATTAAGAATGAAGGTTTATTGTACTCTTCATTTTCCAGAATTACATGTGTATTTTATGAAAAAAAAGTGATGTACCTGCTTTGGGAGGTAGGAATGGCTTAGAATTTGAACAGAACCTTGAAAAATGTGTTCTGAAAACCTGTCCTCTGGTGCCCTTCCCACCTGCCAATCTTAGCTGTAGAGAGAAGAGAATCCTTTAAAAATATTTTATTTCTCAGACTGTGAAACTTCCTGTGTGTATAATAAAAAAATTCCTTAGGAGCTGAACTGCACTTTACAGATTGTGTCTCTGCTGATGAAGCTGGGATTTTTTTTTTAAGCATGACAGCAGTTCATTGCATAAAGTAGCAATTTCTCCTTGTAGCCTTTTCACTGAGGTGTTTGGTACCACTTCTGAAAACACTGAATTAAAGAACACTGACTGGTGGAGATAGTCAAGTCCTTTTTCTGCAGCTTCAGTTCCTTTTACACTGGGAACAGCCCAAGAATCCCTCTAAACTTTCAGTCATGGTCATTTAAATTTAGGTTTTCACTTCTAGATCTAGAGAAATTCTTAGGTAGGGCTGTATTCACACAGCAAATACATTCAATTGGATGTGACATCACTGCTGATTCTGCTGTCCTGGAGAGGAGCCTCAGTGTGCCTAACTTGCTTGAGTTGGAGTAAAAGGTTAACATAAATTGCTCTTCTCCTTATTGAATCCAAAGTAATTATATGGCAAATCCTCTGGCCAGTGACACATCCTCTTTAAAGGCAGCTGGATGTGTGTCCTGAACACCAGCCTGCTTTCCTGGGACCTGGCTGGTTTCCAGAAATGAGATCCCCCTGAATTTCTTACTCCCTTTCATAAGGAAAACCAGAGATGACTGTAGGGAATGGGGTTTTAAGAAATGGTTTTTTTTCTCTTACAGTATCATCTACAGCTGTATCAATAAAACCTCATAATGTACAAATCACATGAGCTTCAGTGGAATCTGTTTATCACTTTTGGCTGTTCTGCATCCCCTCAGCTAGCACCCTTCATAATGAGCTGCTTAGATTTCCATGGTGATTTGCATTCTGACTATCTATAAGTAGTGAGGTCAAATCTTTCTCTTAGCTTTATCTTTGAGCTGGCTATATTATTGCTGCCTGACTGTAAATGCAAAACCACACAGGTGTGTCTCTGGAGGGCCAATTCAGAATTGAAGGACAGCTGTAGGGCAATGTACATCTTTTGTAATCACTACTGGACATGGAAGGTTTTCAAATGTGTTCTTTTCAATGCAATTTAGAAATCAATAGAATGGAAAAGCTAATTTCTTAGTTGGTGTCTGAAGAGGTAAGAATTTGTGGACCATCTGACATAAGGGACTGAGAGGTGGAGATGGAAAGTTGTACTGCATCTGCCTCATAGTTCATTTTCAGGCATGGAGAGCCAACTCACTGTGTGTAGGAACCCAGAGTGCCGAGAATATTTCTCTGCCTGTTTTTAAAGGTTCTTACCCCCCTGAACAACACTGTTTTAGCTTCAAACCTTGGAAAAAATTACCAACAGTCAGACAAGAACTAGAAAACACAGTGGTGTGAATTAGGTGATAGACTACTATGTAAGATTGTCACAGGGTGAAAAATTCAGAGGTTTTGGGCTTCTCTATGTAGTAAATAGGTAAGAGTAAAAAATATCACGATGGAGTATTGTTGTTGTTCTCTAAACCTTCTTCTCCTTCTTCTACTACTCCATGTTCTGCAGTAGAAGTAGTTTGGAATGACTGGATAGAAAATTCTGCAGTTCCCAGCTGTGTTTCTGAATAATTGGTAGGAAAGTGAAAATAATATACATTTTTAGTAAGTATTGGTTAAAATATCTTTAAAAGGCTGTGTAAATCTTGATAGAGAGCCTTCACTCCTGCTCTTCTGTGCTCTGTGCTGTACCTGGGTCACGCTAGTGGTTCTGTTCCTCTGATAAGACTTAATAAACAACAATCTAGAAGCATTGAAACTCAAGGAAAAGTCTCAGTTTATCCTTGAAACTCCTTGCAAGGACTTTCAGAAAGTTCTCTCCCATCAGGTGGGACTTGATTTATGGCACGGTTCAGTGTCAACTGTGTGTCCACTTTGAGCAATGCACAGGAAGCCCCTTGGTGAGGGACTGATTGCTCTCTGAGAAACCCCTTAGTGACACACAGGGAGCACACACCACCTGGAGCATCACCTTAGGGCTAAGATCAACCCTTTATTTTTGCAAGTCTGATGTTGGGAAGTCTCAAGAAGCATCACTATGTTTAGATTGGCAAATTCATCTCATTACTTCCCTTCATGCTGACCTGCTGAGTAAATGTTACTGAGGGGAACAAGATGAGTGCCTTTATTGCAGACAAACATGGAATGAGATCATACAGCATCTACTTGGGTGTTGATCAGCCCCAGAGAGAGCAAGTGGGTCTGACACCTGCTGAGCTCATGCTTGGCAAGTGGGTCCATACCTAAAGGGGGAGATGCTTACTTGTGTGGAGTTAAAACTTCCAAAATTGGAACTGCAGAGGGTTCATTTGTAGTTATTTTCAAGCTGATGCTTGCAGGGAAGTTTGAAAGCGTGATGTGACTTTACTGTGCATGGAAAACAGCATTGCTTTGTGGGCACAATATGCTTTCTGGGAATCCAAACAACTCGGGGGCCTTTGGGAGATGAGATTTGGAATGGCTTTAGTGCAGAATTATTCTAATCGCTTAGTGTTTCTAAAAATAACTAATTATTAATCACTAGTGAGCAGTTTTTCCACCTGCACTGAAAGACCCCTGGTTTATAGAAAGACTTAAAGCACTCTCTCTGTTTTTTGCATGCCTCTAGGTATGGGAGGGTTTGGTGGTTCTGAGGAAGGCTGGCAGTGTTTCTGGTTGAGGATGCTGTAGTTCCCTGGCTCTCTGTTGCTTTGACCTTCTCACTGCCTCTCCCTGAAGCACTGCTCTCAGATCTTCCAGTGCCACTTCTCACTTGGTGGGCTCTTCAGCAGCATTTTCCATCCTGTGCTTTCGGCTGGAGACCTGTGGTGTTCCTTGCACCCCTCTCTGGGAGGGTGGCTGTGCTCCCCCCGTAGAGGCAGGGATGCAGTTAGATGGGGAAAAGCCTCTCCTGGTAAAGCACTTCTCTTTATTCAGACACACCTGTTTGGGAGGAGCATGTCTCAAAACCAATAAGCAGTGCACAGGTGTATTTAGGTGCCAGGCTGCCGTCCTTATCATCACTGAGAATGGACAAATTTAGTCTTTGCTGTGGGTCTGCTTTGGATTTTTTTCTTCTCATTTCTAGTTCAGATGCTAGAAAATCACCTTCCCAAGTCCTGTTATTATCTCAGCCCTCTTGAATCAAGTCAGACTCAAAGCTTCCTCCCTTTAAGCAGAGAAGGGCATAAATTCCAGCCTTGCTCCTTCGCTTTCTGTCAATATGTGGGATTAATATTACTTCTCAGTGACATTCATTACCAGAGAGTAAGGAACACAGACAGCTGTGCTCCAACCATGATAGAAAAGACATTTCAAAAACTGAGTATAGCAGTTCTTGATTCTTCCATACTTAAGAACATATTTCCCGTGCTGGAAGTCCTTTGTCATTTTTAGCCAGCAGGTGTATTAATGAATGACAGGAATAAGTATACTTATTGAGAATTCTTCTAGGTTTTTTTTTAATGAACTAATTCTGCAAAGTCCAACTGCCACTGCATCACAAATATGATTGTGGTGGAGCCCAGTTTTGCACAGATTTGTAGTTTCTAGGTTGCTGTGTCCTAAAGTTGTAAGGAGTGCTGTATACTGTCCTCTCTGCAGTACTCATGTAAGACTTATGCCTGGGTCTGCTGCCAATAAAAGTACCTCAGCAACCTCTCTTGGCAGCTGCAGATCTCTGCTTCCTCCATCACTTCTCACAAAGGCAAAGTCAGTACTTATCCCCTTGGCAATAAAGGGAGTTAAGTAATGAGGCGATAGAAAGCGTGGCAAGGACTTGACTCCAGAGGCATGTCCAGCCAGGAGGGTTAATTGTGGACACTAATGCTTCAGGACAGGTTTGCATATAACACATGCTAAGCAGTTTTAAGAATATGTATAGAAAGTTTTGTTGGCAAAAGACTTTTCTAAAAGTTCTGGTAGCTCTGGAGGAAGATGACCCAGATGTTCAGCTCAGGACTCCTGTGGCTTTCACTCCTGGCACATGTCCTGGCCTCCAGCTGCTGCCTGTGGAGGCTGCAGGTCTTTGAGAGGTCTTGTTTCCTGCAAGCCCCATGCAGATGTCTTGAATACTATAGGAAGTGCTCTGTAGCACTGGAAAAATGTTGACATTTGAATTTTGCCCACAGTTTGACCCAAGTATGTGGAAAGTGTTGCTGGAATTGGTGGGCTCTCTGCCTTAGCTTTGGAAGCTGTTAGTGGCACAGATTAACTGGTATCAACATTGTCACTTGCTAAAAGGGCTTGGATTAAGATTGTTGCTAATACCCTTGGGTTAAATCCTGTGTCTAGATGATACTGCCAGGGTCTGAAATCTGCTCCCAAGATGCACATATTGTGCCTCTGTCACAACAAATCTCCCTTCTGCTCATCTCCTGTTCTTGTTTCACTGCACTGTGTCTCTTAAGGCTTATCTGTGGTGCCTTTTTTGGTGATGTGTTGTTCTAAGTGTGTGTACCTTAGAACAGAATAACTAGTCATTAAATAGAAATATCTTTTTTATATTAGTAGGGCAGAATTAGCACTTGCCTGTCCAGAATCTTGCAGAACACCTGGCTACAAGGGAAGCAGGATCAGGGGGGTATCAGTGCCACCTGCCCAGCAGCAAGAGGATAGCCTTGACTGTCACTTCCATCATCTCAGCCCTGTGGCCCCCAAACAAGTTTACTGTTCACAGCATTCCTAGCATCATCTCAGGAAGAATGTAGGATTTGAAAATTTGGGCAGAGCAGTGTTGAAGATAATACACATTCCTCTGCAAAGGGAAAAACTTATGTGAAACACAGTTATGAGTAAATCTGGAAATTTATTACCACAGAAGCAACTGAAAGGAAAATAGCAAGTTGGTTTGCTTGTTCATCAGGCTTTGTCAGATCATTTTCAGTAAGGAAGTAGAGGAAGATCTCCAAGAAGCTTTAGAAAGATGATTTCAAATTTTATCAACTATCTGGAAAGTTAGAAGAGCAGGGTTATTATTTGAAGTGCATTTACAGTGACTGTATTTGTGATATGGAAAGTCTCTCAGTCTTATACATGTGTCTGGAATCCTGCTATCAATTTTCAAGATAAAAATTCTTGAAATTCATATGTGTCAGAAAGATTAGATTTTTTAGTTCTGACTGCTTCCTCACGTCATTCTTTCTGTCAATATTTGTCTCTAAATTGGGTGCTGTAGCTCCTGTTGCCTTCAAATGCGAAGGATTGTCAGATTGGATGTCCAGCAATTCTGTGCTGCACTGCAGAAGTTCCTGTATGAAATCTTTACACAATGCATTTCTGATTAGGAAAGCTACATATCCTTGTTATCTAATCCTTCAACCTAAAAGGTTTCAGCTAAAACCTGTTCTTTAATACCAGCCAACAGGATGATCTGAGCATCAATGAAATTAGAAAGTCACCTACTGCATCAGTGTAAATTTGCCATCATGGATCAAGGGCTCTGAAATATCAGCCCTGAGAATGAATGAGCTGAAGTCCCTGAGCCAAATTCATTCTGGGTACAGTGTCACATTAGGCTACTCTCATTCCTAATGTAGCTGTGAATTTGGCCCAAACCAAAATCCCTATAAATCAGAAGGAACAGAAAGGACAGATGCTGTATCTTGAAAGACATACTCCTCTGGAAACTGTAGCTCCCTCTCCTGCCTTTTCATCCCAAGGAAGCAGATGGTTTCTCACTCACCCAGCTATGATGAAAGCACAACGGGTAAAAATAAAAGCAGAGGGCTGGATTCCTTCCTTGGCTGATCTGCGTGTGGTGCCATGAACCCTGGTGGGAATGCAGAAAATGGAAATGAGTGTGAAGCACAACTCAGAGATCTACAAGAGAATTTGTATAACTTTTACTTACTCCTGGAAGAGTGAGGCAATATGCATGTGCTCAAAAAGAGAGATGAATGCACCCCACTCTTACCATCTTCTGGGAGACTGCTGGCCATGATATACAATGTTCAGGAAGCTGTGATTCTCCAAGTGCTGTTCTTACTCCTCCTTATGAGTAAGCAGGAAGCTCAGTAGCTCATACTTTAATTAACAAGGGATGTAATTAAACTTTTTTGGCTCTTTAATATTCCTGAATCTGTGTACATCCAGCTTGTAGAACAATAGAGGGGGAAAAGTCTGCTTAGTCAAAAACCAAGCAGCAGTGAAGATCTCCTCTTCCTCATGTCCTTCATTTCTGAAAAGAAATATGAAAAGCTTGTGGTAACAGTCCAATGCCAACACATACTGAAGTGGCCTGTTTGATTTTTGTAGCATTTGGAAAGAAAGAACTGTGGAAACTTTCCTAAATGCTTTTTGTGAGGAAGTAAATTTCTTTTTAACTTAGGCTTTTTTGTTACCCTTCAGTGAGAGGGGAAGTAAACATCATCATCATCATCATCATCATCCTAACAGTAATATAACAATAATAATTATGCTGCAATGATTCGAGTAAACTGCTGCTTATTACACTGTGCTTTCCTGTTCTTCCCCAAAGCTAAACTAATGAATTTGTTCACATCAAAGGGGGGTACATTATTCATGTCATCCTGTGTCACATCATGTGTGATCAGATGTGACAACTCAAGATAATGCATCCATTAGGACAAGGCAGGAGTAGACATAGGTTGATGAAAGAGGGAATGTACATCCAGCTTTGGGCATGGCTGTTTGGTAACTGGGGATGACAAGAAGGCTATTTTGAAACTTCAGAGCTGAACTTGGAGGTCATGTGCTGTAATTTAGATTGTCTTTCAAAACCTTGTGTTTGTAAGTATACTATTTGACATGCCCTCATGCTCAGGCACTCACTGATGTATGACTCAAAGCCTTCTAATTATGCCATCTGCATTAGTCCTGTTCTGAGTGCACTTGGTCACCTGCAGGTGATGGGAGTGGGATGGGGCTGAAAGCTGATGAAGAGAGGTGATTTGAGTTTGTGCTAGTCTCCATGATTCTGTTGATCCAAAAAGGACCCAATTTGTTCTGAGCTGCTGGTGACAATTTGTGATATAGTGCCTTGCTTTCATCCTTTTATTAGATGGTAGTAGTGAGCAAAATGTTAAATCAATAGGTTATTGCTTCCAGCAGGCTAAAGGTTTTTGTATGGCTTTTGTAAGTTGTTAATATATGGAGCCTTGCATTAAGAGTGAAGCATGAGCCTTCCTTTGGAAGGTAGGATATAAGTCTGGAGAGATTAGGGATCAAGACAAAACCCATCAATCTGTAGGAATGATGGGTTTCTAGGAAGAGAAGCTAAATTCCAGCTGACACCTGGAGGAACCAGAGCAGGGTAAGGAGTGGGGAGCAAGTCCTCGAACGATGTGGAAGCACAAGGGCTCTGCATCTGCAGAGGTGGTTGGGTGCTCCCTGGGAACAGCACCCAACCTCCTCACTTGCCCACTGTCCACTCTCTTGGAAACTGATGTCCCTTTCAGAGGAAGCTGGGGGTCCTTTAGGGCATGAAAGCCAGGACTCTTGCTCATCCCCAAGTTCTCTTAAGCTCTGTTGGTGCTTGGAGCGTTTGCTGTCCCAGCTGGCTGCAGCACCCTGTCACTCAGACACACCAACAAGTGTGAGCAGGATGTGTGAATGGAGCAAGAGTCCTGTGTTCCACATCCCCCCAGGTAAGTCCAAAAGGCTCTCATCACCTGACCTGAGCAGGGTCACAGGTAATTCTATTTTTTCGAACAGGAGTTTTGCTAGCCTAAGGACCTCCGAGGGGAGTTTCCACAGGTTGCCTAATGGCACCTAATTGTTCCTTGTGACAAGGAAGCTCGAGTTTGGATGCTAAGGGAGAAGTAGTAAAGCATCAGAATTTATTGTCCAGGGAAATTTAGAGCCTTCACTGGTGGAGGTCAAGCTAAACACCTCTGGAAAGACAGAGGATTACTGGGGAAGGGAGCAGCCCTTGACCCTCTGAGCAGTGCCTTCCAGCCAGAGCATTGTGTGCTCTCTGCATCAAGCGAGGCCATTTCAGCACCCCCCCTTCCTAGCTGTCTTCTCTCCCAATGCAGCAGCCCATGATTTTCATTCTCTTCCTAGTAAGGTAAATATTTTATATTTCTGGCTGTGTCCTCTGATTGCTTTTCCATTGGTTCTGGTTCCTTCCCGAGCAGAGCAGGATGAAAGGATTGCTCTACACACCTGGTTTCTCTGTACATCTTGACATGCTTGCCTGGATTTTTTCGAGCAGTATTGTAACACCACTTTGTGATGATCTTGTGCATGGTGATGTTGTGGTCTACACATGCACAGTATTCAGAAATAGTAGGCAGTGTACAAAAAGAATCTTATTTGGCTTTTGTGCTTGTGGGGTTTTTTCCTTTTTTTTTTTTTTTTTTTAAATGCAACAGATGGTTTCTATGCAGGATTAAGTCTAGATAGCAAGGCAATTATACTGTATATGTCAAATTTCCTCCTGGGTGTATTTAAAGAGATATTTCTGAAGCAGAATGTCTCCAGTCAGGTTATTTAAAACAAACCAAAATCTTCATTGAGAGCTAAGCAGTAGGATTTGTGGGCTCACATGTGTGCAAGGAAATACACACAGGGTATTTTGAGAATGGCTCATATCTCATTTAGGGCTGTATCAGCTTTCATGGAATATCCTCTTGTTTGGCAGTAGTCAGATAAACAAGAAATTAAATAAAACTGCAGTGTATGAAATATTCCAGTACTGGTATTGAGGGTTTTATTAGATTCATAGTGCATTTGAAGATCAGTGGAAAACCTCAGGCACTTGCCAATCAAATGAACTTGTGAGAGTGCCACTGCTCTGCTTTTCTCCTTGGAAAATGATGGGGACAAGCAAAGGCAGGTGAGTTACCAAGTCTTTTGGAGACCTAAATTTATACTGTAATTCAAAGTTTGGTGCCTGAGGAAGGAAGGTATAAAATTATTTTCTTCAGGTTGTTGGCTGGAGGAAGACAGATACAGAAGAGCAATGAAAGCTGTGCTCCCAGACCTTCAGGAGACGTGGTATTTGAGAGTGCTAGGAACATACTGATTGGTAGACTTTAATAACAGGTTCAGTAATTTTTACTATATGGTACTGGGTTTTTTTCTCCCTTTTCTTTCTCTACTGAGTTACAGAAGCTGTCTGTGTCAGTAGTTAGGCACATGCATATTTTTCCAAGACACTTGTTCATGCAGTTCTACATGTCACTGCTTGGTATTCCTTTTTCTGTAAGTCTTCTTTTGGATGTCTTGCTGTGCAGCATAGTGTCTACCTCCCAAATGCTTTTTGGCTGTTTCCATGTGTTTTTTATTTTTTTCCCTTTTCCATCTTTCTTTCAGAATTGTGAACTTCTGATATGTGTTCAGCATTCCAAAAGTAGTTCCACTAGTGTAATGTAGGAGCTGAATGTGTTCATGGGCTTCCTTTAGAAGTTGTGTTTCTTCCCTGAGAAAGGAACTTGAGGCAGCCTATGCAGTAGAAGCTGAAACTGCTCTGCCAGGCTCTTCCTTGGTGTCCAGATACAGCCTCCAGCTGTCTGTCTTGGAGAGAGGGAATGTGCAGTGACAAGCAGATCTGCCTGGTGGGCGGTGCTAATGATTTCAGTGCAGTCTCATATTTGCTCATGATTTGGAAAGAAAGTAGGATGGCAAAAAGAAAACTTTCAGCATTGGTGGCAGAAGTTATTGCTGGAAATTCTCTGGTAGTTTAGGTGTCCTCAAGTTTCTGCCACAGCTTGGGCAAAGGTGTGTGCCTCTATTAAATATTAAAAAGAGAAAATCCTTTCAAAATACTTCAAACGACTTGGTTGTTATTGCAAAAGAAAAGCATTTTTCCCCCAAATGCCATTGTAATTTTCAATTAAATGCGTATGGTACTGTCTGAGTAATAAAGTTATTAAATATTGACTGATTCCCTACTCTCCCACTGCTCTCAGTATATCTATGCAGGATTTCCCAGAGGAGCTTTTGACAGGCTTTAAACAATCAACCATGACAGCGTGAAGGAAAAAGTATTGTTTAGCTTGCTAATCTCTTAGCTCTTGTTTTTTCAAGGCAATTTTAGTGCTTTTATCAGTGTGTCCTAGTTCCTATTTCCCTTTTATAATCATTGTGCTAGCTTTGGATGTTGACAGGCTTTGGTACCTCATGGCTGGATGGTCTGACTTAAAAGCCCTGAGACATCTTGTTCCCCAGACACTACTCCTGCAGAGAGGTCCCTGCCAGTTTCCCAGGGCCATCCATATGTATGTATGTTTTTGGTTTTTTCCATTATTTTGGTTGGCTTATATTTTTCATGTTCTCATTCTCCTCCTCCTGCCCACATTTCCTTGGAGGTTTGTCTGCCTTCTGTGGGAGGATTTGAATATTAGTTCTTCATCTTTTCTGTGTCCCTCTATTTTTATTGCTCTCTCCTTTCTCTGATTTATGGCATATATGGAAGCCAAGATGCAGTAAAGCACATAAGTCATATAAAAAGAATGCACAAAGTTAATCATGTTTTTTTTTTACCTGTTCCCTGTCTAATATCTTCATATAAATGCAGATATTGCATTGGGTGATTGAAAGTGGAAGTATCTGTCTTATCTTTGCAAAAGGTTGCCACATCTTAGCGTGAATAATTATCTTCTGCACAGTTGTGGTGGTAATTATGCTGTTACAATGAGTGCAGTTTTCTTGAATTTATTGTGCTTAGCAACAGACCTGTTTTCTCTGTTTTCCTAGATTCAGCTGATTCACATTGATCTATTTTTCTTACAGGGATTAACTTTGGGTGGGAAAAAAAAAAATCTAACTTGAGATGTTCTACAAATCATGCAGTCAACTTCCGTGTGTGTGGGAAAGCTGCAAGGTCAGACCAGCTAGAGTGTAAGGATTTGATCACACCCTGGGAAAAACAACTTTCTGGGCATGATGTGTGCCCTGCCAGACTGCTGCTTGAGTCAAAAAAGCAGCCATGGAAATATGTAATTCCAGCACTGCTTGTATGCAGTATGAAAGCTTTATTTTCAGCGGCTTCACTTCTTTCTGCCTGACTTTAACAGATAAAAGCCAAGCACAAACAAATGGCACCTTTGTGTTCTTTGTTAGTTATGGCAAAATACAAGAACTTTTTCTGTAGTAAACTTTTGATATAGAATGTATTTCACAGTTATTTGCTAGTAAAATGTGCTGTCGTCTTTACAACAGCAAGTCTTAGAAGAAGGAGCAAGCCTAGGAAAAAAAGGACTTCCGAAATATGAACTCTGAGGGTATTAAATACATCACTGTATGAATGACTGAACAGTCATATGCTGTTCATGGTCAGCTGATCTCGTTCCATCCATGGTTTTATTAAATGCCTTTTCCTTTGTGCTCCGTTTGACAGGAGATGTCTGTAGATGGGATTAGGTAATTGACTGGATGCTGTGTAAACCTGGGCAGTTCAAAGCCAGCGCTGTGGAAGGTCTCAGAAGTCTATTCTACCATTTCCATTAGCCTCTGTAAAGTGTTCTGATAAGATCAAGATGCATAAGATATGATATGTTAAATTATGCAGCCAGCTGGCCGACTGTGCTGCTGGAGCCTGGGAGACCGACAAAAGCTATTGTTAGGGCCAGCCAGAGGTGCTCCTTCCAAAAATCTCTTTTCTGTTGTTGCTTTTTGAACTTTGCATATTAAAAGTTTTTCTGTTCGGTCTTTCCCCAAAGGCTGAAATTAATTTTTTTTTTCCACAGGATGATTTCATTGACAGCACGAAACCAATTTAAAATAAAAGAAGCAGAGGACTGCTTTTCCAGAGAATATTTTATTTCTTGGGATTTATGCTTTTGTGGCATCAAACAAGCTGAGTTTTGAAACTCAGAAGACAATAATTAACTGGGGCACTATTTGATAGAATCTTGAAGGAAAAGAAAAAAGCATTTATTTGAAATCTGGACGTTTTAGTAATTTAAGGATAATTGAGAATCTGTAACAAAAACACCCTTTATCACAGCAGCTCCAAGTGGGTATTTAAAAAGAAACTGGCAGTGGAGGAAGAGTATATTAACATGAATGCAGCAAGAAGCAAGAAAATGAGGTGCACAGTGAGGGTACCCTAACACAAATTTGTTTCAAGCTTTATTTTGTCCAGTGCAAACTGAGTCCTGACTGCCCTATCATACAAAGTAGACTGACCAGCTACATCTCTTGCTTGGTGCAGGGGTTCTTTGCAGCCACAGCCCTGGTCTGTATCTTCTTTTTGGCACTGCCTCTGGAGAGGAAAGCTTTATCGTCTGGGAGCCACAGTTCCCTTTCTACCTCACTGCTTTATTCAGTATCCCACTTGAATTAACCAGTCTAGGAAAAATAAGACTTCTTTCATGTAACTTAGTAAAGAATGAGTTTCTTAAGCAGAGTGAACAGAGGGTGTATTCATGAATGTGATGTGGAAGAGCTAAAATTCTTCGAATGAATCTTACTAGTCTGGTCTCTGTGCTAAACCCAGCTCCGTTTGAAACTTTACTGGGTTTATGTTTTCTGCTCTGCTGCTGCTGTACACGAAGCAATGAATCCATTGCTCTGGCTCGCACAGCTTCAGACTGGTGCTTCATTTCCTTGAGGACTGGTGCTGTTGTTTCATGCAAATTCCTTCATGTCCTGCCTGACTCTGTAACCTTGCAGCACAGTTTTCCTTTGTTTACTGCTTACTGGCACCCGCAATGCAATTATCTGTTTCTGTACCCGAGTGCCTCGAAGCCCCATGCTTCCCTGCCTCCCAAGGCTGACTGCTTTTAAAAAGAGATTGCTGTACCCATCAACAGGTGTTAGCAGCATCTGCTATCAACATGGCATCACCCCATCAGCCCAGCAGCCTCCTGCCAAAGAGCTGGCGCTGGTTTCGTTACCTCACTCCCCATCTGCATGCAGAGTCACTCACCATCTCTTGCCCTGATGGAACTGGCACGTGTCTGTGTGTGGGCCACCCAGGCGTATGGGCTCGGGCTGCTCCAAGTGTGTGCAGCAGGGATGGTGCATTTGTAAAACAGGAGCAGGATTCCCACGCAGGAAAGGGAGTGCAGCTTTCAGGCATGCACTCACCTTTCCAATCCCCGTGGGTGGAGTATGCTCTGATCTGTGTTTCTCTGACTCTTTTTGCTGTTATTCAGTGCTGTGACTAAGGTCTATATCAGCTTTTTTTCTTATCTCTGCAGAAGGCCTAATCTTCAAAATGGTTTTGCTGTTTTGTTAGTTTTCTTTGAAAATGAAAGTATTAGGAGACCGGTTGCTAGTGTATATACAAAGGAGCCTGCTTCCTGCGGGTAACACACTATTCTGAGGATGTGTGAGGGCTTTTGTTGTGTTTCTGCCATGTCTTTATTGCTGTGCTCTCTCCCTGTGGCTGTGTAATTGTAAAAGGCAATCTGCTTTAGGTCCTCTTTTTCACAAATCCAAGTAACTTGTGCCCATCATTCTCCCTTTGTCTGCGGGTTTCTTAACAAGTTATGTGTTCCTAGAACCTTAGAACGGCCTCTAACCAGAAGTGCTTGAACTCAGAACTGGTCAGGTTGGCAGTGTGAGTTTGGAGGGACTCAGGGTGTTCTCTGAATGCCCTTGGTCTGTCTCTTGTAAAGGGCCATTCCCATCCCATCTGAAGTGCCACAGCTGTGAGTCTGTTTGTCATTCAGTGCAGAAAAAGTGTTATGTCCCTTATGATGAGAAAGCCCATGAACTTCAACTACAAATCATTTGAATGGCGGAATCCTAAGCCCATGGAAAGGATGTGCAAATCTTAAACTTCACATGATTCCCTCAAATCTTCACAGCCTTTTCCGACCTCAGTGAGAAACCAAAACAGAATATGCCCCAGACAGCACAGTCTGGCCCATAGGACCAGCCATTTGAATGGCAGTGAAGTTTCTCATTAAACTTGTGACCCAAACATTGGAAAATATGCCCTGCATGATTTATCTTTTGGTTACTCGCATTGTTCAGAAGGGAAGTTGTCCCATTAGATGGCACAGTAATTCCTCCTGGCTTTCTGTAAGTAAGTTCATATCTTACCTCAATGATTGCCCCTTCTCCAAAACCTTTCTGTTTTGTCTATTGTCAAAGGTATTGTTTGTTGATTGCCAATTTCTTTTAGTAAATTTAGTGGAGAGCCAATCACAAAAAATTAGGTGGGCTGTAGTAGTAGCACTATGTTTGATTGTCGTCCTTTGGAATTAATATTCCAGAAATCCTGTTTTAGTGGTTGTAGTGCTTAGTGACTGGGCAGAAGCTTTTAATGAGATAACACTGCTCCAGTTGGGACCAGTAGGGCTTGGAAAGGACGAGTTGTTAGGCAGTATTTGCAAGGGGTGGCCTGAACACTTTTATTGTCCAGGCAATTTTGGATCAGTCAGTCAGATTTCTGCATTGACCTATAAAATTTTACTGGTATTAAATACCCATCTGAGTTCTGGTAGCATGATAAATCTGGAGCACTCTAATGGACTTTTAAAATATATGTGATGCATAACAAAGTGTTGCCTTCCCCCTCAGTTATTTGTAAAATCTTTTGCATTCTTAGTAAATGTACCCTTGAGAGATTAGCTGAAGCCCATATTTTTCCTGTGGGAGATGGTGGAAGGAATTGAATGGAAGCATTAGTCTGAGTTGCAAAAAATAACCAGTTGATCAAACTGAACAAAAGTGGCCATATTTAATCCTGACTAATTCCCCAGTGCTAGTACAACCATTCCGTGTGCTAGGTGGAGCTAGTATGACATTTTTAAGGCAGCAATAGAGAAAAACAGTCCTGCTATAAAAGGACAATGTGTTTATATATTTCAGATCACTCACTAGTAAAATTAATGATAGGTTTCACCCTTCTGCCAAAGCTTCTTTGTAATTTTCTTTTCAGTCCCAGTTCAGATAAACCTTTTTAGAGCTCCTGGGTTAATGTGTTCAGGCTGAGCAATCACAGTGCACCAGTGAGTGTCCTGCAAAGGGGCTGGGACACAGAATGCTGCTCTGGCCAGCTGGAAGGTGCTGAACCGACACCTCAGCCCACGGCTGGAACAGCAGCTGTGGCATCCCAGCAGCCCAGGACAGGGAGTGTGTGTGCTTGGACAGCAGAGAGCTCAGGACACCATGTGCTGTATCAGTGCACTGACCACTGGGCTCCTCTCCAGTGTTTTCCCAACCCTCACTCTGTTACCCACTGGCTAAGAGAGAGTGTGAAACGGGAGCAGAAGGGAGGACAGGGGCCCCACAGTGTATCATGGGTGCAGAAAGGGACAGTGTCATCTCCCTGTTCTCCAGAAAGGCCCTTGGGGCCACAGGAGCTCTTGGAATTCCTGGGGAAACTGCAGAGCTGTCCCCAGCTGTCCGAGTTAGGACAAGGCTGAGGTGAGGCTTGCATAGCCATTTCAGAACAAGGTTTTTGACAGCTGCTGTGTAAGAAACCTCCTCTTCAGCCCAGCATGAGCAAGTCTCCTTTCTCTGCTGTGGTTTGTCAGTTGTGATATCTCACTCCTCTTTCACTTTCTCAGCTGGGGTTTTCGAACCTTGCAGGTTTGAATAACTGACTGTTTTGTGCTTTGACTCCATCAGGTGATGCCTGAAGCATGGAGAAGCTCATGCTGCAGCTGAGAAACAGAGAGACACCCCCAATTCAAATTCCCAATGCAGTTTTGTGTGAAAAGAAGCTCAGTGCTTCCACAGTCCCCTAACAGCTTTTTGGTGCTAACATTGGTTCTCTTTCCACAAGTGCTAATATGTGAGGCCCTGCACATGGAAATTTTTGTAACTGGTATTTAGGACAGTGGAGTCCCAGGGAAGGGATGCTGCATCTGGGAGCAGCAGGGTGGGCAACAGCAAGGCAAAGGAAAGGTGGGGATTGTCCTGTGGGTGCATACCAGAGAGGCGGTCTCCAGAAGTGCAACAGGAAGGTGGAGGTGTGAATCTACTGGTTCTGTTGTTGCTTCCTGTGGACCTTTGAACAGAAACAATATTTATCGAACTCTGGCAAATGTGTATGGTAGAATCCTTTCAGAATTCTTCCAAAACTGTATGAAAGTAAAACAGATATAAATAGAAAATTGAACTTGGCTGTGAAGTTTCATGAAATCTTTGATAAAAGGAAGAATTTCATTACAAAGAAAATCCCCAGAAAGAAGATGAGGTGGGGAGGGTGCCAGAAAGTGTCCCATGACTTTGGTGTGGCTCCCTGAGCCACTGGGTGCTGGGGTGCTCCCGTGGCTTTCTGGGTCCCGAGCCAGTGCAGCTCTGGTCCGATGTTGAAGACACATTTGACATTTGTTGAGCTCCTCATTTGACATTAACTAGCTACAGTGCTTCTTCAAGACCTCTTCTCACAATATTTCCCTGATATTTGTGTGTCCCAGTTGAACACAGAGCTTGCTCATCATGGTTGCCTGGAGAGATCTTTCTGTTTTTGGAGTCTTTGTTGTTGCAGACAGATGCTGATGGGAACTAAGCTGCGCTGGCATTTTTCAGAGCACCTCCCAAATATGCATGGAATCTTGGGGCCATTTTAAAGAATGGGTTATGAACTTAAATGTTTAGCCCAAAATAACTCATCAGCCAGCACCAGAGGCGAGGGAGAACCCATGTTTCCCAGCTTCCCAGTAGCAATAAGCATTAGTTCCCTGTTTGCTCAGCAGAGAGACAAGGACCCTGGCACAGGAAAGTCAAGAGCTCTAAAAGTAGCATGTTCTTCCTACAACTTATCAGCTGTTCACAGCACATATGGCCAGAAAGGAAGCTTAAATAATTCAGTCTCACTCCTTTTTATCCCAGCTCAATTTAACCTAGCTGTCCTACAGTAAAGCTATTACCAGTGCTCACCTTCCTAAAATACTTCTAGCTTCACTTTGCCTGCACGAAGAAACTGGATCTACTTGTAGTTTGGGCTCTGATTCCATGTTTAATCATTCTTCCTGCATCTGGGCCTTAGGAGAGTTTGTCTTTCAATACCCAGGTGGTCACTTTGCTACAGGCTTTTTCTCTTTGCTACAGTCTCTCTTTGGCACCTTTTGGAGTTTTTTATTCATAGTTACTACCTTTCTTTCATTACTGAACCAGAAAGAAGCACCAGCAGTCAGAACCACAGTGCCCGACTTCTGAAGGATGATTTGTCTTCTTTGAGAGCTCCATTTTGAGTAGATTGTTTTGTACTTGTAGATACCATAGTTGATTTTGGCTGTAGAGTTTGGCCCAGATGTCTCTGACTACAAAGGACATTAGTAGATATAAGATTATTATTAATTATTATGAATTATTCCTGTGGTCCTATTTTAATGTTTAATTTCTCAAATACATTTTAAAATTTCAGAGAAATCAAGGCTGACTTCACAAAAGTAGTTCCAGTAGGAAGCCTTGATAAAGGTGAAACCAGCTAGCTTGTAAAAGGCCGCAGGGGGGACCTTATAATCCCCAGGCTGTCCAAACATGCTCTTTTGACTCTTTGCCAACACATTCATTGAATTCTGCAAACCTTGCTCACAGTGCAAATACTTCCATTTTTAAATCCCAGATACAAGGAGGGCTGTGGGATTCTAATGGCTAAATACAATAGAGTATTTTCAAGCACAACATAAACACTGATTTCAAACAAAACCAAACCTCGCAAAAAACCACAATACAATGCTGATATCTTGAAGATTCATAGTCAGTAATATCTGCCTCTAAATAGGCCAAGTCAAAAGAGTGGGTTTTTGTCTTGCGGATAGGGTGTTTGAAAGGGCATTTATGCCTCTGATGTCCGTAGCTTTTCCCTGCATCTCCTTAGGTAAACACTGCAGACTGGTTCTACGATGTTTCCCAGTGAGGTGCTGCAGTGTGGCTTCCTTGGATGCTAATGGTTTTTTTGAACTTCTGAAGTTTTTCCAATATAAATAAACCTCAGGACTGACAGCTCACCAGGTTAATGTGTGTGTGAGTGTTCAAAACTGTAAATGCTTTAGTTGCTCCTTTTGTTAAATTTGCTGGGAGGTAGTTTCTGAGCAAGCTGCATATTAAAGCTCGGTGCTGTTGCTTCCCAAACTCCATGCTCAGGTATTTGCTATTGCACCTCTCTTCTGGCTGGAACCCCTTCACTATCAACCCAGTGGTTCTGAATGCAGGCATCCCTGGGGTTATGGTAAGCACTCAGTAGCTGGTTATTGGTAGGGGCTGATAAGAAAAACTGGAGTGATTAGTGATGCAAAATGTTGGGAGCTGCTCTGGTGGGTAGCCAGGAGAACAAGTTCAGGGAACGCTGGCATGGAAGGTTTGGCATATCCAAGAGACTCTGTAATTTATTTGTAGCCAAGAGCTTGTAGGGAGTACAGAATTGGGCATTACTCTTTACAGATTTTGGGTGTGTGTGTGAAATGTTCTTCTAAGAGAAGCTCTCACCATCTGCCAAATTTTTTTTCTTGGTCAAAATTTTCAGTTCATGGTCTGTAGAGGAGCTGTTCACTGGGCTGAGTATGGCTCTTACTGCATGCATCAAAAGTGGATGCAAGGCTCAGGAGGGACAATCTCCCTACCTGTTGCTTACCCAGGGTGTCCTGGCTTCTTCCAGTGCTGCTCTTGCCATCGTTATCTGCAGGAGTTCAGGTTCTTGCCTGTGCCATGTATGGGTTGCCCAATGCAGTTGCTTCAGTGCATGAAGTGCACAAGTAAAACTCCAGGCACCCCCATCACTCTCCAGACGGCTGAAATGATCGTGCTGACATTGCTTTTCACACTGTGCAGAAGCCCTTTCCTCCCACTTGTAAGGATTTTCTTATGTGTGACCTGAAGGGTGCACTGACAATAGATGTACGAATGGTTTACTTGATGTATGAATTGTTTACTTACCTGTGACAAATGAATGGTGATTTTTGCAACTTGGTAACAGCAGAGGACAAACCATTTCTTGGAAGATAGATTAGTCTTCATGCACTATATGAGTATAGTAGAAGAATAATTATAAAGAGAAGTTAGATGTTGAATTTCAGGAGTAGAGCATGGGAATTTTGTAACATGAAGAAGGTTGAGGTCAGTATTCCAGGATTTCTGAGCAGAGAGAGCCACAATATTTACAGGACCCATGTAAGTGGGTACAGCTTCATCATGCCAGGCCTCCATCTCTCTTGTTCCTGCTTGGTTTTATTGTTTTTTTCCAAAGTAGCCATTTAAAATAGTGCTGTTATTTTTATAAATCCCAGTAGGGTCAGCATGCTGGGTGCTCTTGAATGTGTGCTGTCTGTTTTGTAGTTGCTTGTTTTGTGTGCACAGACACATCCACCACCTGAGAGCTCTGAGTTTCAAGAGGTTTTAGTGTTGTTATTCGTCAGGTATCACATAGCAATACACTTGAAAATATGTTTCTGAAAGTTGGGAATAATTATGGTCAGGTTTCTGACTTCCAAGGTTCTTTTTCTTTTTTTTTTATTTTTTTTTAACCCCCATTGTAATGGTGGCTGTGTTTCTTACAGTTTACATTTATTTATTATGGATTTAAAGCCTTTGATAAAGGTTGTTTTGCAGTGATTTTCTTTTTGTGAAGGTCTGTGTTATCTAATTAGAATACATATATTTGGTGGAATATGCAGGTTAGTAGAACTGTGATGTGAGTTTTGGGTCTTGCAGTTGTTTGCAGACATCTTTAATGATTCAGCTTTCTGTTGTATGACACTTCAAAATATGATGGCTTCCTTACGCTCAAATATTTTTTAGAATGAAGTCTCATATTACACTAAATCAAAAAAAAAAATCTACCCTTGCAAACGTGCATAATTTTTAGTGACAGATCTGGTATCTGACTGAAAGAGATGACCCTGCTGACCTGAGTTTCTCACTCCAAAACACTCTGTTGTACATGATGGAATAACTCAAATAAGCCTTTGATCTTATGCATTTAATAAGCAGTCATTTCCCCTGAATTTAGAGTTGGTTGGTCCATCAGGTCTTGCAGTTTAAAAAAGTAATAGTGCCTGTACATAGAATATTTCTACTGAGTGAGTTGCAGAGGATTGCCTTTTTTCAGGATAGATGCTTGTAGTGATGTGCTGGTAGTCACTGTGCTGTGTTTGCATACTAATCAATGAGCTCAGGAAGCATTGAACTTGAGAAATCCTCAGCTATCTTCTGTAGAACAAATTTGATCTTTGATACTCAGGGGAAAAACTTCAGGAGTATAAAGCCTTAAGTGTCTCTGCCTAGCATTTTGATTACTACTTATGCTTGTTTTGTAGGTCTGGTGTTAAAAAGGCTTTCTTTAAGATGTGCAGTGCTTAATAAAGACCATTTTGAGCTAATTCACCGTGGTATTTTTTGCACGAAGCTGCATGGCCCGGAAGCAGTGAAACATGCATTGCGCTTGTTTCATGAGGTGATCGTGTTTTAATGGCCCCTCTGTACCAGCACTACAGGGAAAGCAGGTGTTTGTCTTGCTGTGGTGCATGCTTGCCTCAGTGGTAACTCTGCTGATTTTGTGTTAATGGTATATAGTCTGTACCTTCCCTTTCAGACTATTTTTCAGGAAAGCCTGAAGTTACAGGATGCTTAACTTACTTTTCACCGTAGTAATTTGTTTTGGCATTGTATGCTCAGGCTGAAATATCCACACTACTAATAGCTTGCCTCGCAGTGATGGGGGCAGGTATTGATCAGGTTAATTTTGGTGTCTCCATGGCCTTGGAGAATCAAAGGTGCTAACGGGTTGCTGTGTGACGCAAAGTGGCTTAACAAGGTTCAGGGCTTCACACCGTTTGGTCCTGCTCAGAAAAGCATGTTATCTATGGCAACAACTGCTACTGAGAAAAAAGTGAAGATTTATAATGGTGTAAATCACCTGTTTTGCTGACTTCTGAGGTTCAGATGCCAGCTGTTAGGGGGGCAAGGGAGGGAAAACCTTGATGTGGGCTGGACTTATGGGCACTGTTATTGTTGTATCTGTGCTGTGTCATGATGAAGGACAAACCAGAGTATCCCAAGGCACTCAGAAGAGGATATGAGGAGAACCAAAGAGAGAACATGTGGCATTGAGCTGGTGCACAGCCTGCTGGCCCAAGCCCTGGGGCAGGAGGGAGGTGGCTATTGCACCAGAAGCTACAGCCAGTCTAAGACCTGCTGGACTCATCACAGCTTTAGCACGTGTGGCATATTGGATTTCAGTGCCTCAGCTTGTGGCTGTGCACGAGGGATATCCTTGCTGTGTAACACCAAGGTGCAAAACTGCACCTGCTGCTGCTGTGGTCCTGGCCAGTATCTCCAGCAGGAACAGTGCCACTAATCTGACTCTCCTGCCAAGACCAGGAGAGGGGCACCATGCTCCTAGGCTATACCAAGCCCTCCTTGGCTGCTGGAGACAATGGCTGGTACCACGTGGGATTGAGTGGGGCAGTGGCCAGTCTGACCCATGTGTGGTTGGGATGCTGGTGGAGGTGCCACTGACAGGGGCTAGCACTTGGGCTGGGTGACAGGGGCTTGGTTTGGCTCCCTGGACAGTGGTGAAGGTGTGTCAGGCCTCACTCCCAGCCCCTGATGTAGGGACTCCTGCTAGCTGCCCCTTCAATTCCTGACTCCTGGGGTGCTCTCCTTCCCCACACCCAGACAGGGCTCCTGCCTGGGCTTCTCGGCTGCCTGCAGATGGGTGAGACGCTGGGTCTGAAGCTGTGGGCGTTCGCATTCTCAACAGGCACATGTGAGCAATGTGCCTTTAAGACTAGCAGGAGAGCAATAGTATCTCCCTCCCTCCTGTTAATTGTAGCATGTTTTCAGCCATGCTTTCCAGTCACATTCGCAGGCTGTGAGAGGGAGCAGTGCTGACGCTAGCCAGCCGAGTGCCACGCGGACGCTCCGTGCCTGCCCGCCGAGTGGGTGCCTGCAGGTGATGGGGCAGCGCCTGCGACCGCAGAGCTCTGTGCCAGGAGCAGGAGCCCTGCATGCCTGAGTTTGGGTGACACTGCTGGGCTTGCCACATCACTTGTGCTCCTCTCGTGTCCCTCACCTCCTCGCCTGCCCGGCCGTGGCCTCCAGCTGCAGGGTCAGACCTCTGGCCACCCTCCCATGTGAGCTACGAGCGGTGCTTTGCTGGAGCCTGGGGATCTGCAGTGGGTGATGCAGTGGGAACCGTGTGGTGCCTGGCTGGGGATGCTGTGGGCTGCTGTGGGAATGCCTGGCTCCCTGAGCACAAAGTGACTGCAACTAACACGAGGTTGGGACTACTTCTCGGAAGATGCCCTGCGAGTCTCCGGTCATTCCTCTCCGGCCTCACCGCAGAATATTTGGAGTTGCTAGCTTTCTTCTGCCGAGGGGGGAAAAAGGCAGAGGCCTCCAGAGGGTTAAGAGCATCTGCTTTTACGCCAAGTGTTTGAGCAGGAAATAATCTGCAGAGATACATGTGCAGCAATTCAACTGCTGCTGCTCTCTCAGGCTGCCGCTGCTGCAGTTCGGTGTGTGAGAGGAGCCGCGCTGCTCACAGAAGATGCTCTCTTGGCGTGTCCGAAGCTCCAGGCATGGCAGCAGAGCCCCGGCTGTCTGAGCTGGGGTAAACGTCTCCATCCAAGAGGAATTATGTTGACTTGCTGGCTCTGTCGGCTCACAGAGGTAGGTGCTGCTGCCTGTGCAATATGCCATGATCTTTGCCGGGGGGATACAGTCCTCTCCTCAGTCTGGGCTATAAAATTTTTTTTAATTTCCATGGGAACAGGGCTTAATTTGCAGTCTGTAACGCCAGACAGAAAATATGTGTGTGATTTCTGTGTGTGCAGCAGGGAGGAGAGGGCAAAGGATACCTGAGTGATACCTTTTCTGATTGGCAATAAAGTTGTTGCACTTAATTGAAACAAACTACCCTCTGTCTCAGTGAAATGCACCTGGGAGCTTTTACTTCTTCCTGCTGTATGACCTTTCAATGAGGTTGGCTGCAGTATGCTGGGTTATGCTTCGGTTCAGAAACTGGGACACACTGCACTCTACAGGTCCCTTCATTCTGCTCCTGTGGATGTGGGGAGGACAGGAGGCACCCACACAGATAAGGGAAAATGCTGCTGACAGGGAGCTGGTATGCTTTTGAGGAGTGAAATTACACTAAGAGGAAGAAAAAGGGTGCTCTTCCCTAAGGAAGAAGGAATGTTGAGGTCCTTAAGGGTTGATCTTGGTGTTCGTAAGTAGAGAAGGAAATCTGTTTTAGGAGCAGTCTGTGTATGAGTCTGGGGTTCACGTTCTGCTTTCACAGCTCCGTGGAGAGGAGTTTTGTTCAACTCTAACTACTTTACCACCCAGAATCTTTGCTTGAGGATTTTTTGCACCAATACCTGGGAGAAAAAAAATGTGTCAGTGCCATCAAATTTACTTAGGCTTGTTTAAAAAGTCGCCTTCTTGAGAAATCCCTAACAAAATCAGCAGCAGCTAATACTGTTACCTTCTCACCATCAGGGCATGCTTTTTTGGTTTGTCTTGAGACCTCCAGTGGGAGCTTTATTCTGTAAAGATTAATCTGAAGGGAAAGTTTCCAGTTTCCCTGGAAAAGCAGAGTGTTGGTCATTGGACACCTATTTGATTTTGTTGGCCTGGTTGACCCACATCTGTAGGTTTGCCTGTTGGCTGCTGAGCGCAGACCCTGCCAAGGAAACCTGGTTGTGCACAACAGGAAGGTGCTGCCTGAATCACTCACCTGCATCACATGGAGAGTGGTTCGTGTTTGTTTCTGGCATTGCAGAGCTATTGAGACAGCACAGCCAACAGTGCCATTGCTGTGTAACAGTTTCAGAAGTGTTTCTGTGGCATCCTGACAGAACAAATGTGTCATTCATAACTGCATCCTTCAAGAAAAAGAGCAGCACTGTCATCTGCGCTGTAAATCTCTTTAGTCACTTTCGTTTTCTTTGCTCAGGTAGCAACACCTTCTTAATTGGAACGTGTTGCTACCTGAGCATTTTTGTCAGAGCATTTGTAATTGCCTCCTGAGGTTCCCCAGGGCTGTTGTGCTGTGTTTGACTCAGCATTGACATCTCTCATAGGGAAATCTGGAGTAGAATCCACCCCCACCCTTTTTTTTTTTTTTTCCTGTAATTTAGGCCCAAATGCAGGCAAGAACATGTTTCCTTTTTTGCAAGAACAGAACTCTTGTCCATCCTGCTCTGGGATCCTGTAGAGAAGACCTCTTCTGCTGTGCAAGACCTCTGTGTTGGAGGTGGAGAAGCAGAAGTGGGTCTGGTGGGTTTGTTGTTGTGTATGAATCAAGAAGCCACAATCCCTGCTAGGGATGGAGGCTGTGATGACACCTGGGAAGTATCTACTCCTCTCTGTCCTGAGAAAGAGGATCCCTTCTTACCCACATACTAGATCCCCAGTGCTCCATAGCAACAGGTATTTCTCCTACAAAGAAGAGAAAAATCTCCTGGCTTCACTTGGAGTGGTGAAAACACAAATGTAGGAACATTCAGTGGAGTCTCACCAGTGTAGAATTGGTGTAAGGTCATCTGAATGACTTCTTTCTAGAACAGCACTTATAGAAGGTGGTGAGCATTAAGTAGCACCATTGCCTGTGCAGGAAGCACTAGAAAAGAATATATATTAGTCATCCCATTTACTGCTGTTTGCACACAGACAGAATGGTGATTTGAACTGGCTGAATCAGAGCAAAATGGTTCTCAAACATGATTTCTAAATTCAGAATTAGTTTGGGCACTTGCTGGCCAGCAACTGTTTTGGTCATCTTTGTGCCTCTATTCTAGCAAGTGTGTTTTTCAAAAGGTACTTTTACAAAAAACAGCAAAAAAAGTTAGGGTGTATTTCCAGGTGATGTGTTTTGAAGAAGTGGATGGGAATATGTTCCTTACAGCCCTACTTGTATCCGCTCAGGAAATCAAACACGTACACTTGAACCACTGATTATTTCTGAGCAGCCTTTCTGGTCAGCAATGAAGTTCTGCTTTAAACTCTAACTATGTGGAAGTTGAGAGCTATTTGTTAGAGTTAATTTTTAAAGTTGTAATCAATAAAATGGGGAGTGGCCAGCACTTTGTGTCACACACACTGTACTGATCACCTTCCTCTACCTGGCAGTCACATTCTGCCCACCCTGGAGTGTGAGGACAGGGACTTCCTGCTGTGCCCCCTGGCAACAAGGGGCTAAACTTGATGTTCTTATGGGCCCAGTGGGGACCTGGAAGCAGAGATGCTGAGACCTCTGCAGGTCTGCCCTTTTGGAGACAATGGCTGGCCTTATCCATTAGGTCCTCTGCCTGCTGAGCCATGCTGGAATAGGGCCAGTCATATGCTGCTTGTCAGTGACAGGTGGTGTAGGAGATGGGTAACAGGGCAAAGAAATAGCTCTTTGCTAGGGGGTGATTCCCCTGGTTTCTCTAAGGATTTAAACAAAAGCCTGTCTTTAGGTGCCTGCACTCTTTCAGCAACCATCGCATTTTTACGGTTTGTATGCTGCTTGTAAACCAGCTACAGGTGACTAAAGCCTGTGGTCCAGAAACTGTTGAGTTGGAGATAAAACTGTTCCTTTCTGATAGTGCCTGGAGTGTCTTTAAGAGACTGTGCTACTGCATTTGGAATCTATCTGGCTTTGTACCACTTATAAAATGCATTCACGGTAGGTGGTGGCATCAGTCTCCTCTTAGTGAATGCAGATATTTATATTATGCAAAAGGTTTTCTCACTTTGCTGCATTCAGATGATGACTGGAGATATCATTCTTGTTAGATAAAAAAACTGGGTCTGACTTTAGAGGTGAATTCAAAGAGCAATTTCTATTTAATATATATAGCAACAAATAGGAACAAAGCTGCTTAAAGTGTGCTTTAATGATGAATCATGATATTGCTCTCACCAGTCTGAAAGGCAATAAAAGTAAAAATGGAGTGCTAGGATTTAGCTGCTTAGAAAATGTACAGAAAGGGACCTGTATTGTTGAGAGGGCTTTACGCCACATCAAAGAAATGTTTTGAGGTGCAAAATTATTAAGCAACTTCCCACCCCAAAGATGAGGCAGTTGCTCTCTATTGTTTAGTGTTCCAGAAGGTCCTTTTCTTTGGTTGTTAGTCACTTTCAATAATTTACTATTTGTTTTTTTTAAACCCTGACCGATTTCCCCCATCTCTGGATCAGGACAGATGCTGTCATAATGCTTCTTTGATACCATAATTTTTATTACCAATCCTAATTAAATGCTGTAACTTCTGAAAATCAGATTAATTTGAACCATCAGCCCAGTGTAAATGCTGCTATCATCAGAGATCATAAAATGTTCAAGGCACCATAATTCTACTACATAGCTGCAGTGGCAAGTGTCCAAGGATCTGGCTACCTTTTTTCAGCTGACACGGACTGAAATGTGTGCGCTTCTGAGCAGTGCAGCATGAATAGAAATTATATGTTCCTCAGCTGTTGAATTGCACATTCTAGCCATAAGTCAACAAACATTAGAGAAATGACATCACCCCCCCATCACTATAATACTCCTTCCACGATATAAATATTGTATGAATTCTGTGGTTTCTGCATAATCGATAAAGGGGAAAGTAGAGGTGGGAGGTTGTTGTACAGCAAAGGTGCAGTTTATTGGTGAGCCAGGATGTGATATGGGTTAGCCCCTCTGCCAGCCAAGATTTTCCCATCCTCGGGCCATGGTCCATGAATTCAAGTTGCACAGTAACTACTTCAGCTTATTTGCTCTGCAGCTAGGACACACACTGATCATCACTTTGGTCTTCTGGACAGCAGGACATGTTCTGGTAACTTGGTTCCTTTATAACCAATTTCTGTATTTTGGATTTTTTCCCCCTTCATAGATACTAGGTAACAAGTAATACATTTTGATTCCAACTCAAGCAGTGGTAAAATTGGTCTCCCTGCTCTGTCCCAGCTTTATTTCTTAGGTGTGACAGCATGGAAGATCTCACTGGTCATTACAGATATAATTACCTGGCACTGACAGACAGAAGGGCATTAATCTGATGGTGCAAGGATTTATGTTGGAGCTTCATGTTTAGATTTTCTTCGCAGCAGAGAAAAAAGCAGTCGGAGGGAACCATTACCCTTGTACAGCAAGATGAGATGAATTGCAGGCTGGAAATGCCCACTCCTCTCCAATCCCATGGGTGGAGCCTGCGTGACTGGTCCGGGGCTGGGTGTGGGGGTGGCAGCAGCAGTGGATGAGATGAACCCCACCCCGCAACAGCAGCTGGGCTCAGTCCACATTCAGCAAACCACCAGCGCCACCTGGGATGCTCCAGGCTCCTTTGAAGGGTTCGCTGGAGGATCTGACCCTGCAGATTTAACTCTGCCTTGCTGACTTGAGTCATTTTTGTCAGTCCATGTGATGGAGTGGGACTGTGAAGCGTGTGCTGCTGTTTGCTCCTGAGCATCCCAAGAGCAGATGCCAGTATGTTTCTGCTCACTGGGACCCGATATTGCTACTTGATTCTATAAACCCTCTCTTTGATTGGCACTGCAAGTTGTGCTTGCCCCCCTCCTATTAAATAGCAGTTATATCTGCCAGACTGGTACGTTCCAGGCTTTATGGTGAAAGCAAAGTGGGAAAATCTGTGTCACTGTAGAGACTGGTGTGGAGAATATGTGTTTGTGTCAGTGGGTGTTGTGGATCTTCTGCTTCTGCCCACTTCTCAGCACCTTGATTGTATGCAGGCAATTACTGCTGCAGAGAGAAGACCAGCAGAGTGAGATTTGTCCCATAAAGAATTTTATATTTGAGATTTACCCAACAGGCTGGTTTCAGCCAAAATGTGGATTTTTGAGTGTGTTTTCATTCCAGGAATTGCAGCATTTGACCACAATTTTTCTTTTTCAGCATATGTGACATTCAGGATGCTCTGGGCAGATATGTATGATTTTAGAACAGCTATTGCTTGCAAAGGAAACAAAAAATAAAATGCAGAAGCATATTAATTATCCCCACTTTAATATATACAGTGGTTTGCACACAGTTATTGTGGACACTGTTATGTGGAAGACTGTAATGTTAACATTTCTACTGGGGGCTACTGTAGGTCTACCGAAACTCTTACAGTTATGGATTAAATTTAATACACACTCCCTTTGAAGAAGCCTGTATTTTTATATTTTATGGTACCCAGTGCTATGTGCTTGGCTTACAACAATAAAATAGCTGAATGCTGGAATAAATGTACCAAATGGCTCTCTTGTCTCGATAACGTACCTGCTTTTGAATGTTAATCATCACATTCTCTATTTTCTACAACTATGTGCAAATACCAAACCTCATGTAAGCAAGTAAGTCTGAGCACTGTAGTGTGACTATGGCAAATATTCTCTAGCAGTCCTCAGTTCTGTAATGCATACATGATCCTTGGGATCATCCTGATGACACAGGCTACAGAAAATTTCACCCAGAAACTTCTCCTTGCCTTTCAGAGGAATATTCAGGCTTATTTAAAGAGTGCAGATAACTGGAGCTCAAAGGTGTCCTCAGGGTAGTTGTTTTGATGAGTAATTATTTCTAGTGATTTATAAAATAATAAATCCAATCTGTTTATTTTCTTGTTCCATAAGTTGAATCATCTTCATCCTTTGTCTGCTTAATTAAGGAGCCTGCTGGTAATGCAAATCATTTCCCACGATGTGGACAAATCATTATTCAGCCTTCTTTTTGCTGGAGAGATCATATAATTTAAACCCTTTCCACACAATCTGTTTTCAGGCAGTTAAATTCTATGCATTTCTCTGTGTTTTTCAGCATCTTTTTGAGCTGTGGACATTAGAGGTGGCTGCTCTGGGACGGCAGAATGCCAGATTTTAATAATATTCTCACTAGCACCTTACATAGAAACAACATCACCTTTCTAACCTTGCTTCTCTTCAAACATCTAAATGTGTCATTAGATACTGTAGCTCCACAATGGCCCTGGGACTTTGTGTTCCATTTATCTGCCCTGACTCCAAAATATATTTTTAATTCTCCAACTTTCAACATAACTGTTCCCCCTTCTGTAAGTGGAGTAGATCCTTCCCCACTGAATTCTTTGACCCTAGAGAAGTAGACTTATGCTTTTCTCTGTTGCAGTGTCTGATCTCTGATAGGGCTGGACATATGGAGAAGACTGAGTTGTTTGATTGTGCTTGTCTAGGTTTGGCAATATTTATCACTTAAGCCAGTTCTGAGTTGCATTGGGCTGTGAAAGTTGTCTCAGCAGGCCCAGTTAAAAGCACTTTCATTCACTGATGGTTCCTCATTAAAATTACATCTTGTCAATTATCAATGATTTTTAAAGTGTGCCGTAGTAATTTCAGGTAATGATATTCTTACAGTCAGTGTGTGGTGTGTCACTGAGCTGTTTGCAAAAAACAAGTTTGCAGTGCTGGCACAGCTGCTCTTCCCCCCCTTTATTAAGTAGATTAAAACATTTCAGGATTATTCAAAAGGCTGATTGAGGTTCCCATCACATGCAGGTGCAGGAGGCCCCGCAGTCACAGTGATTTCTGTTCCTTTCAGGTTCAGCTTCCTGGTGGCCACTGGGTGATGTTTTCCAGGAGAGTCTGAACAGGTTTCTGTTGCTGTTGAGGAATTCATAAAATCCATGACAAAGCAAATACAAAATTGGTTTTTGAGCGCTCTTGTTTTGCCATACTTTTTGTTGGTTCTGGGGTTTCTGCTGGTTTTTAATTTAAGTACTTTTTTCTTTATTCCTTAGGAGTTCAGTCCTCTAGCAATTGCTCTGTGATGCTGCTTTGGGTCTCATGTCCAGGTGACCACTTACAATTGCAGGACTAATATTTGTGGCCCCCCAAAAATGCTCCTGTCCAGGTCTTTGCCTCGTCTGTGTCTTTTCCTCAGCTTGATCATCTTTTTCCATTGTTCTGCCCTTGAGGTACTTCCCTTCTAGCAGGAATATGGAGTAAAATCTTTCCTCTTCCAACCACTGGGGTGTTGTTTTGTATTTCTTATCCCCTCAGTGCTCACCCTGGCATTTATTATTTATTTAGCACCCCTTGACCTCATCTCTGAGACTCTATGATTCCACCTTGATTACTTCTTCCTCTCTCTTTTTGCCACCTTCATTTTTTACAGTTTTTTCTTGAACAGTCCATTTGTTTCCTTGACACTAACAATTACTGACAGCCTGGTATCTGGTAGCTGTCTCCAACAGTGGCAAATAGCAGATGCTTAGAGAATAATGTAAAAAGCAGGGTGAGAATATAATAATCCTAATATATCCTGGCGGCAGTGATCAACGTCACGTCTGCCTGACTGTTGTGAATGTGTTTCAGCACAGCCCAGTGGGGACTATGCCTAACACTATGCGGGTGAGGAAAGGATAATTTTACAAGATGGCAAATTTTCTTGTGTAACTGCCTCTTTCCAGAAGTGCTGGCCTTTTCTTGTGCCACTGCTTTGCTTAGCTTATCACAAACAGCCACATACTTGTTTCTGAGCCAGTCCTGAGGTTTATTCGCAGGACTCCTCGTACCTGATCAAGTAGGAGCTTGTGTTCTCTCCCTTTGGTCTCCTTGACGTGGTTGCAATGTGGCAAGATGAAGGCAGAAGTCCTTGTATTTGGTTATGAGCCTTTATATGATTGTGCTTCTTGACAGATTCCTCTGGTGTTCAAGTTCTGACTAGTTGCAATGCAATCTGATAAGTGTCATGCTGAAAATCTGTGAAAATCATGGCCACATAGGCAAGGAAGGGACCCAAAGCAGTAGGAGAAGTTATGTGAAGGGTTTGGGGGGCTGTTCTCTCTGCATCTTCATGGTTGCTTTGGGGTTCATTCTTTCTTTACAGATTATTTGTTTTCTCCAGCATTCTTTCAAATCTGAAACAAGGCCTGAACTGTGTGAAGCAGGTAGAAAGATGTATTTCTATTTTTTCAATGTTAGGTTTGAAGTTGCATTTAAAAATACCTCTGTTAGTATGAAGAATATACTACCCAGGGCACTGAGCAGCTGAATGAGTGATGTTGCAAGTGTTAGACTTTTAGCTCCTAGTCCTTCAGCTGAAGCTTCCTCTGCTACCATCACTGCTCCAGTATCCAACACAATAGTTTGATTTATCCTCACCTGATGGTCAGCTTGACTGACAGAATTATTTTCAGAGTTGTAGTTTCTTCACATGATATATTTTCTTTTGTGGTTATTACTTTGTACGCTACCCACAAAATTTTTGGAGGAGTCCTTGGAACTTCTCTAGGACAATATATAAAGGGCCAGTGGGAAGACAGGAGCATTTTATTGGCATGACTGGTCATCAGCAGCCAGCTCTTTGCTGTTTGACCTCACCAGTAAGGATAAGGGTTCTTCTGTTCACAGAGGTGAGTCCGTACGTCCCTACAGCTCGAACTGCTCCAGTGCATGCCATGTGATTGTTGAATAAGACTGGGCATGATTCTTCCTGTCTATTTTTTCCCCTCTCCTTCCAGAAGCAGAGTGCCTCTGGTGAGCTGTGCCAAGTGATGCCTGCAGTGGCTGTAGAAGATGTTCAGAACAGGGTGAGGCACACAATGTGCCTTTCCCAGACAGAGGTTTCCAACTTTGTGCAAAGTTGTGCGTGCCAGAGCTCAGGAGAGTGCACATACGCAAATTATCTTGTTAGAAATTCAGGGCAGAAAGGCACATAGCTCCTTTGCTGCCACAGGGAACTATATCTAGAGATTCAGGGTGGAAATATGCCTCCTGGTACATGTTTTAGTTCTGTATAAATCATCTGTAAGTATAGCTCACTCTATTCATTTAGCTGGTGACAGTGTTATTTAGGGGTGATACGAAGCAGTCACAAAGTAATAAGGACTGCCTGAGAAGAAAATATGTGCTGAAGCTCTTAGGTGTAATGCTAATTTAAATAAAACATGGGCTCTATTGGGGCTGAAGAATATTTCTCCTAGAAATCTTAATAATATTTAAGCCATGGATACTTAAAAGTTGGTTTTCTTCAAAATGAAGATGCCATGATTACTTAGGAATGTTTAGGCTCCTTTTTAGGTTGAGTTGATTCATTCTGTTCTTAAAAGAGTGTTTTATTGGTGTCTTAGCAGTAGGGACACCTGTGCTCATCTAATGTATGCAAATGCATCCAGCAGCCTATACCCCTAACCACGATGGAAAGCATGGAGAAGGACTGCTCATCATGCTGCCAAGTCAGACCATGCTTCAAGTTAGGCTGATGAGCAAGGGCATGTTAAGCAGGTATTACTTTAATGATTGTTTATGCAGATACGGTGCATAGAAAAAGAATGTGTCTCTTTGTAAAAGCTGAACAAAAAGAAATGTTGCAAAAAGAAATTTCAAAATTTTACATTAAGTCAAATTATAAATATGCTAAAGGTAATAGCCATTCTACCTGGGAGGTGTTTATTGCCTCCACTCTTTATTTCTCTGAAAGTTATTCATTGTGTGGACATTATGCTGTAAAATCCTTTACTGAAGTGATAACCTTGTGCTACTTGCAAACAAAATTTGGTTAAATTGGAGTTATTGCTGCTATCTTGCAGTGCAGATTCTTTCTAGCTGTGGTGTAAAAATGAGAACAAACAAGTCTTACTATCTCTAAGTATTAATTTATAAATATTAAAAGATAGGTGTGCATTTTTTAATGTTAGATGACTGGAATTTGGGTTGGAGCATCGTTATGAAAAGAGGTTTTTATGCTGACTGTTGAGGAACACATCTGGAGCAGGAAGCTCCCCGTGCAGCTGCAGTGAGAGCTGCAGGTTGTGCCCTGGGTGGGGGAAATGGCTGGAGCCCCTGGCAAGGGGCTGGGAAGCAGCACTGACCCTTCATCTGACAAAGGACACTGGGGGATGGCCAGGCACCCTGAGACTCTGCAGGAGCTGGTGAACAGCAGCAAGACCCCAGACTCAGTGTCACCTTGGAATGGGTGCACAGACTGTGAGGGCATAAAAGCTTGGAGTCCCACCCTGGAGGCACCAGCTCCAGCAGTTATGATGTCCTGCCCCATGATTAAATGACTTAAAAGAACCAGGTGCCTGGGACTCTCTTATTGGACACCTGGGGTCAAGCCAGTGAGGGAAACCTGTCTGTGTGAGTGTGGGGTGTGCAGGGAGACAAACAGGGACCCAGTGGGTCACTGGAGCTGGAGCTGCAAAGGGGCTTTGGTCCCAGCAGTGACAGTCCGGGGTGGTGTGAGTGTGACCCCAGGAGTGGCATCTGAATGGTCAGACAGGCCCTGACTTCATCAGGCCATGGGAGTGCTTGATGAAGTCCTCTTCTCAGCCTGAGGATCAGTATTGTTTTTCCAGAGTGAGATGAAATTCTTTAGTCTGTGGCGAGCCCTGAAAGTAATAGATGCTATTAACAGGAAATTTAAACTTTGTCCCTGTCCTCTGCTGGCTGCAGATTTTATGATAGTTCTCCTTTTATTTCTCCCATTTGTGTTGTATGGTTTGTGTTGCTTTAGTCTGTCAAAGTAGGCTGGAGAAACTTGGACTTCCAACTAATTTTCTGAAGAGCTGCAATGGATAAGGTATGGCTTCCCTTGGCTCTTTCATCTGTGGCAGGGCAAATACTATGTCTGCCTGCTGCACTTCAGTGAAATCTCCTGTGGGTTGGGAAACAGAAGGTGTGAATACTGTGTTAATGACGCTAATTTGGGAGAAGAGATACCCAGGAGGGCGTGTTGTCTCTCTCCTGCTGAAGCACTGTGTACTTACAGGGGTCTCTTTTGTTGTGGTTTGGGCTGCCTGGGCTCACGTGGTTCCTTTTCTATCTGTCCTCACAGCTCAGAAAACATGGTTTTAAAGGTCACAGGTTTTTCTAAATATTTATCTTAGTAGGAATAGATGACTTACAGTGATTGTTTTATTGTCCTGCCATGTAAACTCTTCAGTAAATGCATATGAACAGAACCACAGAATCATTTAGGTTAGAAAAGACCTCCAAGATCATCAAGTCCAATCTTTGACTGATCACCACCTTGTCAACTAGACCATGGAACTAAGTCCCAAGTCCAGAGTCCAGTCATTTCTTGAACACCTTCAGGGGTGGTGACTCCATCACCTCCCTGGGCAGCCCCTTCCAACAACCCCTTCCATGGAGAAATTCTTCCTGATGTCCAACCTGAACCTCCCCTGACACAGCTTAGGCCATTTCCTCTTGTCCTGTTGCTGGGAGAAGAGGCTGGCCCTCACCTGGCTGCAACTTTCAGGGAGTGATAGAGAGTGAGAAGGTCACCCTGAGTCTGCTTTTGTCCAGGCCAACTCCTCCTCCCTCAGCTGCTCCCCATCAGACTTGTGCTCCAGACCCTTCCCCAGCTCCATTCTCTTCTCTGGACACTCTCCAGCCCCTCAATGTCTTTCTTGTCATGAGGGGCCCGGAGCTGGACACAGGATTTGAGGAGTGGCCTCACCAGTGCCCAGTCAGGGGGACGGTCACTGTCCTGGTGCTGCTGGTCACACCATGGCTGGGACAGGCCAGGTGCCACTGGCCCCTTGCCCACCTTGACCAGCACCCCCAGGGCCTTTCCCACCGGACACTTTCCAGCCCCTCTGCCCCAGCCTGGAGCTGCAGGGGGTTGTTGTGACCCAGGGGCAGGACTCAGCACTTGGCCTGGTTGACCCTCGTACAACTGGCCTCAGCCCATGGACCCAGCCTGTCCAGATCCCTCTGCAGAGCCTTCCTGCTGTCCAGCAGATCAACACCCCCACCCAAACTGGTGTCATCTGCACGCTGACTGAGGGTGCCCTCGATCCCCTTGTTCAGATCATCAATGAAGTTGGCCCCAATGCTGAGCCCTGGGGAACCCCACTAGTGACTGGCTGCCAGCTGAATGATGGCATGTGTGCAGCAGGGTGAGAAGCAATTTTGCTCTTGTCCCAGGCAATGAAAAGGTGCCTGGGCACAGATAAGCAGACTGAGGGTTTTGGATTTATTTTGGAACCAAGTATTTTTAAACCTATCCAAACTTAAAGGTGGTGTTTCTACAGTGGACTGCTTTACATTGCCACTCTTCCTGAGGGTACAAAAAAATTTAACTCCCTGGGTTTTATTAAATTTCCAAATACAAATCTCTAGAGGTATTTTCACTTTTTTAAAAAAATCACTATTTTTACAAAATATTAGGAAAGTTCATACTTCACTGATGAATGCAAAGTTCAGCATTGACATCTAACTTGTGTAGTAACTTGCTGAGCAGTGTAAAATGACTGCATTAATCTCACAGGGTGTTTATTGTTTCCACACTACTGACATTTTGTACAGAAAAAGAAAGACCTGTGTCTGGCGCTATTCAGCCAAACTCATTATTCTGGTGGCAGGTCTTGGGGATTCTTTGTATTTCCTTCAGGTCTGCTGCCTGTTGGATGGCACGTGGGCACATGCTTCAATTAATGAACTTTCCTGACCAGTAAAACCAGTGAGGTTCCATCACAGGTGTCCCTTGGCTGTAGCATTGGCACATGTAAAACGGCATGATGGAAAACGGAGCTGGTATCTCTGCCTGTTTCATGTTTCTGGATTTCGCTTTCCTGAGCTCCCCCTGACAGGGATGAAGATAGAAGAAATGACATCACCTGCCTGTAAGACAAGCAAATACTTACATTTTTGTGGAATGCTTTCCAATGGATCTCTTATTAAGACTTTACAAGCTTGGCTAGTCATGCAGCTTTAATGCTCTGTTTGTCATCTGACTATTAGCTGTGGTTGAAGGAAGAACTAGCTCCAGACTCTAAATGAAAGACTCTCAGTATATCTGCCATAAACAAGCAAAGAAAATCCCCAATCTCTTCTTAGTCTCTAAGTAGTGTTGCTCTACAGCCGCATCAATGTTTTCTTGTATATTCTATGTCCTGGGCTATTCCAGAAGATAAGTTTGATCAGGAAATGACTACCAGCCACATCACTGCCCCAAGCAATGATGAATTCACAACCCTTTATAGAGTTTGCAGGTGATTTTGCCACGTCGTCTGACATTGATGCAGAAGACTGCATCTCCCAGAGATGAGGAAAAAGCTCACTGGAAACACTTTGTGAATAATAATTATAGAGCTACGTTCACCTCTGATTTCTTCTTTGAGATTTCTGAGAGAAAAGTGGATACTGAGATAGAATTTTCTCTTTTGCTCTGTGTTGCCCAGGGATTTCTTTTTGCTTCTGGCTGATTGAGGAAAAATGAGAAAATGCTGAAATTGACCACTAGACTTCCTAATAGTATGAAAAGCATCCTCAGGGGCTTGGATGCATGTCATAATGGCAGTAGTTTCTTTGATGATGGGTAGCTAACAGGTCAAGCCTGAAAATCTTTATATAATTTTCTAAGATACTTCAGTTTTGTCAGGATGACAGATTTTTGATTGGAGACGAAATATAAGAAATGAGGGGTTTATTTTGTAAGGATGATAGGAACAGGTAGCTTTTTGTACAATAGACCCTGTTATCCTTTTCTTGTTTTGCACAAATGTGGATGCTGACTCTGGAAAAGATGAAGATCCAAGGACAAAATATTGCCTGGAGCAGTCGATGCCATCTTTTATAATAGCTATTGCTGTACTGCTATATAAAAATCCATTGCAGTGGCAGTGTTGGGACACATGTAATTCTGGAAATACATTCGGTCTTCTACAGCAAAATTACCTGTTTGTTAACAATTCCTTCACTATCAGGAAAGCTTTTGAGAGTACTCTGGGTTTACAGACTCAGTAATCTCTTTTCTGGAGTTTGGGGCAGTAGAGTTCTGCTCATGGTAGAGTTCTGCATAGGCAAAGGGTTGACTTTTGGGGTGATATGGTTCATTTCTGTGCAATCTCTGAGGCTTGACAGAATATAACAACTCTGGATTAAACATTTTCTCAAGTTAGTGACTTTTATGTGGATGGTGATTGCAAGCAAACAGGGAAGGATATTAAAAAGAGAAGTTTTATGAGGATACTGCAAATAAAAACTACATAATATTTACATAGCAGCTACATCCTGTTAAATGCCTCTGAATATCATGTAACAACATCTCTCCAAATACCAATTACTATTTCACTGTAACTGCAGTGGTTGAGGTGGACTGTGAGTCTCAAACTGCTGGAAGGTTCCTTAAATCAAGACACTGGGTCTTTCAGAATAAATATTTTACTGCTCAGAATTACACTGAGTAATTATTAACAGCACTGAATGAATGTGTGAAATCCTAGAAGCTGTGTGCAGTATCTTACCCAGAAAGGTCCCTGGTAGCTGTAAGAACTGTGCTGGCAATCAGCAAGGGGTTACATCCTCAGGAGCCACAGTCTCATACACATTATGTGAAGAGGAGGACGGAAAGAGAGGTGCTGACCCTCAGTGCAGGAACTTCTCAAGCTTGCAGCTGAATATCTGCCAGAACTGAATGGAGAAAAATCCCTTTTGTCTCAAATTTACTGAGAATGTCCCTCAAAACATCTTTAGCCCTCACTGCCCTCCATTCAAAATAAAGATGATAACTTTGTTTTCTGTCTTCTCATTGCACTCAGTGAAACACACAAATGCTGCCAGAATGCAAGAGGGTATCATGTTCTGAATGTGCAGCAGTGTTTTTTTTTTCTGAGAGGGTCTATTTTATGATTTAATTACTGCATGACCAAGGTTTGTTTGAAGCATAAGAAGGCAATTTAATTGGATTTTCTATTTTATGGGCAGAATCTAAAGAATTACTAGAAGACGTTTCTCATAATGTTTACAACTCTCCTTCTATAACACATATTTACACGCATTTCATGGCTGACACAGATGTACGTAGAGAAATAGTACATATTTATAGACTAAGCCTATAGTTTAAGTCAAATAAGCAGGCCTTGCCTTTAGTAGAATATTCTCCTGCACAAGAACTCTGATTTTAAATAGTGTGGATAATGGTGTCTTTGCTATCCGAGGAGTGTATGGTTATGACTCATGGTGTCATAAATACTACGGCTATTACAGTGAGCATCCAAGTGAAATTACACAAAATTATAGATTTGCCAGGGTTCTTTTCTCTAACGGCCAAACTTCAAAATAGAAAGCTTTATTATTCATTTTGATGCGTCTGAACTACTGAGTGTTCTTGCTGGCCCACTAGACAGTTTAATAGGGCTCCTGAACACCATCAATAATTCATGCATCTCTTAAACAGGGATGTGGTACTTGTTGTTCAACTATAATCTGAGTGTATTAAATTGTGAGCTGCTATGGGATGGTCAGGGACATGCTCAGAGATGGGCCTAGACCTTATAGATGTGCAAGGTTCTTGGATTTGAAAACCCTGGGTGTGGTGCTCCCAAACAGGGAGTTCTCCTCCTTGCCCTCCCCACAACTGTTGCTTTTCCTGAAAGGGAGACAACTGTTAGGCAAGGATGTAGTGAACGACCTTCAGTGTGATTTGGGTAATGTAAATAGTGTAAGTTCTCCCCACCATATGACTCTCAGTGCTGGCTGGCCCAAAGATGGGGAAACTGGTGGTCCAGGTGGAAGGGTGTGGAGGAAGCCTAGGCTGGGGTGCATGAGGGTTCAGATAGCATCAGCAAAAGTGAAAGTGACTGTTGAACTGGAAGGGACTGTTCCAGTTCAAGACAGAACTGAAAATCCAGTGATGATTGTAGGATGTGTTAACTGATATTTATGAAGAAACCTAACGGGATGTGATTTTTTTTTTTGAAGTATGTCTTTGACTTCATTGGTTTTTTTTTTCTTATTTTATATGTCACACACACTGTGACATCCCTTGTTGTGCTAAATACCACAGGCAGATAGAAGGTTTTACAGTCAAAGATAATGAGAAAGGGCAAGGGTGAGTACAAGGAAGGCTATACCCAGGGGCCTGGCATCTTGACAAGCCTCAGGGAGGTCTGCTGGTAACATTGCCTGTCTTTGATCTCCTTTTGCCACTGTAGAATCAAGGCATGCACAGCACTGAGGCATGACACGTCTAGGATGAGCACCCCAGCAGAGCTGAGAAATCACTGAGTTCCCTGTGTAGCAATCCAGGCTTTTTCTGCAACAAGCTTCCTTCTTTAGACTTGTCACACTTGAGCCATGCTCATGTCTCAACGGGAGTTGAGTAAGGAGTTACAAAGAGCTCAGAAATTAAGGGTGTATTGTCTTGTGCAGATATTTCTGAGAAATGGTTGGCAGTGGTTTTTTTTAATAAGAATTTGTTGCACGAAGAGCAGTAACTTGTCAGACAAGTGCAAGAAAACAGTACATGTAACCATTCAAGTGAGGGGTTTATTGTAGGTGGAATGAGTCTAAAGTCAAGACCTTCTTCTTCTTCCCTATTTGAATCTTTTGTCCTTTATCAGGCTTCTAAGAAAAATCTCGTACTGACTTGTTGAGTTCTGTGTTGCTGTCTGGATAAGGGTCAAATTGTGCCCCAGCGTTGTTCAGGATGCAGAAGACTTTGTTGGTACAGAAGACAGAAGACTGTGAAGAACTCCATGGCCATGCAGCTTTCAGGAGTGAAGCTACAAAGCCCAGGCAAACATGAGCTGTGCTGGTTTGAAAACAGCTTTTCTGCAGCTAACTTAGGGGCTGGTAATGCAGCACAGGGTTGTACTCTGCCAGTGGAATGTCTGTGGGAGCTGGGGAGCAGAAGGAGGCTGTTCAGCTCTGTCCCAGCCTGACATTGCTTAAGGCTGGGGGAGATGCAATTTCACTGCACGCTGGCTCAGTGTTCCTGATGCCTTATGCTGGAGCTCCCATTTTTCTATCCAGACTGCAATGAGGTTAATCCTAAAAACATGCAGTTCTGGAAATAGTTTTTAGGTGGTGGGTGTGTTTGAAAAGAAAGATGATGGCTCTTCACTTGCCTTTGGCTGTAATGGAGGCATTTAGGTCTAAACTTTTCTCTCTTAACTGCTGCCTTTCAGTGAACATTTTGCTCAGTCTGGGTGAAGTGTTTGGGTCAAATGAAAATTCTGGCTCTGTGGTGAAAGAGCAGATGATGGCAGTGGTGACAGTGATTATCAGTCATCTTGCACTTATACCTTGGAGTGGAAAAGGGCTGGTTGTTCCGTGCCAAGGGTTACCCTGCTTGCTCCCCTGGGACATGCAGCCTGAGCAAACCCAGTTTCTCACTAGGCTGTCAGCAGGGCATCTGAGATATTAGTTTTTATACCACATTGGATAGATGAAGTTGGAACTACCAGCATCTGAACTTGTTTCCAAGGCATTTGGTTCTGATCTAGGAGGGCTGTGAGTGCCCACTGATTGTGACTCAGCTTTGAGCACTGCTGCCTCCTTGGCCTGTTGCATGCCTGGAGCTGCTGCTTTTGCCGTGGTACAGGTCGTACTGCTCCTGCCCAAACTGCTCATCACCAATGAAATAGCTCTGAAATATGACAGGATGGAACCATTTCATAAGGAATTATTTTATTCCTATTTTCCTCTCTCATTGCTGTGACAAGTGCTGGAGTCCCTCCAGACTGTCAGTGGGCTACAGACTGGGACCCTCTTTCAAAATCTGTTTTCTGCTTTATTTCTTCGTGTCATGTTTTGTTTCCATGGAAACTCCCCAGCCTAACTCAAGTTATAATACTGTCAGGTGCATGAACAATGCTGTCATTAAAGAGCATCCTCAGCTCTGGATGTTTGCTCATCGTGTGTCCTACTAGACAGGCAATATGGTGTCAGGAGAGGCTACACAGTCACCAAAACTTGATAGGAGCCTGAAGGCTTTGGAAGAGCTGGTGAAGCCAGCTGTTGCACCCCTGGAGAGGAGTTTCCTTTGGCTGGTGTTCCTTAAACTGTTGTTCCCACAACAATTCTATCCACAGGAAAGGATGAATATTTTGCCATTTTCAAAAGAATGAGCTTGGGCTACGTGTAAAACCCTGTCTGCAAAATTCATATTGAAAAGAACAGATTTACAACAGTCGCAAAAGAAGTTAAACAGAAAATGTGTTGTTTCCAGGAAAATTGGATTAACTACAAACTGTACCTTGGAGTGAAGGGCTGACTTCTATCACTGAGCTTGGAAGTATGTGAGGCAATTTTTGTGTGCTGTGGTGAATAAGAGTGGCTGAGTAGCATCAATATTTCCCATTCTGTTTGCACCCTGGAATCTGCTCATGGCAATATCTTCTTTCCTTCAGCCCCATCCCTACTGCTGTCATTGAAGAACATCAGTAAGAGAAAAAAGCTTACTTTAGTGAAGTGGAGGCAAAGGTTCTGTACCTGAAAGAATAGCTTCCCCTCTGCCCTGTGAAATTTTACAGACGCTGTTATATTGGTAACCACATTTTCTAAGTGCCACATTAGCAGGACAAAAACGCTGCACAAGAAAATTTGCAGCCCTTTAAGGAACATCCATTAGACTGTGAGATAAAATGTGGCTCTGCATCTCTAAAAATAATATATTTGCATCTCTATAAGAACTTCAATTTTGGTAGCCAGGAATAGTCTAGGCATCTTCATTGTAATTATTAAGAATTACTAGCTTACACAATTACTGCTTCTAGAGAGATGTGAATGTACATGGTATTTTAGAGGACAGGGAGAAGTGAAGAATTTATTGCTATTTAAAAAGCTGAAGTTTACTTGTTTGCTGGCAAACAGTATAGGAATTCAAGAACTGTAAAGGTGGAGAAGGCTGTGAGTTCATCTTTGTTTGGTGTCTCTGATGGATGCTAAGATGTTCAGAGGAAGGGGGAAACCTTATCTTAGCAGAGGTGAGAGAATTTCTCCATCCAGTGAAAACCAGGAGTGGGAAGAGGGAAGAGAGCAGAGATGAAGAGCGCATTTTTGTTTTTTTTTAATGGCTGTTACTTTACATTTGAAAAACCCTAAAAGAAAATCATCTGTTTGGAAAGTGGTCAGTGTCAGGAAGTTCTGCAGCTACTCTGGTTTAGGAACATGACATTTTGGTGCTCAGAAACTCCTTTTGACAGTGTCAATCACACAGCTATAACCTGAGGACTGCCACAGAGCCCCCTGAACTCAAGGACAGGGTCTCATTATTCATTGGATCTTGGATCATGTTCAAATAGCAGAACTGGGCCTCCAAGGCCTGCAGCCTGGAAGGTAGGAACGGCAGGCGTTCCTGCAGTGTGGAGTGGGGTGATCAGGCCATGGATTTGCTGATGTTCTGCTTATATGATGCAAGAATAGTAATCTTTTCTGAAATTATTGCAAAATGCCCACAGCTCTGCATCTTAGAACGGGTTTCATATACCAAGTAAAACTATTTTACATTTTCTGTTCTATAGAAGTGTGTCTGTGCACTGTCGTTCCATAACGGGATGGAATCCTTCCATTCAGCGGTGTAGATCAGCTCTGCTGGCTTTTTGTTTCTCGTTAGCTTATTGCATTGATTAAAATAGATGAGATAGGATGTACTTTTTGCATGAACACTGCCAGATCTGGCAGCCCTCCACATGGCTGCACTAACAGGTGCAGATACTCCTTGTCAACACAAAGGTGTCAGCTCACCATTCCTGACTGCTTCTCTCATGGGTTGGGGTGTGAATACTCCTACTGGCTTCTGGTGCAGACCAGCATTTGGGTATCATTTGACCTCTATAAGTATCTCCTGCTGCAGAATGCTGCTGGAATAAGCTCTTAACATGCCTGTCTTCTGGTCCCCGAAAAGCCCCATTTTTCACAGCACATTTTCTTTTGAAGTCTGATTCAAAGCCCATTGTAATTGGTGTAGTCTCCTATGCATTCTAATGCAGCCAAATCAATGGTCATGCATTTAGGAATGAAGAAAATTGCTTGCATCTGCAGGGTGGGAGGATTCAATCTTAGAGTGCCATGATGTTTGAAACGGTCTTGGATGTCAGGCTGAAAGCCAGCCACGTGTGAGCTCCAGCTTTGTGTGGCTGAATGTGGCCCTTGGCTGTACCTGTGGGGGATGCATTGTTGCTCCCATACACCCTGCTGATGACATGACTGCTTAGACATTCAGCCCCTCTCTGATGTCGACACGTTTTAGAAAAGGATTATAGGAACTCGTAAAGGGCTCAGGAAAGTTCTGCAAAAATGACTGGGTGTCTGTAAAACGTTCATTTTTAATGAGAAGCTCAGTCTAGTTAAAATAAGGTTAAGAGGATACTTATTGGAACTGTATAAACACTGTGGCTGGAGATTTATGGTTGCAGGAGGCTTTTTAAACTAATAGGCAAAAGTGGAACTTTATAAATCAGTGGATGGGAACTAAAATTAAGCTAATACATACTGGAAAAAGTGTAACCCAAAAAAAGTCTTACCTAAGAACAGAGTGGGTCTTCATCACTAGAAGTCCTTAAGAATAGATGCATTTGAAGGTCAGCAAATTACTGACTTCCAGGGTAGCTGAAGGAGACCCTCCTTAGAGATTTCTGGGTTATACTATGTGTAAGACTGCATTAAATATTTAGACTACCTACTCTTGGCCTTAAAACCTAAGCACTTGGCAGTCACTGATGTGAGGGAGCTTTGGAGAAAATCTTTCCAGAGTTTTAGATTGAATATTAGGAAAAAATCTCTTCACAGAAGGGTTGTCAAACACTCAAAGAGGCTGTTCCGGGAAGTGGTGGAGTCACCCTCCCTGGAAGTACTTGGACATGGCACCTGGGGGTGTGGTTCTGTGGTGGGCTTGGCAATGGTGGATTTACGGTTCGACTCGATGATTGCAGAGGGCTCATCACACTGTTAGGTGATAATTTCCATAAGGATCCAGACTCCACTAGCCAGGATTGCTCCAGAATCCAAAGATTAAAAAAAAAAAAAAAAAAAAAATTTTTCTTTGCTGGTCTGATTTATTGTTTTTGTTAATAACTTCACACTGATATTTCTTAGCATATATTTTTGCTGGAGAATTTTAGATGTAATGTTTTTAACTATATATAAAATTATCTCACTGATGCTTATGAATGTTTTATCCCAAGAGCAAAATCTGTAGCTAAATATTCTGGGCAAGTAATGAAACTGTCTTTAAAGAAACCCTTTGAAATGTACATATTAAGTAAGTGAAGAAAGGAAGAATCAATGAATTTTTTTTTTTCATTTGCAGCTTTCAGCTGTAGGGATCTTACATGTTGCTCACAGATTTAATAGGTATAAAATAACAAAGAGGGTTTCTTTTCCCCAGATTTTACTTTCCTTTAAACAACTGTCATCAGATTTACAGTTCACTGTGTCTGTTGCAAATAGGATTTTATACTAAGATCACACTGTATACTAAGATTAGAGCTACTTTGGGTTTTTTTTTATACAGTGTTTACTAAGGTAAAACTGAATAAATGTCCTGTGCATGAATGCCCTTTGAGAAGCACTGTCCATTTCTGAGTTGTCAATGCCATGCTCAGCTGAAAGCACCACCCATGTAAGGGTCTCATCCCAGCTCCTCACAGGCAGATTGCCACCCTTGGCCATGTGGCATCAGTTTATGTCCTGCATCTTCCTTAATTGCTTGTAAATGATATGATTTAGAAAGCAGAAAGTCATTTTGATTTTTGAAACACAATACTCACAAGGCAGACTAGCCTTGGGAAGGGGTAGGCTGAATTCTTGCCTTGGAGATTTTTAAATTCGCTAAAAAATTTAAGCTTCAGCAGAAGCAAAGGATATGGGTCAAGTTTGGCAGTGTCACAAAATCCAAACGGATGGCATTTAACTCAAACAGAATTGTACTTCTGGAAAATAATAATAACAGTATTATAGCCTGTTTGATCTGCTTTAAAATGTTTCATTTGCCTTAACAAAGCCTTGGGATGCCCTTGTGTGGCTGATGCTATTAATTGAAGACCAGAGCTTTTAACAATAGTAATGTCTCTTGAAGTGCAGCATATGGGTATTATAGGAGTAAGAATAACATAAATTTAACTAAACTGGCTTAATGTGCCCTCTCCTGCTGGGGCAAAAAACCCCAACAAGCCAGAAATGAGAAGGAATGAAGAAACAAAGCAGCTCATCAGATAACAAAAACACAATGTGCAATCAGCTACACTGGTCCTTACAGAGAAACTGCCCCAGAGATGCTTCCAGAGAATGAAGCAGGTGCAAGAAATAAAGGTAAGTGAGAATAAAGGAGTCTGTGCATTTAAAAGAATATGACAAGCAAAATTAAATGCTAGCAGGCGATGGTGCAGATGAAGCTGCACCCCACACAATGTAAGTCTGAAATAGAGCCTTGGGTTGTCTGGGATGTCCCTGCAGCCTGAGCAGCAGAGTGGTTCCTGGGAGCACCCACTGAATGAACCAGTGAGCAGAACTTACTGCACTTCTGTTAAGGGTGTTTGGCTATTTCCCTTTCCATTTTCCATCCCTAAACTTTTCGTTGTGTTTGGACAAAACCTGGTCTTCCCTTGACCAATGTTTGTTCCTTATGTTTGCCTGGACTTGTTTCATAGCAGTTACCACTCATGCTGTTCTTTATCAAGTATTTGTTGCAGGTGCACTTCAGGGGTTGTGTTGTTTGGGAATTCTTTCAATGTTGAAGAGCTCTTTCTAATGGTTGCCTGTACTTAATGTGCCAAAATCTTGGGAGCTGCTTTTTCCTGAGATTTCAGGAGGTAATGGTAGCTTCTGCAAATATCAACTGCCATTTATCAGGTTGTGTTTAAAATCTGACTTTTCCAAGATTTTTATAACTTAACATTTGAAGCATCTAAAATACAGGATTTTGGTAGCTTTTTTCCTTCACAAAATCCTACCTTTTTCTACTTTGCAAAGCTGGCATAGCCTTCTGGGAATGTAATGTTCGTGTGCCTAGAATTGATAATATGTGATTCCTGGCAAATTTCAGCTCCACTTCAAACAGAAATCCCTTTGATTTGGGGTGCCTCTGTAGGGCTGTGTGCTGCTTAATCTCTAGGGTTATCTGTTTTGCAGACACTACACAAACATTTATTTAGTTTAATGCTAATGTGTATATTGTTCTTTTGCTGAAAATCTTGTGCACGTCATGAAACCAAACTGTGTGAACTCTTTGCTGCAGGAGAGAGCAGTGTGGTGGTTTGTGCAATATCCTTCTATCGTGTGCTCTGTTCTTACTGAGTCCACAGCTTTTATTTGTCCTTCATGTTTTGTTTTTACCAAAGTTTGGGGCATTTCTTAGCCTGCAGACTTTGTGCAGCTGCGGCTCTCCGCCTGCTGTTTTGTCCAAGGGACTGTAACACAAAATGTATTTCTACTGTTAAAAAATAAGAATGTCTTGCTACCCTCAGTCACTGATAGAGCTTGCCTTGTTCCTGGAAGTAAAGAACACAGCATCTGGAGATGTCACTTTGGGGTGAAATTTGCTGTGCTCAGTGTACTTTGACTTCAGGCAGTGTACTTTGCAATTGAGGAAGGAAAAGCTTCTTGATTATGAATGTTAATTATTAAAGACATAGGAGACCACTATTTTGGAAGCCCTTTCCTTAGAAAGAAAAGTTTTTCAGGTGACAAATCTACTGTGTGTGGCATTATTATCATCACACTGGGTGCAATACTGTTGACTTGTGGGTTTCTAATTTTTGGAAGAGTATGAGAGTCAATGTTCAAATGAACATTTCCTATAAATAAAAATAAAATACACCTGAGGAGGGCTGTTCTAGGCAGTACAGTCTGGGCCTTAATCTGAAGTCTTTGCAAAGTGAAGAAAAATGTGGTTTCCCAAACTATTACTGTCTTGCTGGCACTCTGCTTTATTCTTATTGAGATGTTCTTTAACTGATAATCTCTCAAATGATTCATTATATTGATTGGAGCAAATCACCTGCTGTCGTGGGACTTAATTGCTGGATAATCAATGTGTAATACTGCTACTTGTTTTTTGTTTTGTCTTTAAACAACGTAAACCTCACCTTCTTGTGCACAGCTGAGTTTCTGGCTGTCCCCTGCTGGCGTGGCTGGGGCACAGGGGGTGTGGTGGCCACCCTGGGAGCTGGGCAGTGCCTCCCTGGTGCTGCTGCACCCACTGGGACCGAGGTTCTGGCAACAACTTGCCAAGGACGCAGAATAACGGAAATGATTCCCGAGGTTTTGAGACTATTTATAACTGCTTTTTAAAGGCAAAGATTGCATGAAATGTCTCCTGTCAAAATCTCACTCATCAATGTCAAATTATCATGACTTTGACAAAATAGCTATTTCTGCATGGAAAATGTGACAAAACTGAGTTTTGAATTCGCTGCTGACTTTTGTGTTTGTTGCTTTCCTTGGAATTAGCTGGTTTCTTTGGGAAGGTGTTAATTTTAAGCTAGCAACTCTAAAAATGGGTGAATTTTCTGCTCAAAGTAGTCATGATGTTGAGTTTTTATTAAAACTGTAGTTTACTCTTTATGAAATTCATGTCTCTGGAGCTGGGAGGATTGTGCATAGCACATTGTGCGGACAGATCTCAAAGCACTGCGTTTATGGCCAAGTCTGTGACCCTGAGCTGGAGCCCCTAAAGATGTTCTCACCCCACAATGCAGCAGAAGGACAAAGCTGTTGCCATATGCTCTTCTGAGGGGTAAGGCTGCCAGTTTGTCATGACAGTGTCACCAAATATATGACATACTTGCACTTAATAGAATTCCTACTTTTTAGACTTATTGGGCTTATTATGTGCTTAAAAGTCTTATGAAAACTTTCATTTGTCTCGCTCAGTGGTGGGGAAGAGTAAGTGTGAAGGACAGTGGAAACCAAGTATGTATGAATGTTCTGTGGATGTGGCCTCACTCTGAGTTTATATTGACAAAAGAATAAAAATGTAGCTGATAATCCTGACAGACAATTACAGGCAGGCATTTGTTTCTGAGCCCAACTGCTTCTGCATTTCTTTTCCTATCCTAAGGGAACATCTCTACAGCAGGTAAAAAACATTTAGGAGTTAATGGTTCCTCATCTGTAAGATCATTTCCCTTTTAACCACGCACCGAAAGCTGTCCCTTTAGGATGTGACTTCCTCAGCTTCTGTTTCAGAAGTCACTAGGTTGAGGGATCCAGGTCCAGCATCTTGGAAAAAAGAAATATCTCATGACCCACATAATTTTGTCCTCCACTTCCCTCCCAGGTTTGCTGGAATCAGCTGCTCCTGGCTAGTGTTCCTCCCAGGAGGGGCAGGACCTGCCAGGAAGCTGTTTGGAGGCTTTCCCATGCTCTCCCTGAGGCTGACTTTTATCCTTCCTTTGCAGATGCCTGTTCTGCTTGCTCGTCTCTCAGGTCCTATTCAGAAGCCTGATTTATTTGCATATATGTTTGGTTTCTCTTCAATGCAGTCATTGTGACCTGTATTAGCAGTATTCTGGGTTTCTGTTTTATATTCTCCATCTCTTGGCAGCAAGCCCCTCCTTTTGGTGAAAGAGTGCTTTGTTAATATTTCTCATGCAGATTGAGCAGGCTGGGAGGTGACAAAGGTGGCTAAACATACCCTCTTCTCCCCAGGAATTGTGCTGGTGTAGGCTTTGCAGACTCGGTGTTGTGGGCTGAGGTACAGCTCCAACTGGGGCTGTAGATATGGCCCCGGACCACCAAAACCCACCAAGGATCACACTCTCAGTAGAGGAGTCATAATTTTAAAATCTGTGACTGGGAACATATTGTCAGGGTGTGGTAAAAGCCAAGGGAAGTTAAGTTTTGGTGCCAGCGTTGCTAAGGTGGCTTGTCTTGTCCTCCAGTCTGTGAGCAGAGTAGGATGGAGTGGGAAGGTAGTGGAGGATCATTGAAAAGACTGCTGCTAGCATGGCATTAGCTGGTTCCAGAAGGAGATACATGGAAATTAATTCCTGGAGAGTAGGTTTGATGAGCATCTTGAATTCTCCTGGGCTTGACTGGGAGCGGCTGATATTTAAGTATACAACTGAGAGGTTCAGATAAAGGTTTGTCCCTTACACAGCCTTGCTGTTACTCAGATATCTGTGGTTTTTGGCTGTCAGTGGGAAGAAGCAAAGCAAGTAGATGATGCTGAATTATACAGGCAGTAATGCATTATCATATTTTTCATTCATGGCGGAGGTGGATGAAATGTCTGTAGAGATATATTTGAAGTCCTCCTTAAATATTTTTAATAAAATCATGACTTGCTGGTTTCAAAGCAATTGGTTCCTCAAACTGTTTGGTTACTTGTGGAAAGCAGGACATTTTCAATGTAAAAGACTGCATACAAGTTTTACAGCTCCAAGGTTTGTTGTAAATAGCATTAAAAACCCCAGGCATCTTAGTATGGGAATTAAGATGCAATCCTTCTTTCTACATATTATCCATTGCTTTCTAATTTCATTTAGGTGAGGAAATCCAATCTGCTGCAGAACACTGAATCCCAGTAGTAATAAGTCTGGTACACATCTGTACATCCAACATGAACTGCAGAGCAACCTATAGATTTTTTTTTGTTCTGTAATAAAAGCAACTTAAAAAAAAAAAGAGGAAAAGCCAAATCCTGTAATCCTTTGTTCATCTTGAAGTGAAATTCTTGAGTGCTCTGTGTGTGTGAGAGAAACAGCTGCTCCACAACACACTAAAGCTTCGTGTGCTTCAAAGGAAGAAGCACAGAGTAAATATTTGTAGCTGTCAGTGGAATCCTGTTGTTGGTGTGCAAACATTTGATCCCGGGCCTTTCCTGCTCACTTTTGGGAAACTTTTGGGCTGTGTGGATCCCATGTGCCTGGCTTAAATATCCCCTGAGAACAATATAAGATAACCTGTCATTTTTGAGGTCCATGGTATTTGTTATCAATGTAATACATTGTATATGTAATTATTTTAAATCTGTTGTCATCTCCAAGATAACTGTTCTTTTTGTGCTATCACTTTTGATAGCTTTGTAATGTAAAGTTGTCCCCTAATTAGGGATAAATCAGCTGCCACAACAAAGTTATACTGATTTTTGAAATATGCTTCACCCCTCAGTCCCCAAACTAATTTGGTACAACCAGGGCTCCAAAATAACTTCTCTGAATGCTGTGAACTTGAGCCTGTATAAGCCAATCTTTTATAACTGCTAGAGCAATAAAAAACACAGCTAGAAGTCATCTTCATGACAGAGTGGTAAAACTTGCTAGGACTGCTCCCACTGATGACTATATTTATCTGGTGTGCCATTGCTGGGCACTGAAGTGCTGCCTGGCTGTGTGTGCTGCCAGGGCTGGGTACAGAGGAGTTGAGCTCTAAGTATGACCTTTTATCCACTCTGGTTTTTGGTTGTCCATTAAAAATTAGATTGTAATTAATCTACGTTGGAGCTGAATTTTAGTTGGAGTTATGCTTTTAAGAAGGGAAATAATCACATTCAGTACGTATCAGTGCCGTTCATCTGTTGCTGTTTCCATTTAAGCCCTAATCTTTTCAGCACAAAAATGTTTATATGCCTAAGAAAATCCTTTATTTTCCCATGCCTACAGAAGATAAACATTTAGAGATCCTCCTGCAAGATATTTCTATGTTGCAGAATGCTGTGAAAATGTCTGTGAAAATGTGTATTTGGATTCTTTGTGATGACCAGTTTGAAAATGAAATTACACATCTCTTTAGGGAAGAAGCCTTGATAAATTACTTAAGTCTTTTAAAAATTAGCGTGTAATAAATACTGGCATATTTTGTGTGAAGTTCATTCTCTTATCTAAGGTTAAACTATAAAAGGAGATAGCCTTGAACCAGAGTAGAACTGATGCATTCATAATATCCACTTTAAATGTTAGCTCAAATTTGTTCAAACTATTGTGCAAAATATCCTCATTTCCCATGAAAGTTGCTCTGAATTGATGGCAGCAGCATTGCAAAAGCTTGCAGATCCGTAGGATTAATACTACCAGGGTCAAGTGAACATTTAGCAATCAGTCTATAGCCTAAGAAGAGTCCACTCTCTCTTTTTGCATGGTTTCTTAGAGTATAGGAAGCTATTGTGTTCTATCTTTGAGGCAGGAATCCTTGTATCCGAAAATGTCAGCATTAAGGGAATTTGGTGCTGCTTTGGGAGTTGGTTCCAATGACTGGTTATCAGATTTGTGAGGGAGGAATTGCACCAGGCTGGAGGTGCTTGTTTGAATCCATGTGATTGTGATTGTGTTTAAATCAATGCTTGAGTGCTGAGCCGGGCTCGGACTGCCCAACAGCAATGGAACAAAATGGGTTTGGGCCAAAAAATGGAAAAGAGGAAAAGAACACAGGCACATGGAAGAACAGGGCAGGGTTCTTCCTTCTAGAGCACGTGTGGAAAACCCGGTCTGTGTCAAATCTACATTTTCAGTTATGGACAGCCAACAAATCTGCACAGCTGCAGGACAAGCTGGACGTGAGAAAGATGAGCCTGGGAGCACTCAGGAGTCAGGAAATGGAGCACAGCCCTGCCTCAGCCTTGGTCCCACAGTGGCTCCAACCAGCAAATTTCAGACTGAATAACAGACTCCAAACATGGTAAACCCAAGACCGAGGAGTCAGAGACTGCTGATTCCAGTTCATTTATGTAACTCAAAGGCTTCATTCTCAGCATATCATGTTAAATATTTTGCCTCCTTGAATGTCTGTGTAATGACTGACAGTGTGCCATTCTTCGTGTATTCTTCTACCAGGACTTGTTTTGCTCAGATAGTCCTTGAACTTTTGCTCCATAATTAAAAACTGTGTGTGGAAAATTGAAAGAAATAGGTTCCAGTATGCAGGAGATGTAAGAGAAAGTATTTGCAATGGTTATGGGACCTGAATTTTATAGATATCCCCTTTCCATCCTTCCCTTTTCTTTGTTCAGTGGCCTGCCAGTTTTTGGGGAATAGTTGTTCCCCATGAACAGTAAAAGGAACTGCCAGTGTGATTTACGGTATGAGCAGGTACCTTCAGTTTTCCTGCAGCTACAGGCAGTGTCCTGCCTTCATCACACTGGGGACATGTTTTTGCTTTTGTTTTAGCTGCTGCACTGTGCCACACTGCTGACTCTTTCTCCTTCATGTGGATGTTCTGGCAGTCATGGCTCACCTGTGATCGAACTGACTGAAATTAATGAAAATCATCTGATAATCTGGGGTTGCAGTGTTTTGAATGGCTTTTATTCCACGACTGGTGGCACCCCAATCATCAGAAAGTACAGTACAGAATCTGTATGTATTTTGCTTTCTTATTTTTCAGATCATTACGTTCTTATTAAATTCCTTGGTGAGGAGTTTCCTCTTCTTGATATTAACATAAATTAACACACTAATAAAAGGAAAAAAAAAAAACAAAACAGCTTGGAATGTCTGCTATCTATTCTAAACTGTATTTTATTCCTCCTTTCTCTTCTGAGGTTCTCCTTCTCTCCTGTCATTGTAATACACTGAAAAATCCGATGAATATAAGCAACTGCATCCAGCACTGCACTGAATATGAATGCTGTTTTTTAGGTGAAAAATAAAACAGTAAGCCACATACTTCTGTGAGGTATTAAATTCTTGAAATGCTTTATCTTTTCTCTGTTTAAAATGTTTCACTTTCTGTGGTATGCTGAGGAATCTCTTCCCATCTCATTCTGCAAAAAGAACTCGGGAAATAAAGTTAACAGTTTATCAAACACTGATTTTTAGTTGCTTATGTCTTTCTTTCTAGTCCGCTACAGAAGTGTGTGGCTTTGCTTGAAAGAAATCTACATTTTGGGGAAATTCTGTCAAGTTAAAGTGATGCTGAGGTGTATGGCTATGCACAGCAAAAAATGTTTGTTGAGGAGCTGATGATATCTTTGAAGTGGTACAATAACTCTTAAATAACTATTAAGTTTGAGTTTGGTTTTTTTTTTTTTTTGATTGCTAATGAGGGATATACTGACATGACCTATAACTTACTAGCATTTTGTTTTGTTGTTGTGCATCTTGTTTACTAGGCAAATTATTTTCATTTCAGATTGCTCAGAAATAACTGTTTTATATTTAATTAAACTGATTTTTTTCTTGTCTTTGCTTATTGTGTTCAGCTGGGAAATGGAACAGCTGAAATGTACTAATCAGACATTCTTTGAGAGCTGAAAATGTCCTTCTTTTGGCTGAAAACAAGTTTTATAAAATCACTTAGAACTTCTTCAGAGAAATATAGAAAGTGTTCACTTTCAATTTGTCTTCTTTACTCCGTTTTTGAGGGACAATATTAGCCCAGAAAGAGTTTGTATATTTTTTTTCCTTAAACCTTCTGACCTTTCCAATTCCATCTAGACCTCAAAGCTCTGAGGTTAGGGCTCATTAGATATTCTCAATATCTATTGTTCCTTTATTTGCTGCTAAGTTTCTTTTTGGTGTTTCTGACGGGTTTAGGTGGTGGCTGTGCAAAATTAAGCTTCAGACCCTGGGTAAGAGCAGCTCGTCAGGTGCTGCCAGTGGATGTGGAATCCCCACTCTGCAAGGAGCACTGTGGGACGCCGTAATTCTGCATAAAAGGCTTTCCTCACTGCAACTTGAGATTATTTACTGAAAGAGGTGCTATGCATAGATGTAGTAGCATCAGTAACTTCATCTGAACAGGTTGTAGCAGCCAAGTCTGCCTGTAGCATCCCCATGTAAAACCAACTTGCCCATCTTCACAGTCATAGTAGCTCTAGAGCAGCCTTGCAGCTCTGTTGAGAAAGAAACAAGGTAATGTGTCAGTGTCTGGAGCAGTGTGAGTGTTCCTGAAGTTTGTTTGAAGCTGGATCATTAGGAATCAGTTTATCTAGTGGAATAAATAGCCCCAGTGCTTCCTGGAGTATGCCCCAGGCTCCTCTCCACAGGTTATTAAAAATAAACTGAAAGGTGGGAAAATCTATTAGTGCAGCATCTTGTTTGTGAAGGCAAGGACATTCTTTAGAGGGACCTAAATCCTGTATTGATGTGGCAGACGTGCAGAAGACCTGGTTAAATGCAAATAAAAGGGACAATTGCCAAAAGAGTAAACAAGTATTGAGAGGCTGATGTCATGAGTTCGGGCATGCACTGCTTTGTGTTGATATATATATATTATGTTGATATATAGCTGATGTATTTCCATAAAACCCATTTTCCTCCTCTCTTACCAGCAAAGATCCGATACCATTATGGTTTTAGTATCGGGACTGGAGTGATTTGGCTCTGGCTGGGGCTGGGTGCCCACCAGAGCTGCTCTGTCACTCCCCTCCTCAGATGCACAGGGGAGAGAAAATATAACAAAAGGCTTGTGGGTCGAGGTATGGACAGGGAGATCTCTCATGTGTCACTCTCATGGGCAAAACTCTCAACCTGGGGACATTAGTCTAATTTATTACCAATCAAATCAGATCAGGAGAAGGAGAAATAAAACCAAATATTACAGCACCTGCCCCCCACAATCCCTCCCTTCCTTCCTCAGGGGCTCTACTTCTCTCCCATTTTCTCTCCCTCCTCCTCTCCAGTGTTGCTGATGGGTTCAGCCTTGCTCTGCTGGAGCTGGCTGGTGTTGGCTCTGCTGGATATGGGGGAAGCTTCTGGCAGCTTTTCAGAGAAGCCACATCTATGGTCTCCTCCCCCTCCCCCTCCCACCTCCTGCTACCAAAACCTGACCACACAAACCCAATATATTCCACCCCTCCTAAGTTTAATGTTAATTTATATGAATAATGCACATTTTCTGACACGGGACCCTTGCTTATTCTTTCAATAATATTGCCTACAGACACCTGGACTAAGTTCTACAGTAGTTCTTGAATACACTTATGCCTTGAATGCTGGGAGAAGTATTCCCCTAGCATTGCTTGTATTTGGTAGAATTGTTCACCTCTGAATGCTTTGTCAACAGGCAATTGCCTTTCCTTAATTTAGGGAGGTGACTGAGCTGTGCCTGATCCTGAGGTCTATATAGGAGCAAAGGGGCTGCTGCTGGAGCGGTGCAAATGTGTTTGTTTGCACTCTGTGCATGCACAAATGAGAATGCACAGCCAGCGTTCCCAGGGGCAGGCAAATAATCCAGCTCTGATTCATCGTCTGCAACCAGGAGAATTCCCAGTTTGGTTTATTCTAAGGAAGATACATGAAAATAGTCCAGATATCCCCCCAGATGCGTTGTTACTGCCTCATCACAAGATTGTTGTCTGTTTATGGAACTTCTGGAGAAAATATTAACACAAAATAGAAATTTCCAATATGAGCTTCTATGTGCCTGCAAAAATATGTAACTTTAATATATTGTACCCCTCATTTTTGTTTTCTAGGGGAAGTAACATGTAAAATAGATCAATTCCTTTGCAGTACAAATTTGCTTTCCTTCTCACTGAGCCTGTTATTTATTTAGCAATTTACCAGTTTTTCATAACCATGAACACATTCTATAGTACGGATAATTTTACTGTCATTTTATTAAGTTTTAACAATACTTTAAAATGAACAATTTTTATGACATATGTAATTTCAGTGTCCCATAAAAACAGCCAGGAGAATAGAGAAAATTAATGGTGCTTACCAATAATGGATCTTGTCAAAATTAATTTTAAAATAACAATGATCATAATAATTAATTACAATGCGTTTCTTGAGTCAACCACTCTCTGTGCAATTTAAATTTGATAAGAATGATGATTGTTCATCAGAACCTGTCTTGTGATCCTGACTAAATTTCAGCTTCATTTACCCAGATCAACATGAACGCAAGTCCAAAAAACCGGTGGATAAAACTTATAAAGTGCAATAGCTGCAATGCTTGTATAACAAACCCACCTATTAACAAGAATTTAAAAAAAAAAAAAAAAAAAAAAAAAATCAAGTAAGCATCAGCCCAGGAGCAAAAGGCAGAGATTTACACTTTATTGATTATTGAGCTCAGCTGAGATTTTTACATTGATTCTCAGGCTCGCTTGCTTTGCCAAAAGCGTGAGTTATGAGTGCAGTGTTTTGAAGCCCAAAGGACACCTGCTCTTACTGCGATTGCTGCAGACACCGTGGTGGGCTCTGCAAGCTGAGTGCAGGCAATGCAGGATGTGGATGTGCAGGGTGACTGCTGCCTCTGGTTGCTCCTTGAATGCTGACTCTCAGAGCTCAGGACAGCTGCTGCAATGAGCAGCTAACGTGGTGTAAATCTGCAACTTGTTTTATGTTGCACCGATTTACCGTGTGCTTGCTGATTTATGCTCTAGGCACAAAAGAAATCCAGTTTGTGTTGACCCAGTCTACAAGCCAAGCTCTGAATGTTATATCCTCCCCATTGCTGGTCTCTTGTTCATTGTGTGTTGTTGGGCAGGGTGCTTCCCAGTTTGAAACCAGGGATTTGTAAATCAGCCTTCAGGATATTTTCTCAAAGTTCTGTAGCATCTGTTTTTCCTTTTTAAATTAGTTGCCTCTAATAAGTAAATGCCAGAATCAAACTTGCATTCCCTAAATCATGCAATCCCCACATGCTTTGTATTAAGGACACTTCACTTTTTAGGGAGGAAGAGTGGCTAATATCCAGCCCACCATAGGGGCAGCTGTGCCCTGTGGCACTGAAAGTCCGATGCTGTCATTTTGGGATCCTGCCTGACTCAAGGGCTTGCTCACATTTCCTCCTCCTGGGTACACTGGAAGCTCAAGGGAAATTCTTCCTTCCCAAAAAATTCCTTTTATGCCAATCAAGCAATGCTTTGTTCTTTGTGCTTCCCTTAGACAAAAAAGGTGTTTAAATCTCATACTTCATACAGCAACTGGTTAGTAGCAAATAAACTCGCAGCATTTTGCATGTGGCATGTATTTTGCTGTAAATAGTAAGGAAACTTCTCTACTATTGGTTCTGGAAGAGAAAAGCCTCTTGAATTAGGAAGTACAGAGTAGTTCTGAGGAGAAGAAACTTGAGGGCTGCTCCACAGCATCTGGCATCTCACAGGATTGCTGGTCATGTCTCCAGGGCTTGAATAGGAAACTCAGAGAGTATTGAGCATGAGTGTCTTATTGAATGTTGGACATTTTTCATAACAGAGTTACCTGGATGGTAATTTTGATATGTTGAGCAGGCACTGTTGCCACCCAGTGTGTAGTGACCAGGCCCAGAGCTCTGCTCCTCCTGGGCACTGTGGGGATCTCCCCTCTGGGGAGCTGGTGTGTGGGGAAAAGGATGTGATGGAAAATTGGAGGCAGGCACTGAGTAAGTCTTGCATCTGCTGAGACATTCATTGTTGCTAATTAGTTGTCGCAATTATTGGTTTTTTGCTGCAAATTAAAAATTACAGTTTTGAGTAATAGGAAATTAAATTCTTAGTGTGTTTGAGCCAGTGAGAACAAGCCAGCTGTATCACCTTCCAGAAATGCAGATATTTGTGACATGTCACACTTTAAGACATTTTAAACTGAATGCAGTATCTTTTACAACTTCTGGAGAACTAATCTAACCACATCATCTATTTCACAAGGCTCGTGTTTAAACTTTAAATCGCTGTTTTCAGGAGTTGTTTGTTTGGCCTTATAAATTCAAATACATCTGAAACTTGTCATGCAAAATTCAAGTCCGAAAGCAATTCTCTGTATTGAAGTCTCAAGAAAAAAAAGAGGTTAGTAATTTTATTGTGAGATGTTTACTATGAAGAGAGCAGCTTGTTGCTATAGAATCAAAAATAAGTTTTTCAGATTTGATTTTTGAATGTCTTTAGCTGTTGCACTTAAAACTGGAATTAATTACATTTGAGATTGTAATATGCTGCAGGAGCAATGAGTCTAAACTACTTCTTTAAGAAATGAACAGGTACTGTATTAATGCACATATTAGGTCAATCTCTTGTTGTCTGTCACAGTAATTGATGCACATTACCTCTCCCTGAATGACACAGTTGTTTCAGTGTACTGTGTGACACCCAGCAGGAAAATGAATCTTCTTGCAGAGAGCTGGCACATCCTGGCTGCAGGCTTGGAGTGAAAGAATGAGGCTTTGAGGAAGACTGGAGGGTGATGGAGCTCGTGGCTCAGCCTGGAGGAGCTGGTGCCTCAACTGAACCCATGGTTTGAGGGAAACACCAAAGGCTCCCCTGGCACAGTGGTGTCACTCTGGAGGTAGGGCTGCTTCTTCTGCAAGACTCAAAACCTGAGACCCCAGCACTGGGTAATTTTCACAGGTTTTGTGATATTCCCTGGTGATATTAACCAAGCTATTATTTAAACCCTGAGAGTAATGTGGTAATATGAGTATTCTTGTGAAATTCTAGCCTGCTTAATTATAGTCTTCTTAGCTACCTTCCCATTGATGTAGTTTTATTCTGCATTTCTTACCCTATTTTGTTGTATTGCATGAGATCTTGTAGCAGACTCTGAGTATTCAACCTGTCCTGAGAAATATTATCTGACTGGCATGTGAGATGAATAGGGATTCTTCTCTCTAAGGAGGTGCTGTACAGAAACATAAGGTTTTGCTGTAAGAAAATTCATGGAAATTTATGACAAAGCCACATTTTACCTCCTCTGATACTCTGAAAATTCATTGCAGCAGATGGCCTCATGCTCAGTGATTTCTACTGTTAGCTTTGATGCTGTTTACCTACATAATTACACCATGCTCAGTGACTTCTACTCTTAGCTGTGTTGCTGTTTACATATATAATCTTTAGTACCGATGGAAAACAAAAGTCCACAGCTTTCTGTGCTGAGATAAGATAAAGAAGAATGAGCAAAGTATACTGATAAATGAACTATTGGTGTGCCTGCTGACCCTAAAATCATCATCACTTACATCTTTGAATTAAAAATCACAGAAAGAAAAGAGGTGAATACTTGAGGAAATACTAAAAAGGGTCTTAGTGATCAATGAGTGCTTCCAGAGCTCTTCAGAACTCAATAATTTATCAAAAATGTCTTAGAGGAAATTCTTTTCTAAGACTCTTTTATATCTACATCATAATAAATGAACAAGTGGTTCATGAAACAAATCTATCTACAATAGACTAGTTTGTCTAGCCCTATGTTTTTTGGAAAGGTGTGAACTGTCTGATGTAGGGCTTAGACAAATGGAACAGCACCCTTTTAGCCCTGTTTTTGGATATGCAGGTGCTTTTCCCACTGCCTTTTCTAGGAGAGTGTGGAGTTTATAACATTTGTATGGTTCTGACAGGATAATACTGTGTTTTTTCACCAGTTCTCCACATCAGTACTCAGGCCCTCACAGCAGTGAGCCCCTGCTGCAGTTTTTTTTCTGCAAGAGGTGGGGCAGGTTCCAAGGGCTCTGCAGGGTGCCTTGGCCAGCACTGATGGCCTCAGGTTGCCACTCGGTCTGGTACTGATGGGAGGAATCCTGTGCCCAGAGATGATGGGAACAGTCTGGGTCACCACTGTGCTGGAAAGTCTCAGAGAGGAAGGTCCCATGCTGTCTGCAGTGGAGCTTTCTTGCAGAAGTGTTTAATAGAGGGGAAATGAAATAAAATAGCACTCTCTAGGTGGATTTCAACATTATAGATTCTGTTCCTGTTAGTGTTTCCAGCTGTAAACATTGCTTTCCTATAAGTGTAATTACCTCATACTGGTAAAGCTGCAAACAAGGCAAATAACCCAGTGTAATTAAGGCACTGATGAGACCTGAATTTTTGGCTCTCTTTGCGGGATCATGTTCTTTTTAGATTGAAAATTTTAGACTGATTGTCTAAAATTCAGGATGAGTTCAGCATTCCTGCGCAAGATGTCAGGGACACAGTGACCCTTCTAAGGGCAAAAGCTGCCAAGGAGCTTCACAGCTGGGCAGCTGCAGCCCTGGCTGGGAGCAGCCTGACACCCATGAGCAGATGTTCTGTTGGAGTGAGTCCAGAGCAGCCCAGGATGGTGTTCAGAGGGCTGGAGCCCCTCTCCTGTGAGAACAGCCTGAAAGAGCTGGAACTGTTCAGCCTGGAGAGGGGAAGGCTCCAGGGAGACCTTAGAGCACCTTCCAGTGCCTAATAGGGTTCTGAGAGAAATGGAGAGGGACTTTTGACAAGAGCATGCAGTGACAGGACAAGGGGAATGGCTTTAAACTGAAAGAGAGCAGCTTTAGATCAGATGTTAGGAAGAAATTCCTCACTGTGTGGGTGGTGAGCACAGGAACAGGTTGACCAAAGAAAATGTGGATGCCCCACCTCTGGAAGTGTTCAAGGCCAGGCTGGATGGGGCTTGGAGCAACCTGGTCTACTAGAAGGCATCACTGCCCACAGCAGGGAAGTTGGAACAAGATGATTTTTAAGGTTGCTGCCAACCCAAACCATGTTGTGACTCTGTGGTTCTGCGGGTTTCTACTTTTAGATATTTATTTAACAGCAGGCAGGAACTTGAATTATGAAGTAGCAAGCTGGATTTTGATAGGCATGGGAAGGCATTTGGTGGGGCCTTTGGTGCACTTGGGGCCTTTGTGGGTCCTGCACTCACTGAATTTTTCATATAGCACATCCCTCAGCTCATACACTCCACGATGTCCCTGCAGAGAACAGTTTTTTGTTTAAAGGAGTGGGTGTGAAGCACTGTTGAGAAGTTGGGGTGCCTCATGCTGTAGTGTCCCATGCCAGAGATCAGCAGATGGGGCTCATTTAGAAATGAAATCTGTCTGCACAGGCAGAGACCTGAGGCACTGATGCCCTGCTGCTGGCTTAGGAATTCACAGACTCCTGGGATCCTTAGGGCTGGAAAAGATCTCCAAGATCATCAAGTCCCACTGTTGATGTGGCACACCCACGTCCACCGCTAAACCATGTCTTCAAATGCCACATCCACACATTTGGGAACACTTCCAGAGATGGTGATTGCACCACTTGAGAGTGGTGCTGAGGAGATTGCCTTGAAAATTGAAGTCCTGTAGTCACAGAGGATGTAGCACTGACAGGTATCTTTTTCCTTCCTGTTTGGTTCCTGTCTTTTAGCCCTGACTTGTGTGTAGAGGTGAGCAGGTTTCTGTTTCTTTCTGTTTCTGGCTTTGGCCTCCTTCTCTGACTGGTGTGAAGAAGAGTTGGAATGTGCATTTTACCTTGAGCCTAAAGTGATTTTTTGCTCTTCTGACCTGGAGTGGTCTGGAAACAGTGGAAGGTAATAGGATGAGCCACCACTTCCACCTCTGGTGTGGAGAAACCTGGAGTAAAATGCTCTTCTGATCGTCCCTGCCTTGCAGCAACATGATGAGACCATGCAGTGCTGACACTCTGGGATGGGCTTTTTAAATGGAGTGATGACTAGTAAATGTGGGCTATGCAGGTTTCTGTGGAATTTATTAAATTTCTTAAGGTATGAATCCACCAGGCAAGATTATACATTACCACAGCAAATTATCCAAATGTACAAGAGTTATTGAGGAGTTAAATGCATCTGAGTTATGAAGTGCCAAACATCCTGGGAACAGACAATTCTGATTATATCCTTTATTGTGTTAGAGCCATTTTATGGGTAATATGTCTGAATAAATCTGAAAATGTCAAACCTATACATTAGCAAGAGATTTGTCTTGATGGTCCACACCACTGAACAGTGCACTGCACAAAATCTGGATTTGGCAGTGTGAAGGGCTGGGAATGAAAATGAGAGCTCATTTGAAGGGACAGAAGTGCTCTGCATCTCATACTTCTGCTGAAAACTGCTCCAAACCACATCTGTGTGGCTGGGGGTAACTGTTGTGGTCCTACTGTTTTCTGGAGGATGTTCTAGAAATGTTCCTGTTAGTCTGAGGGACTGGCAAAGTGAGTAATGTGATCAGTTGAAATTCACCTCTGCATTGCTTTTAAATTCCAGCTACACCTCTTATGGATTCCTGTCTTATTTCTGGTGATTGGAGCATCAGAATGCCATGGAAAACAGAGAAAATGCTTCTGTCTCAATACAGATATGTTGGCAAGTGAATGTAACAGGTGGTTGCTATTTGTCTTTTATTTGAATAGAAGTGCTCACTACAAATACTGGCACAAACAAAACCAAACAAATATAATTAAAAAAGAAGTGACCATAATTTATTTTGGTGGGTGTTCAGTATTTTGGCAATTTTTGGTAGTCTTTTTGTTGTTGGATTTTTGGCTTTTTGCTGTTTTTCCTTGCTTTAGTTTAATTTCAGTACAACTGTGCCTGAAGGAAAAATTAACCAGCTGGACTGCCAACATCTACCTGCACTGGCAGTAAGATATCATTGTGAGGGGGAAGCTGCTCATTGCCTGTGGGTGAGATCTGAGGAGCTTCCTGCTCTGTGGGAGTGCTCCACCAAAAAAATTCCCCTTCTGAAAGGACTGTTGTACATGTGCATGGCTATGAATCGTGGCAGCAGAAATACTGAACAAATGCCTATGCTAACAACACTGAACTATTAAGTGTCCCTGCTGTTAGGAGATAGGTAGCCAAGAGAAAAGCTGAATGGCCTTTCCCAGAGATACAAGGCAGCTGAGGTGACTGGAGAGTGAAGCTGTAGCCTTGCTGTGGTGGGAAGGTGTGTGAGGTGAGGTCTATCCCGTGTGCAGGGCAGTCCTGAACGCTCCTGGAGTGTTAAGAAACTTTGCAGCACAGAGCTTCTGTGATCCTGTAAATTAATCTGACCCTAGTAATTATGTGAATAGCTCCTTATGAACAAGAGCCTGCCTCCAAATCACACAATAGCTTCCCTCACAGGTATGGATGTGCAGAAATGCTAATGCCAAGAAGGAGGTACAGGAAATACATCTCAGCAGAGCTGAGACAAGCTGTGTGGTGGATTTGCTGTTTCCTCCATTGGGGAGGAGAACTTTTCAGAAGGAAGAGTTATGTCTTAGGCCATTACATAAGTGGCACTGCAAATCTTGCCATACCATGCTATGCTGTAGTATCAAAGGATTTGAATGAAGTTATTTGCTGTATGGGTCCCCTATTATTTCATAATTCTAATTAGATAGTGTAAGCTAAGAAAAGAAGTGTAAATACTTTATTGTGTGAAACTAATACAAATAGCAGCAGCTACTTTGGCTGTAAATGAACGGCAGATCAAATCACTAAATTCAGCTGGGCTTGATTTGTTCTCTCTACCAAACCTGTACTTGCTTTTACTTCTCATCTGTATCATGCAGCCAAACACTAAAATGTGCACCATACACAATCTAAATAAGAAACAGACACTTGAGAAATTATTCAGGGAGTGGTCAGCCATGAATGGCTTTTTAGGGCTTAAGTAATTTAGCATCTTCTGATAAAGTAACTCTAGTTTCTGGATACAGGAAAACCCAAGAAGAGGCCAGCAATTCAATTGTGGGTTTCATCTGAGGTTCTGAGGCTTTACTGGTTCCGGTAGCAGGAAAAAGATACAAATTGCAGAACATATGGATTTCAAGTCCTGCTTTCAGTGCCGCTTAAATATTTAATTTCCTGCATGTAACACTTGCCTCCAGATAATTTTTTTGTTTGTTTAAATACTTGTATTAAAAACGGATGCCTTCTTGAAATGTATCTCCCGTAGACATAAATGCAGAAATTATGACTAGTGGTTCTGTGAAGGAAGACTATGCTAGCAGTGCCCTCAAACACAGTTACAGCTGCAGAGTAGTCCTTCTGCAGCAACAATGGAGAGCTACTTGCCCAATGAATTTTCAAGTAACCTCCTACCACAGGTTGCAGGATCCCCTCTTACCCCAAGGTGAGATGAACAGCAAGGATGAGAGTCTGAATAAGTGATGGCACCTGACTCTGGGGTCAGAGCCAGAAATGTCTAGCTTGAGGAGCTGTGCCAAGGGGATAAAACTTGCAAGAGAAGGAGCTTGTGGTTAGTGAACTGTAAACTGGGAACAAGGACAGTCATTGTGGCTTGTGTTTATAAAGTGCTTAGAACTGGAGCCTAAGTACATGCTGGTGACTCCGAGGTGCTGTGGTAGTACAGATACGTACTGAGAAACATGATGAATGTGGGAGTTCATGATTATGACTAATTATGGCAATATAACAGCATTTCCTATGACACTTTAAATGTTCTTGGATGAGTGTTTGGTTATGTATTTTAGTTTCTCCTTGGTTAAAGGGAGTCCTTGAATAAGTAGCGATATTTAAAGCATAATTCAAAAGAAGGAAAAAAACCACCATCATTCTAGGAAATTTTACCCACTTAGCCCGTTTACTGATTCAATTGTGCAGCAAATTAAGTGCCCTCAGCTTAAAGATGCTGAAATGTGTGAGGAAGCTTTGCCACTGTGGAGTCACAGTATGCAGAGCTGTGATCTCTTACCTGGGGCATACACAATTCCACTGAGTGTAAGAGTAACTTTTCCTCTTGGGGTGAAGCTGTTGTTGGTGTTGCAACCCTTGGCGCTCCTGTTTTGCAGACTAACACAATACAGGTGTTTTTGTCTTTCGGGGGACAGAAAAATTACCTTCAATTAGAAGCCTGTTTCTGACTGAGCATCAGTCAGGACTGTTGGAGAATTGTTTTCCACTAGTCCAGAAAATAGTGGAGTATATTGATGTTTTGTTCCACTTGTTCTTGTTTTCCTTTTCTAAGCCTTTCTGTCCTGCTTGTCTCCTCCCATTTAAACAAGCTGATGCACAGGAAGAAGCATCCAGTCCTCTCCGCGTGACTGAGGGGCCCTGCTGAGCTCCTCTCACGAAACCTCCCATGGAACCATCAGCTCCACAGCGTGCTCCTCCTCCTGTCCTGCTGGAGCAGTGGGAATGTCCCTCCCCAGCTTATAACTCTGCATTGCCCTCCCAAACTGCCCACCCCTGGCTGTGGGGCAGCTGGAGGAGCACCTCTGGGCACTACAGCTTGTTTTATGTGTCTAGGACACCGACCTTGGCAAAGGACAGATTGCATTTCTCTCTGCTGATTGTGCAGTGAGACTCACGCAGAAATCTAGGTTCTGATGCAAATGTTTCTCCTTTGGTCTCACTGTTGCACCACATTCACTAAAGTGGAGAAAAGCAAGTGATAGCATCAGGATTCAAATCTCAGACAGGTTGGGTTGGATTGTTTAATTAGATTGGGTTGTGTTTTAACCACCTTTGGTCTTGTATTCTGTATTTCAATCCAGCTGCTACTGTGTCCAAAGTTTCCAGAGAAATACTGCATTTTTCTGAATACTGACAAAATTCTTTAATCTGTGTTTTTATCCTCTAATGGAAAAACATTAAATACCTCAGTGGGATTTCATTGCTTTTCATTCTAAAAACTTTTTTCAGAATGTTTCCTATGTGGGAATAAACAAGAAATAAAGCCATGAAAGTACCTCAGCAATTGCTCATGATGTGCAAATGTATTTGCATGCTCTTTTTTTAACCTTGTTTTTAAGCCTATTCTTAAAACATCTAATTTCCAACAGGAATGAAAGAAAAGTTTAAAAATATTGAAAGAGGAGGTAGAAATGCAGTTGCTTTTCTTTTTTGCCAAGGCAAGATTTCATTTCTCTGAAGACAGAGAGTAGGCGATGGTGAGGACAGCTGTGAATCATTCATCGTGTAGACCTTCAGTTGCTGGAGGAGATGAACATCTCAGCTCATGACTGATCTTATGCCCCGAATCTCCAAGCTCTGGAGCAGTCTGTACCTTGGGAATATGAACAAGGACTGGGTTCTTGAGGGAGAAAAACAGCAAAAAAACGCATCTACTTCAGGTTATCTCTGTCTGACCTATGCCACCAAGCTTTCTGAGAGAAAGATAGCATCTAGCAGACTTCTTGTCTTAAAAAATGGAAAAATTAGGCTGAGACATTTCTTTTCTTTTCTTTTCTTTCCTTTTTTTTTTTTATTTTTAAAAGAGTAATTATATGAGTTGGCAGAAACCTGGAGTGTCTGCCAGTTTGCACATAGCACAGAGAGCTCGGCATTTGCCAAGGCTTTTTTTTTTGGCAGATTTCTGACACTGGATGGTTTGTATCCCTTAGTGTCTGAAATGGCAAAAATGCATCTGACTAATCAATGACATTGGGATGACCTTCTTGTGGTTATAAGCATACCAAAGGACTTCTTCTCCCCAGACTTGAGATCTGCCTGTTCTCCCCGTGCTGGGAGCCTCATTGTTTCACCATATTGAGGATTTGCTTCAGTTCCCACAGGAAGCATCAGAATTACAAATTCTTCAGCTTGAAAGGTATCTTAAAAAATTCCACCAACCAACCAACAAACCAACCAAAGCACAAGTGTAACAATGTGGTTTCTTTAACCAGGATAGAAGAAATCAAAACTCTTTTCAGACCCTGAATCAGACCCTCTGACCCATTGCTTTTGCTGTTTGTGCTCTCCCGTACCACTGTAATTATCTGAACAGCTGGTTTATCCCATCCTACACTGCTTATTTCATTTTATTAGGCAGGAGAGGTGCATCTTCCCAGACAGAGGGATGGGAGCTGTGAATCGTATCCTGCTGAGAAAAAGTCTCCTGGGTATGCCCATGTGCATTCTCCAGCTCATCCTGTGGCCAGTGCTGTGTCCACACGCTCCTCTGCCCCTCTACTGTGCTCTCCAAAGGGCCCCTCCATGTGCAGCTGCAGAGGTTTTGTGCTGTCTCCTCACTCTCTGGGCCAGTGAAGTTGGGAACATTTTGGATGGCGGTTTGCAGATCAGATCAGGGCATCCATATGGAGCACCCAGGCATCACAAAGTGTTATTTCTGAAAGGGTGATAGCAGCATCTCGGGCTGGATGGCCCCTGCTCCTGCAGCTGCTCGTGCTGCTGAGGCAGCGAGCGGTGGGGAACTCAGTGCAAACTCTCAGCATCTCCAGAGTCCATAGTCACACTTTAAGAGCCTGATCACCTTTGTGGGAAACCCTCCCAAAAGCCAGTAATCAGTCTGTAGAGCGAGGCTGACAATGGTAGGTGTTAACCCAGCACAGTGCTTCCCATTGCACTTCACAGCCTGGCTGTGTAATGGCAGCAAGCTGTCAGCTCTGCTCCTGAGAAACTCCCAGGAAATATTTCCTCATTGAGGCAAGGGGAGCCATGCAGGCTCACACGACCTGCAGCATATTTTGGGTAAGCAGATAAAAATTCTCAAGGGGTGCATTCATCCAATGTTAACATTTTTCCTGAGGTTGGACTAACTTAAGTCATTGTGACCGTAAAGAAGCAAAACATTGCAATGCCCTGGAAATGTGACCCTGAACATGTATAAGATTGCTGTGTGTTTGGGCTTTTTACATTTGAAAAGTCCTTCCTGTGCCAAATATGGGTGCTGCAGAGTTGAAATGAAGCTGAAATCTGGCCTGTTGATAGCTGTAGTTATCTTTAAAGTATAAACCATCTGTATTTTATGTATTTAAAAGAAAACTATTGCAGTTGTGTTTCTGTGTACGTGGTCGAAGGCAGATTCTCCTCATGTGGAGTTGCTGTAACTTCAAATGTAATGAGAGCAGGGCTGGGCTCTAAGTGTTCAAGTGAGTGCACAAAAGCAGACAAGCTGTGTGTGCCTGAAGTGGCAGGGAGTGATCTTTAATTAATTGAATGACTGTCTCTTGTAGGCTGTGTCACCTACTATGGCAGTATGGGATAAAGCACAACTGCAAAGGCGTGAAAAAACATAAATCCAGATTTGTACCTGTGTGGTTACAGGCCATAGCAAATAAGTTAAAATATTAGCTATTACTGAGTAGAATATCTGCATCTCTATGAACGGATTGCAGTCTCCACCAGGCACCAGTGATACTGTATGGAGGAGGATGTGCAGACAGGGAGATGACTAAATATGTTAAAAGACACATAGCATGAACCAAACTCATAGCACTACTTACAATTTGAATTTTTGTGCACAGTTACCATATGGATTAAACACTCATTCAAATAAGTGTATGATAGATACTTGATAAAAGAAGTCATGCAAAGGAGTGCATGGTATCATGTACAAACAGAACATTTAAATGTTATGGAGAGAAAGGCTTCTTTGGGTAACAATCTCAGTCGTTTTGCTTTTTTGTTAATAGCAGCCCAGTCTGATATCGCCCTAACAGGGAAAGCTGAAATCTGCAATGAAGGTTGCCATATATGGTGATTCTGGAATCAGGATTTTATAGAATTTAGATGAGCCACTTAAAATGAAATACCAGCAGCCACTTTGCTTCCCATCATGTGAAGGCTTTGCACTCTGCTACACGTCACCTTTCCAGAGACCTCGGTGGGAGAGGGAAGTGCCAGCAGTCTGCTGGGGCAGAAAATCCTGGGAGTGCTAGCTGGCAGAGGTCAGGGCTGCACTGATGATACCCCACATTTTTGTTGGTGTATGTTATCACAAATCAATCAATTATCATTTGTTCTCTCCGCCCCCCCCTTTTAAGGTCTGACCTAATACACAATTTAAGCACTTATGGATGACTGGAGTGTGCTCTGTAAAGTGTTTGTGTATCTGAAGTACTTCAGCATTCAGGTCTAGTTTCTTTTTATCCTGCATAGAGCTCCAGTGCTTCCTCACTGGATGTTGTTACGTTTTTCTCTTGAGCTGACACTAGGGAGAAAAAGCAGTTCTGGATCTTACTTGTAGCCCAACAGTTTCTTGTGTGCTGTAACCACAAATGCAAATCAGATGGTTTGTCAGTAGCTCACTTGCCATTCTTAATGTCACTGTGCAGATGGCTTCAGGAAAAGGGGGTTTGTATACAAGTAATGCCTACATCTTGATTAATTCTAGATGAGCTCAAACAAAAGCTGCTCACCCTTTAATAATGCCACGTCTTTGAGCTCACTCAGCAGCACGTGCGTGGCTGGGGACTGTGTGTGTGCCAGATCTGTGTGCAGCAAGGGGATGAAATGTTTCCCTTCATGGTGGGAACATGTCTGCACCCTGTAGGACCGTGTTCAAGTACTGGGAGACAGTGCTGAACGATGAGATAGATGGAAAGGGTGGGGCCACTTCTGTGGTGGGGCAGAAGTCCTTGGGATACATCCTGAGTAAAATGCATGGGGCAGGGTCCAGCAAAGAGTGGAAAGGGGCAAGAGAAATCCTGGTCCTGACCTTCACCTTGTATCTCCCAACCACCTATGGGCTGATGTCCCACCCTGGCCTGAGCTCATCCCTGTTACCTCAGAGGTGATAGATTTGAAGACGGAATAGATAAAAGCACCCACAGTTATTTGAAGAAAAAATGCCATTAAGAAGTTCGATTATGGCCAAGACAAATAAAATTATGCACTGAATCTGTTATAAACCAGAGGAGGGGTTTGAATGCCAGAAGCAACCTGCAGTTATGTCTGAGAAATTTCTGCAAAACCATAAGGAAAATATAAAAAGGTGAGCTCAAAACAATGTCAACTGTGTCTGTGACAACTGGCTTAAAAGAGTGAAAACATTCAAAGGAAAACAAAAACAAGTCAAAGAGCTAACCAGTCTGGTATGTAGTGATTGACAAGAGCAGGACAGAAAACCCTATAAACAGTTTTTATCTGGGATTATGCTTCATGTGTCCTAGCTGTTGCAAACAAGAATTATTACTGTTGTTTGACAGACTTGCCATCTAGCAAAATATTTCCCAGCATATGAATAATAGCTTAGCAATATGCTTGTGAATGATCAAACCAGGGTTGATGTGGTGGTAGTTTCCCAGTGAAAGTAAAAGGAATGTTTCTGGAAAACCTATTGTGTTCAAAAAGGCATCTTTCTATGTTTTAGTTTCTAAAGAAACCTACTTTAGCAACATGGTTCCCTCTTGCTAAACAAATAAAAACTCGATGGCTTAACAGGAGGAGGTAGGTTTGCAGAGGATATACAAGGGAGGGCCATGGCTTTGTGTGCAGGGACACCCAGCCAGTTCCAGTCGATTCTCTCAGAGGATTTCAATTTATCTGCTGGGATTGTGCTCATGCTTCTTATAGCACAAATGGTCAGGTGCAAAATAATTTATATAATTTGTATTTGTCATTAAAACTGGAGATGAGAAAAGACCTTTTGGTCTTTCTCCTGCTGCATAAAAGGCATATCTGTATGTCAGTGGGTTTTTTCCTGTTCTGATTAGGGAGATGATTTCATCATTTCCATTGAGTGGCTTTTCCAGGAATGGGAAGAGATAAACCCCTGTAGCTTGCCTGATATTAATCCCTCTATTCTTTGATTAATTTTCTCCATTTTTTTTCATCTCTTATATATTCTAATTCCTTTCTGCAATGCCCTTAAAACATTTAGCATCCACTGCATGACTGCTGTGTCCACATGTATGTGTTCTGCTCTCTTTGCACAGTAATCTCTAACGCCCCGTAATCTCTACGAATGCCTAAACTAAACAACTAATTGTGTTTATCTGCAAACTGCTCTGATGACTTTGTCCACTGAAAAAGAGCATTAAGAGCAGGTGGTGAGCTGTGATTGCTGTTTCTGATTGGAGAAGAATTATGCATGTCTTTGTTTTTATTATCCCTTTCCTCTGTCTTCCCACCTGCTGTTGGCTCTGGTTTTAACCCCGCAGCAGGGCCTGCCTTTTTTCCTCTCCCTGCACTCAGACATGGAGTTAATGCTACAGAGGGGCCCTGGTTCCCAGCTGCTGTACTAATAGCACAATTGACATTGAGGCACCAGGGCAAAAGGTTGATTGGGAACCAGGGGAAGACATAATTCAGTGAATTAATGATGGAGACAAGGATTAAGATTATGCTGCTAGCTTCCAGACATGCCAAATATTTTTAAAGCAGTATTTTAACAAGGAAAATGACAAAAATGCTAAACAACTGAGATGCCTGAAGGGCTTGGTGGTTGTCTCAAGACTGGCTACACTCCTTCCCTTCCAGGGAAACATTTTTTGGCTGGATTCCCAATATCATGTGTTCCAGGACTTGAGCAGACAGGGCTCACTAGTTCAGAGATTACTTGCTGGGATACTCTAAACCCACAGCAGAGTGAAAGGCCAGTGTTCTCCATGCTGCTGACATGTGGTTCAGAAGAGTCTGCGACACAGAGCTTTGACCTGGCTGTGCCTGCAGCTCGAGGAAATCACAGCTATCTGTGCACCACCTGCAAAGAACAAGTGGGAATCCTCCAGAAACAGAGATGTTAAGAGCCAGAAGTTCCTGATGTGAACATGATAGCTAATGTTATTGCATTTCCTCTATTGTGGAAGTACTGCCTTGTGATCTGGCTCAGCTGGTGGCAGGAAGAGGTCAGGGCTGAATTCCTGTTGCGTTCCTTACATGGAGAAGGCCCAAAACGTAAAACCTGTGAAGGGCTTTGTGACATCTCATTGCCTTTAGACCTTGGTAATGTTCGTGTCACTTTTCTAAATGGTCCTGCCTTGCTAGAGCAACTCCTCTGAGTATGCTACACTGTGTAACTCTTTGCTGTCACTTGCTACGTCCCTGGTAAGCTATGAGCCACAAAACAAAATGACACTTAAGGGTTGAAATCTATCTGACTTTCCTTAGGGCTGAATGTACGATCTCGTGCTATAGTTTTAGCTAGACTTAGGTCACCAAAATTCAGGAACATTTGCATGCCCAAACAGGCTGCCCTGATCTGTACTCTGTATCCAAGTAAGCTCATGACGGCTGTCTGGCGTTGTTATCCTCAAGGTTTTTCTGTGCAAACAATCCAGCTCTGCCTCTGTTCACAGTCTGAATGTCAAGCACCTAATTGTGGGTTAGTTTCAAATTTTCTCTCTTGTCTGATTTGGATGTAAGTGGAGCAGTTTGATCTTGGGCAATGAAGCCAGAAAGACAGGTGAGTTGACTTGATTTTCTCTGCATTCTTTTTCTGAAGTACATTTTTATCTGCAGGAAGAGGGACGCGTTGCTTTAACAGCAATGTAGAACATGGAATCATGGAATAGGTTGAAAGGGACCTTTAAAGATCATCCTGCCCAACTGCCCTGCAATGAGGAGGGCCATCAGTCCTGTCTAGTTACAGAACAGATAACAAGCACTTCAGAGCTGCTTCTTGACATCTTTTTTCCACAAATATGAAAAAAGGGGTGGTGAAGAGGATAACATTTTTTTTTTAAAGTATAGAAAAGCATTCCTCTACTGTTTTAAGCTGAGTATTTAAACGATTCAGTGAGCCCTGGGGAGAGGAAGAGCTTTCCATTCGTAACCTCCTGCAGCCACCTTTGAGCTTTTTTCATGAACTCAGGCAGCTGACAAAAATGCTTCAGTCCTTTCAAAGAGTGAGCCAGAATCCACTACATTTTTTTGCAGTCTCAGCTTATTTTAGGCTTTCTTTTTTTTTTTTTTTCATAAAGACTAAACTAACAGGCACTGTAGTAATTATGTTCTTTTGATGAGGGAACAATCAGAAAATTGCAGATTAAGATAATAAAAGAAAATACAGTGTCTCTTACATACCTTACAAATCTAATGAAATTAATTTTACTGGTTTCAGTTTTAAAAGGCAGTGAAAGAATAGCTGGAGCAAGGCTATGCCATGCATCAGGAGGAGAGGTGGTGATAAATCTGAGCTTCAGAAGGGAGCTGCATGTGGCTTGAATGAACCACATATTTTCAAGTAGCTGTTTGTGCCTTGTAGAGCCATGACGGGTAGTGATGCCTGGGGGTTGTGCCACTACAGTGGACCATGCAATGTCAGCTGGGATGTCAGAAATGTCATGATGAAATGTCTTTTGGGAACAATTCAGGTAAAGGTGAGCAGTGGGAGAAGGAGGGACTGACACGCTGCGGCCAAGGGACTGGCAAGTAGACTGGGCACGGATCGGGAGATGAGATGCAGGATAACTTCTCCAGGAACTGAGAGAAGTCAAAATTCCCTGGGGTTCCACTGGAGAAAATGACCAAGTAAAAAGTTCCTGAACACGTGCAGCATCTGCTGCTGCTGCTATGGTTTGGTTTGGTTTGGGAAGCCAGGTCTTGTCACTGCATGCACAATTACTTCATAGGGAAGGGATTCAGAGAAAGGAGTGGCTCCTGTTTGAGGTGATTGTTTCACTCTTTTTTTCCCACTTGCTGCCTGTGTTTGCCTCCTGTTTCCAGCTGGAGTGTGCAGACAATGATGGGTGGGTGCAGAGCAGTGAATGCGTGACCAGGGGCACTGCAGGTACCCACAGCCCCTGCAGCCTGGGAACATCCCACAGCCCCCCGAGGGGAAGCCAAGGGAATTCTGCAAGTATTCAGCATGATGCACTTGCAGCATCCAGTAATAGCAGCAGTGAAGGGGTTTTCTGAGTCAGAGGATTATGTGTAATCCCAGTTTGGGACAAAGGGTTGACATGAGTGCTCTGGGACAGAGGGGTGCCGCTTTAGGGGCATGGGAGCTGCCGAGCTGGTTCAGACTTCTGCTCAGGCTGAGCCTGGTCCTGCTTGGTCTCAGGGACCTTTGCTTCAAGGGGAGCAGCAAGAAGCTACCTGCAGGGAAGGATGAAACAAGCCTGAGGCTGAGCTAATGGCCCCTGCAAGGAAACCAGGGGCTTGCAGTCACTGGAGAGTCTTGTTCCTGGTACTGAAACTGAAATGTTCTTGTCAAGTGGTATCAGTGCTCCACCCTTTTTTAGCCCCTGCTTCCATCTTAAGCTCTTGTGTTTAGCACAAAGTTCCAGTGGATTAGCTGACATGCTATGACCAGTTTTAAATTGCTGGCCCTTCATCCCCGTGTCTGTTCTCTCATCCCACAGCACAAGGAGGATAAGCCTAGACATTTATGGCTTAGTGTCTGCAGGTTCCTCGCTGCTTTTGTTTTTTTACTGCTGTAATTTCTGACATAAAAGTGTCAAAAATGAGATGGACAGCCCGTGCAGATGGGAACAAGCTGAGAATGAAACTGGGCTGAGCAGCAGAATGGAAACCTGGCACCAGAGCTGCCCAAGGAAACATTCCCACACCACTGCCTTGGTGTGAGCCTGGTCCAGCCTCTGATGTCTGGAATTTTTTCTTTCTAGAACTGACGTGGGCAGGGAAGATGAGAATTCAAATGCTTGTGGTACCATCTCTGTTTCCAGAAGGATTTTTAAGAAAAGGCCTGTGATGCTGGTTGTCCCATTAGCTTTTCATTAGTGACTCACTTAGCACTGGGAATAAACAGGGAACTGAATCAAGCTGGGCCTGTCTTGCACTTTTCCCCTGAATCCTATTTTTATCTACAGAAATGCAAATCAGAAGCACTTTGCTGAAACTAGGGAGGTACTTTATAATTTATTTGTCAAATTGGTGGGAAATTTCTGAAACACATGGTTCCAAAAGTATCTGTTGCTCTTAAATATCCCCTCCCTCTGGACACAGAAGGCTATTCAGATGTGCCTGAGGATGTGATGAGCTGCTGGGAAGGGAATGTCAATCACCGAGGCAGGCATGAATGGTCGGGGCTTTCCACAAAATGTGAAGGCAGAAAATATTTAGTATCATTAAAAGAACAAAGTTGACATATTAAATAATCAGCTTAGTAAAATCCATTTTGCAAAGGATCTGTTTCTGGAAATTAGGTGTTAGCACTAAAGAAAGTAAAGAAAGGCTAAATCATAAAACACTGCTGTGAATATTATGAAAGAAAAATCAAGGAGTGTCTGTAAAGTCAGCTGAAGGCTTTAAGTCTGCTCTGATGTTGAAATAAAATCTTGATATTCTTAAGTTTTCACTTGTGTCCATGGTCTACTCCACCCTGTGTACTCACACAAGCAGCAAACTGAATTGACAAACTGTTCAAAATCAAAAGTAACTTTTTTTCCCACAGGGGCCTTGGTTGGTTTTAGCTTACTCCCAAGGCTCAGAATGAACCTCACACACTTGGTGCATAACACTGTGTGCTTTGAGAATGCTGTTGGCTTTACACTGTCCTGTACAGGTGCACATAATTTTTCTTAGGTGTTTGGCAGATGCCAGCAGTGTTTGTGCCCTGTTCTGTGCCTGCCTCCCCAGCTGTGATTCAGAAGCTTTCTCTGAACCTCTGATAGCTTCTCCTCTGGTAGTGAAATGCAGCTTGCTTGGGAAAGCAAATTATGCCATGAAATAATACTTCATAGCAGTCCTCAGTACTAAGCCTTTTATGAGCTCTCAATATTTAGGATTTGTCTCTATGTAGCGGCTTAGTTTTATCTGCGAGTGAGGCCAGAAAAGAAGAGAATTTGTGAGCACAAGAGAATGAGTGGGCTGGCTCTTGTGCTCAGAAAGCTCCGCCGTGTCTGTCCCTGCTCCCACTTGCAGCACATCACCAGGTAAGGGATGAGGTTTTGCCTCTGTCCAAGGTGGCTGGAAAGATGTTTTGAGGTGGGAGTTGACTGAAAGAGGAGGCAAAGCACAGGTTAGTGCAGTGCAGAGCATAGCAATTGTCTGCTCAGGATCTAAATCTGTCGGGGTGTTAGCTCTCTGCCTATGCCTGCATAGTTTTAATATGGGGAATAATTGCATTTTGGCCTCCTGACTCATCTGGGATTTTTGTGGTACAAGGTTTGGATTAGGAATGAAGAAAAGGAGACTAAACTGACACACCTCTGTTAGTAATTTCTTCTCTGCAACTGCTTTTATATCTGTTGCTCTGGTGTTTGAGGTCTTCCATTTTGATGTGTAACCCAGCACAAGGATTACCCAGGCTGAAGAGAAGCATGTAGGAATTACACCATCCCAAATTCTGCTCTGTGCAGAAACTCAGTTTCTCTGTCTTCATCCCCTGCTCCTGCAGGCTGTGGTTTTACAGCCTGTTGTAGCACTGTGAGGACCCTGAGAATCACTGGGCTCATGGGGTGGGACATTGCAGCCAGAGTGTGTAGCAGCAGCATCAGTTCTGCTTCCTTCTAAAATAGAATAAGCCAGTGAAACAAATTCTCTGTGAAAGACTGTGCTCTTAATGAACCTGTTTGAGGCTAACACCTCTCCTTCAAAAGATCCATTTCCTTGCTATGGTCTGAGCTTTTTGATCTCTTTAAGGTCAGTCATTGTTTACTGAAGTGTATATTCACTTCATAATCTTTTATCAGTTGTGCTGTATCACTTCATTCAGGTGCATTTCTGATGGTTATTGTGCTCAGCTGATTCCCTTGAAGTTATTAATTTCTTTTAAATCTTTCAGCATTTCATCCTTTGCTGAAATGCTGATAACTTCCCACAGCCTGTCCTGTCCTCTCCTTGCTGCATCTTCAATGTTATTTTTTCCTACCTTTTATAATATGTACGCCAGTGGCCTTTTGCCTGACACTGGTCCTGTTGCCTGGTGAAACAGGAGAATATAATTACATCTCTTTGAAATAATAACGCCTCTTTTATAATTCTGAATGTAAAATACACTTATAGGCAAACTTATTAGCCCTTTTCCCACTTATTATTGACAGCTATACCAATTTTGTCTGGTTTTCATGTGATAGGGAGAGAATAATTTCCTGTTTGTACGACATAGTTCCGGGGACAGTGGGAGTTATTGGGCTTTAGGGCAAAACCCAAACAGGATTAAGTTTTGCAAGGTGAAAAGTTTCCTGAGGATCTAATCAAGGGGAGTAAATGTGGAGGTGGGAAGGGTGGGTAGGAGTGAAAAGATGCATAAAAACTTTCCATGGATCAGTCCCTTGCATGGGTGGTACCTGCACACATCCTCCCTTTTTGGTTTGTCATTGAGGTGTGGGTTTAAGAAAGGAGGTGCTGTAGCAAAGAGCTGTGGGGCTGCATCTGTAAAACTCAGGGTGGAGAGAAATCTGCTTAGAAGTGTACAGGCATGGCTGTGTGTACTGCACCTTGGGGAAAGGCTGTCAGTTTTGAGGTAAAGTATCTGTCAGAAGAAAAGCTGAAGCAAAACTAGAAAAGTGTCCAACCTGTCTGGATGCAGGCCTACAGAAAAAACAAAGTAAGTGTGTACTGTTGTTAACAAGCACTTTTGTGACAGGAAGGGAGGACTGATTAACAGCAGAACATCTGGACAAAGACCACAGAGAGCAGTGCTTCTTCCCATGGTCTGCAGAGGACAATTGAGGCCTGTGAATGCTTAAGAGGCCTGGAGATATGCAACAGGCTTGGCATAGTGGAGATATAAAATTAGATTAATTAATTTTCATAGTAATAAGTCTTGCTTTATTAAAAATGTCTGAAATTTTGTTAATTGTACAGTTATGTGTTATGAGACGCGCCAATGCTACGTCAGGGGTGCAGCCTCTGCACTGACAGCTTTGGCAGGTGACAAGGGTTGTCTGCACTGATCTCCTGTCTGAACAGTTTGTGTTGGAATGGGTAAAGAAGCACCGAGTGAGCTCGCTTAATAAAAAGGAAATGATCAGGGCTGAGCAGGCTCATTTTTGCTGGGACAGTTTAAGGCCTATTCATATAGACACCTCAAATGCATGGAGAGGAATATAATCTCTGGTGAGACACATGGTGACAAGCTGTTGAGGCAGTGCTGGGCCACAGCTTCAGCTGGGAGAGGACAGCCCTGTACCATCAGAGAAACTGGATTATTGGTTGCCTCTTCTCTGTCCCCCTGCTAACAGCGATCCTGCTGCTGTTGAGATTACTGCTTATCACAATGGTGGTCATCAGTCCTGGATGCAATTCTGGAGCTCCAACAGGGGTTGGAATCTTTTTGTTGTATTGCACTTTTAAGCAGAAGTCCCTTGTAAGCCATAGAACCTCATGACATTAATTTCTTTGCTTTTATTAATGCTCCTTGAGAGTAGCCACTTTAATTTTGCATGATATGTTCTAGTTGGAGTATAAATAGCTATAGCAGTCTATGTGGTTGCAGGAAACATTGAGCTGTAGTACCTCTGGGGGAATACAACTCCATGGAGATTCAGAGTAAATATTTCTTGAAGCCCATTGAAGTTATTTCACTGTTTTTATGCTGGCTTGTGGAAGGGGATAAGAGTCTGCTGATGCTGATACTGCTGGGGGGATGTGTCCTTCTGTACAAGGAAAACCTGCTTTTATTTCTGTGTTGGGTGAGAAGACACTGCTGAATGTGCACAGCTGAGGGTGGATAGAGTAAAACAATTTTAGCTAAACCTGCAGGTGTAAACCCTGAGGCAGGCAATGGGTATGACCACTGTTTTCAGAGCTGCCACTGAAATAAGTTTCCTTCTTGGATTTCAGCTGGATTTGCATGGCTGTTTGCAAGTGTGTCATTTTCAAACTGGATGGGCTATGACCACAAAACTTCAGAATGCTGCTCTGTATGGTTGACTGAACTTTACATGGTGAGGATTGGCTTGACTTTATGTAGGAAGTGTTTCAGCAGGATCCTAGAGGTTACTACAGGGCACAGTCTGTTGCGGAAGCCATCTCCAGGGTGAAGTGCAGTGTTTGTCTGAGGTTTCTGTGATGTTGTTTTGGAATAGAAAGACTTGTGCTTTGGCTTATAGTACTGCATAAGCCACAAGGAGAAGGAAATAGAACAGCGTGTAGGGAGCTGCAGTAGAAAGTGAGAGAATCACATACTTGAGTAATTCATTAGGTGATTCATCCTGTGATAGTTCTTTGGATCTCTTATAAGAATTAGTACTTCTCTGTATGCAGTGGAGGAAAAAATTAATTCAGACTTTCTAGAACAGTATAAGAAGTGACTTTGAAGCCCTGTCAAATGTTCCTATGATTTAGGAATCCAGTACATGGGGGCAGTTTATCAGTCTGGGCCAGCTGAGGGACTGCTTTGAATGAAATCATCTTGATCAGCGCTGAGAGCTGCTGATGAAAAGTTGTGAGCAAAGCCAAATATGTGCTTGCCTGTAGTTTCCTCTTTGATACTGGCTTCAGTAAGATGCTCAAAAAATATAAAGTACAGTTGTCTTGTTTGAATGGAAGCAGTCCATGGATGCAGGTCAGCTTCAGATGGTGACCTCTTTATCTGCTGGCAAGAGATGTTGCATTTCTTTAGCAGAACAGGCAGCAAGGTAGATCAATTGGAACAGGGCTCTCTGCTTCTCCTAAAAAAGCCAAAACTGTTTTGTGCATGAGAGAAAATCTTTTCAGTTCATGAGCAAAGAAAGGATGGACCTCTTAGTCGGGCTGTTGGATCACTCCAGCTGATATTGACTCTCTCAGTGGTATGGATTTGGGTATGGTGTGTTTTCCTTTTAACATCAGAGCTGTACCTTCCTCCTGCATCTGAAGCCATGGTTCTAAGCTCTCTCACTTTCAGGAGGTCCCAGAAGGATCTTCACCATCATTGCAGATACTTTTCTGACTGTACTCCTTAAACTGCCCCTCTCCTCTGTATCTATGGGGCCTTACTTCTGAGGGTATCAGTGTTCATTGGCTTAATTTCACAGTTAGGGACTAAAAGGTTTGTAGTTTTTGGAAAACTGCAAAGTGAAATCACTGAAGTAATTATGTGCTCAAACAATCATTTAAAAAATAAGTTGTCTTCAGTCAGTAACTGTGTGCAACTTTTTGTAATGTATTTGCAAACCAACTTTAAATAATGTAGCTTCAACTGTCCCAGAAGTTTGAGTACAATGATCCCCAGTGAGTTCTGGCAGTGGCTCTATAATTTTATAGACTTATTTTCAGCCTTTTCATTTAGTTGCATTTTATTTGTTGGGGTTTTTTTGGTTCATTTTGTTCCTTTGTCTTATTTTTTTCCTTATTTGTTTGTTTGTTTGTTTTTTGAGAGGCTGTCCATTTTGGTGGTTCACCGTCCGCTTTTATTCCTAGAGAGCTTTATTCACACCTGCAATTTCTGTAGGTGTTCCTGTTCTATGTCTCCTCTCCAAGTACCCTCTGACCCCACCAGCCATCCCCTGTCCTTGTGGCCAAGGCAGCCCTCCTGCTCCCTGCCCACACCTCTGCCTGGCTGCTGCCTCCAGCAGGTCCTGAGCCAGTCCTCAGAGAAGAGGCATTCCTTGAATCCTCCTGCTTCACCAGACAAACCAAGACTTCTGCTTGTCCTGTGGCAGGATTTGTGCTCCCTGTAATCTGACTTACTGACAATTGCCCTGCTCTTCATCTCTTCTGTCCCTGTCATTGTTCCTTGAAGCCCTTTCTGCCTCTGTGCTCTCCTCTCAGGCTGAATTCCTTCTTCTCTTATGAATATTCCTCAAGGACAGCAGTGTGTTGGGCTCCTCAAATATGAATGCTCTGATTTTTATTTATTTTTGGCCAAATGTTCACTCCTAATCCTGTTTTACTTGTCACCTTCAGCATTTCTGCTCATCTGTCCACACCAGGCCCAGGCTCAGAGCATGTGTCAGAGGCATCCCAATCCTATCTCAGCCTCCTTGCCTGGATCCCAGCGTATCTATTGCACTTATTCCCTCCTCTCAAAGCTGGCATTGCCCGGACAGAGAGCTGTGGTGCTGTCCTGTGATGTATCTCCTTGTGTCTTTGCACTCACATCTTCTCTGGGGAGATGCTGTCTCTCTGTTGGATGATGGTTTACAGTGAATTATGTGCACCATTATGGTTTTATAATGAAGATTTCGTGGTATTAAACACATTAACATTTGAAACGTGTTGTACCTGTTTAGCTTTCGACCTCAGGGAAATTTTCTGAAGATGTTAGCTGTTTGCATAATAAACTTCTGATGATAAAATATTTTACCAAGGAGGCAACAGCTCTAATATTTGCTATCCAGGGTCGTAACCCTGAGTGTGACTTGCATTAGAGTTTGGTGCAATTTGACAAGTTTTATGGTGATTCACTTTGCATACAGGAGAGCTGCAAGCAATTCATGTCAACCTGAGTGTGCAGGATGTGAGTCACTGCCTGATGGTCAATGCCTGCTCTGGCTAGGAAGGATATTTTCTATGAAGTGAGTCTGTGAATCTTTGAAAATTACCTTTTTACATATTCATGACAATTTATCTAAATTCATAGCAGCTTTGCACGGAAAGTGAATTGTGTTCTAGGAAGTGCCACATGGCCTGTGCTTTTCTATTTGAACAATTACTGCATCAGAAATGTAAAGCCCAAAAACATGTTCTCAAACCATTGGAAGAAAAGTCATTTAACCACCATGGTGGCCATGTAGGAGCTGTGTGTGATCCCCTGCAGACTCCTTGACATCTCTGCTTGGGAGCACATCCACAGGTGGGTCTGGGCTGCTGTCTTTTTATGGGTTTTTAACCCATCTCTGATGACCCTCCTTGAACACTGGTCTGGGTGTAAGGAACAGAGTGGGTCAGCTTGGTTTTTGTGGAGAGGCAAAAGTGGGGTATGTGTGTGATATTTAATGATGGCCCAATTCTTGCGATGACCCACTCTGATACTGGAGCTGGTTATTGCCCTGGAAACAGCATATAAATCTGTTCCTTCTGCTTGCTTCACACAGTTCTGCTCTACTGTCAAGCAAAGATCAATTTTAGCATGCCCAGGCCATGGGCAAGAGCCTTTCAAACCTCTCCTGGCTGTCTGGAGGAGTCTGTGTGCAGAGCTTTTTGGAGACACGGCTGTATTAGCCCTCAGAGAATATTCTGCCTCAGGGATGGAGTTGGTCTCCTCCTGATAGGCAAGCAGCAATATTTTATGGCAGTGTGACTATAAACCATACCAATGTTTGGCTGAAAAGTCACCATGATAGATGCTGCTGTATATTCCAATGGGCTTGAACTTAATCTACACCTTGCGGGGAAATAAGCATCACCATCCCTAGTGAGACACTAGGCTAGGAAAACAGTTTCTCTGAGTGGTTTTAAGGGGCTTAATTTCTTGTTGAATGTCTGCTCCTGCAGGTGGCTGGCAGTGGTTAGCTGTAGTGCCCTGGTTTTCAGGGAATACTGTCCTCATAGGAAATGTGGAGCTGGAGCAGACCTGCAGCATCAGGTTCTAAAGCAGCATTCCTGTTCTCTGGTAAGGAAGTGAACATTTTGTAATTGCAGATTAGCATGAGATGGCGCACTTTTTGGGGTTTTTTAACATTAAGGAAAAAAAAAATCACATGCCTCTGTGTAAAGAGGACTAATTAGTCACTGGATGAAAGCCATTTGTGTAAAATGCTAAATATTTTTCTTCTGGAGAGTGTATCAGCTAGAATTGGCCAAGTATTGAAGCGTATGTTTGCCTTTTCTCCCATGGACTAATTCATTAGTGTAATTACGATTAGAAATCTCCTACAGAGATGTACATGGAGGAGGAAAAGAGGGCTTTGGCTAAAAATTAGCTTTATGGAAATCTTTTTTCCAGCTGGCTCTATTTTCAGTTCTTCCTTCCACTCAAACTTGCTTCTTCCTTTTCACTACTGCTACTGGTAAATTGTTCAGTAAAAGCACTAATGTTCTGTCAGAGCAGAGAGAAGATGAGAAAAAGGGTGTTTCTACCTCTCCCTGCTTGTTTCTGCAGTTGTGAGCTAAATAGTCACTTCTTTGCAGTCAGGCAGGGAGCTGAGGAGAAGCAGGAAGGGGAACCACCACCCAGCATTCCCACTATGCCCACTCAGCACAGGGTAGGTGGTTTACAGCTCTGAGCAGGGTGTCTTGATGGCTTCTGTTTTCTCCTGTTCTGGCTGGGATGACTTTCAGTCACCTCTTGTGTGGCTCTCCCAGCCTTCTGGGAAGCTCTTTCCTCAGCCAGGTACCTGTTTCTCCCCTTGAATTTTGGTAGCTAGCTCCCTTTCTCTCCCACCCCTGCTCAGCTGTTGGAGATGTCTCCCCAGCAGCCCACTAGGTTGGGATGGAGTCCTTCCATCCACTTTGAACTGCAGCTTAAAAGATGGAATGACCTTACCCCGTCCTTTAAAAAGGACAGAAGAAAACCTTGAGTCATTTTTAGATTCTAAAACTTGCCACAAAATGAGCCTGGATGTGACAGTTGCAGCACTCCAGAGGACGGATGGGATGAAGTGTTGTCGTGGCATGAGTGTTGTGACACTGTGATCCCTGCCAAGGGAGAGCTGCTGCTGTTTTCTCCCAGGAGTGGCTCTCCCCATGTGCCACTCAAAGATGTGCAGGGCCAAACCGGTGGCACTGGCTGTGCTCATATATATTTAATAGGATCTCAGGCACCAGTTTTTGATCTGTGCTTCCTCTTAGGCTCAGCTTTTTCACCATTCCTTTTCACACTACTCCTCCCACCACCCTCCCCTTGCCTGCAGGCCAAGGAAGAGCAGGATCTCTGGTCCCCTCTTCCACGTCCTGATTTCAAATCATGGTAAGGGCTGGCTTCTGTACTGCAGGTTTTGCTGTGTATATGTGTCTAAACAGCTTTCTGCCTCTCACTTGTCTCCCTCCCTCATCATGCAGGCACATAGGAGGCTCTCTGTAGGAAGAACACTAAAAGATTATTGTTTCAGCTTAAAAAGCCCCCTCCCAAACAATTATTTCCTTCCTGCTTTCATCAGACTGCATCTTCTGTGGGATGCTTAGGCTGCTGTCTAGAACGCAGCTTGTGTCAGGATGTTCTCCCATACCAGCAACAGCCTGTCCTGTTAGCAGGTCAATTTGCAGCTTGTTACTAAGGGTGTTCAGGTGGAAATGCCTTGGGAGGTGATTGGGCAGGTAACTTGTATTGGCTGCGAGGTTTGATCTTCTCAAACCAGCTGCAGCCATGCTGAAAATGTCACCAGTGTGTGAGAGAGGGGTAGGAGCCTCACACTGAAAAACTAACAGGGACACCTTCTGGTTCAGAGTGCTTTGGGCGTAAGGAATTGTTAACAACAGGCAGTTTAGGAAGAAGAGACTTGCAGTAACATACCCAGCAGCTCACATAATGGAGCACTAAAAAGGTATTTTGAGTTGTGCATTTTATTTTATTGTGCGTGTGCATTCTTGAATATCTCTTAGTGTTTAATGCTGAGGGCTGCTGGGGGAGGGAGATGTTTTGGGTGTCTAGCGTGGGTTAGTAATGATAACTGCAGTTTCTGTTGCTGCTCCAGCAGTGGGCAGACACCCTATGAGCAGTTCTGAAATAGCTCTCTTCTGGGTGAGTCCAGCTCTGCACTTGGCTCTTCTGTAAGTGGTTTTTTGCTGCAAAACCATCTCTTTTTTTTTTTTTAATAATCTGTGTTACTATTACTTTTTGAGACCATGCATCCTAAACAAACTAAATCTGTGTCCCACAGTGAATTCAGAAAGTTTAGTGCTTAATGAGTTGGAATAGTGCTAAGATTAGAAAAGCATTTTATTGGGGAGGCTTGACAGAAACAGTAGTTAAAAGTCGCAGTCCCTTCTCAGGTGAGGAATTTACACGAGTATTAATGTGGCAGCACAGCAGGGGAACAGCAGATTACACAAAAGTAAATTGGCACCTTTGCAGCAAGCCCTAGGCAAGAAGTTTTGGTGGTCCTGTAGGCACAACAGGCAGCAGCTCCATCAGAATCTGCTGCAGAAATAGGGCATCCCCTGACCTGCCATGAGGGTTTAGTGATGGACCTTCCTTGCCCCAGACTTCTGTGCTTGCAGATCCCACAGTGTTAAAAAACTTCAGTCATGCAGCTATTTTGTACCCGAATCAACTTTTCCTTGCTGCCTGAGAACAGCAGCTGTGGGGGTTACTCATGGGATGAATCATAGGAAAAATTATTAGTTGTCTTTATGAATTATCCCTTCACCCGCTTACCAAATTTCTGGTTGGGGTTTTTGTATTTGGTGGTTTTTTTTTTTTCCTTTCTTTCTTTTGAAATTGTGTTTAACATTAGATTTTAGCTTAATGTGAATGTCTGGGGAAGTCCTGGTGATTTAGATACTTGTATAAATTGGCCCTCCTCTATGGAATTTCAGCATTTTGTTGAGCTATTGCACAGTGTTTAAATGAAACCTGTTTGGGGGTTTTATATGTATAATAGTTCTGTTGAAAGAAACAAGAGCACTGCAAACCATTTTTCTTTGTAACACCTCTAATTTTTGCCAAACTGTGTCCATGTGTCTCCTTCACCCTCACTTTTTCCTACCTGGCAGAGTTGCATTTAGACCTGGAGCAAGGGGCAGACACCTTGCTCACCCTCAGAGAAGCATCTCCAGGTGCTTCTCGTTCTGGTTGCAGACAATGAAGGTGTGACTTCCCTTTCCTGTGCAGCCAGAGATGTGCCTGGCACTTGGTGTGACGGTTCAAAGGGAGCACTACTGTCAGCAGAAGGTTCATGTGCTGAGAGGACTTCTCAAGTCAATCTGTAACAATGTGCCAGCTGAAAAATTTCAATGGCTTCCTATTGGCCAGCTGGATTTTCAAAGAGCCACCAGCCTGTGGCTGATGGTTTCTAGGCCTGAGGCCCAGTGCTTGAAATAAGTAGATATAAAAGGAGAATCAAACACCAATCATGAGCTTACATAGGCTGCATAAATGTTAAAAGCAAAAAAGAGAAAAAAAACCCAACTCCCTTTTATTTAATTACAAGAACTTTGAATTGCTACTGCGTTGTTTTTGTTCTTTTTCTTGCTTTACTTTTTAAATAAAATGATTATTTTTCATTTATTTAATTTTTAAGGTGCATTTCAAAGTCTTGCCTTTGCATTTTTGCTTCCTGAGTGTTTCTGCTCTCCCTCCCCAGATCCATTAGAGCAGTGGCATTTCTGGGTTGAGTTGAGCTGCTGCCATCCCTGTCCTCACTCCCTGCCTTCCCCTCACTGCCTCTCCATCCCCTGGGATGGCCCAGGCAGAGCTGGGAGCCTGGGCTGCTCTGTGCTCACTGCAAGAAGCTGACCTGAGGAGACAGCACACACCAGTGGGATTTCCTGTCCACTACTTGCACAGTCTCTTTCACTGGGTCTTGCTGGTAGTGGTTTTATCTGCTGCTGAAATGTTTTAATTTTCCAATTGATCTGAGATTCAGTAGGAGGAAAGATGCCTCCTGGAAGAAGCTGGAGCGTGCCATGCCAAGTATTGCCCTGGCTGTTTTCAAGGATCGGTTTTGGTTGACCAAAATCTCTCTCACAGCAAAAGGGATTAACAAAAAAACTAATTCTTTTTCCCAGGATTTGAGCTGCATAAATAAACAGTTAATGTAGCCTTCCTGGGAAGTGTGAAGGGATGTATTTACCTTTCCTTGCAATTTTTAGATGTGTGGGATGGGGGGCATCTCCTTTCACTGAACCCTGCAGCAACACAAGTTCTCCAGGAAGTGTTAAAACACAGCAGTTGTGGTGAGCTGTGTTGCCATTATCCACTCTGGGGGTTTAAAAAAGTGACTGTCAGAAGTGCTTGTCTTCATTGCCAGCTGGAAAGATAAATGTAACCTCTTAAATGTTTCTTGGTTTCTTTTGGGTTGATGGATTTTGCTGGGGTTTTTTTTTTTTTCATTTTCTTGTTCCATCATTATTTATTTATTTTTAGCAAGAGAAAATTGATGATGCTAAACTAACTGGTGGTAAACGAATTAGCTTTTCAGAAAGAAACTCCACTGCTTTGAATCTCATAATCTTGCAGCAGGACATGGGAGTCTTGCAGATTCTGTTGTACATTGTGAAGTATGAGAAGAAAAAAATATCCAACTGAGTCCTAACACAACCCAATAACAAAGAGGGCTCCTGCAAACCCCGGTGACAGCAATTCAGATTCCCTTTCCATTCTTACACATGGGCCTGCAAACTAGAGGAGCAGAACTGTAGCCTGGGAAACTTTCCAGAATAATTTGCAAGCAAATGAGGGATGCAGTCCTGTCTGCTCTGGAGAGGCTCTTTGCCTGCCTTTTTCCTGTTCCCACTTCCTCATGTGTCTCCCAGAAGATGGGCCAGGGGAGTGTCTCAGTGGGGTTTCTCAGCTGTCAGTAAAGCACCAGGTCCCTTGACAGACCTGCTGTCCTTTGTTAGGAAGATATTTTCCCTGTTTGTCCAGATATTGAATGCATTCTTATAGACAATGCTTCTATATTAGGGCTTTTAAAATTTTTTAAATTCAGACAAAACAGTCACTGGTGATTTGTTTCTTCCCAGTGTCCCAGCAGATGAGTGGAGGACAGCACTGCCACAATATATTTTCCTGGCCTCAGAAATTGTCCTACTGCTGCAGATACTGCTGTAGATGCTGATGTGATGCACAAACCACAGATGCTTGTGATAATATTTATCTTCTGACCTCTTGTTCTGGGCTTCTGTTGAACTAAGTATATGTGAAAAAGCACTGGAAAGGGATAGCCATTGAATCTTCATTTTCCAGGTTAAATTTCCAGGCTATGAAGGATTTTCTGGTTACACCATTTTCTTTTTTTTTTTTTTTTTTTTGAGTGCCTGCAGGCAGAAAGGAAGTGTTTGCTGCCCTACAAAATCCTTCTTAAGTGTGAATCACAGTTATGATTTATTTTTAAGTACGCTGATATACAGGTTAAGTCGGAACGGGTCTGCTGCTCTTGCCTTTAATACAATTACTTCTATACTTTCTACAATGCACAGTGAGTTCTTAAGTAACTTCAGATCTTTGAATACAGAATGGAATCCCAATGAAGCTTTAACAGAAAAAATCATTAGATCGCTTAAGTTTTAATAAAATTCAGATATTTTAAAAGTTTACACATTAAAAAAAAAAAAAAAAAAGAGCAGGATTGCAGAGTTTTTAACACTGGCTTTTCTACCTTTGGTCCCACTTGCTGAATTCACAAAAGCACAGGACACATCTGGAAAGCCTCCAGTCCCAGTGTGTCAGAGGTTGTCCAGTTAGCTGGGAATTAGCCCTTCCCTTGGAGGGACCAGATGCAGAGAGGTTTAGATGCCTGGGCAGCCTTCCTTTTTTTTTTTTTTTTGTGAAAACCTATGTACATGACCTTGAACAAGAAGCTGAGTCACCTGGTAGCTCATTTCCCATCTGGAAAATGGGGATGATAAAAGCTCTGGCCACTAAACCGGGACAGATTGTAGCAGGATGAAAGCTGTTGCAGAAGGCAGGAGATCAGTGTGTTCCATCAGTTTGTGTCTTTGGGAAAATGTTACTAAACATTTTTTAAAACCCAGGTGAACAGAGCTGCTGCTTGGGGAGAAACAAACAGAAAGGCAGAGAACAGCAAGGGGGGAGTGGGGGGTGTGATCTTCCAAGGGCTTGTTGTCCCTGGGTGGTTCAGCTGAAGGAGCAAGCAGGAGATACCTTGGCTTCCTTCCCAAGGCTGTGGTGAGCCCAAATCCAGGTTTGGGATTGCGAACTCATGGGTAGGTCAGGACTGTGCCCTAAGTGCCCTTGTCCATGCCGTGTTAGAGACACGGGGCTGTTGCTGCACATCCTGAGTCAGTTTTGTTTTTCTTTGACTTCTGTTTTACATTTTTACCCACCCTCTGTTTTTGTAATGTGGTACAAGTGTAACCACTCAAAATCCATACAGACAGATTTTGCAGCAATATTGGTCTTTTCTAGTGAAAAGACTGGAAATCATTATTCTTTTTGACAGCCAAACTTCTCCAGAGAGAGAATAGGAAGCATTATTCTTAAGTAATGAGGGGATTAAGTGAAATTTCTCAAAGCAGTAATATATTCAGCTTTGGATTTGAAATGTTCAAAACATTACTCTGTGACTGCAAAAAATTACTTTGGCCAATGTAAAATGCCAGGGAATTTCTACCTTGGATGGTTTGAGATTTGGGGAAAGAACATCTTGTCTTATTGATGGTGCTCTCTCATATATCTATCTTTTTTTAGTTTTTTTTTTTTTTTTTAACTGAAGTCAAATGCAACTACTTTCAAATGCAACTGGGAGAGAACTGCCTTGTGATCACTCTTTTTTTCTGCAAGTAGGAGAAAAAGCATTAGAGGTTGGTGTTAAAATAGTACCTTGCACCTCTCTTTAAGGATATCAGTCTTTTCTGCTATTCAAAAGGGAAGCAGAACAAAAACATTGTGGGCAATATTTTATAATAGAACAATGAGCCTGAACAGCTAGATTTAAAACCCCCTGTTTCATAAATATTTCAAAGAATCTTCACAGATTTAAACTTCGTTTTTTTATCATTGCTTTCCTTATTATGCATCAGCTTTTAAGTTCCACTGTGAAAGAAAACTTCAGAGTGAAGGATGTTATTATCAGTATGCAGTGGCACTTTTATATACTGATTATAATGAAGCCTCTCCACATCACTTTCCTTCATGATTTTCATTTCTACACCTAAAATGAAAAGGAATAAACACACCTTTTGCTCAGCAAATATTTTTATAAGGTCAGCAATTGAGTGCTGAGTGTCAGAGTGCTTCAGGGTTTTTCTGGACATGCCCAGTGATGCGTGGTGACCAGTGGGAGAGCCACGTCCCTCTGGTTTTAAGCATATCTGTTCTCATAAGGGCACGTGTAAGGGGCTTTTTGTGATCAGAAGCACTTGCTGCAATGCACAGTTTTCTATGTCACAATATTCCTCACCTTTCCCATTTGTCTCGTTGCAGCAGCATTTGTTTCAGTGCAGCTACAAGCTCTGCTGATGGTCTGAGACCGCAGTGATCCTGGCAGTTCTTGAGTGGCAATCTCTAGCATTTGTTTTGATAATGTTGAACAATGTTAAAAAACAAATGGTAAGAGAAGCATATACTGCTGTATATTATATATATAAAATTAGAAATACTGTAGAATATCTTCAAAACAGCCCACAGTGATCTGCCACGGAATCCTTTACACAAGTCTTTGCAGAGGCAATACAGAAATCTGAGTGGTAGGGAAGAGAGTGCTGTGGAATGGTTTCCCAGGTACCCCAGGGTGTGAATAATCCCTTTTGGAAACGTGCTGTTAATGAATGGTTTAACTTGGTCTGCCTGCACTTGCAATATGGTTATTTCCTGTTATTTACGATGTTTTGTTAATTGAATTTTCTTATTAGTAATAAATAATAGCTGTATGCTGGCTTTCACAGCTTTATTGTACAGTAAGTATTAATGCAGTGTAGCTGGTCAGTGCTTTCACACCCCATGACATGGACTGTGCAGCTGGAAGAGGTAAAACAGTGGTAGTTCAGCTCCTTGTGTAGTCTTCTGTGTTATAGAAAGATCTCTTTAAAACTGAGCTGGGGTATTTCTGCAGTCCTAAAACACACCAGGTATTTTCAGGCATCCGTTTTTGGTCTATTGCTATGAAACAAACTTAATAAATATAAATGAAGTTGAGCTTCATGCTTTTAGCAGTTCTAAAGTGCTCCCTCTATGACTGTAAAGCTGGTGTTGCCATCCCATATACCCTCATTAGATGGACCAGAAAGGCTGCAGAGTCATCTAGCTTTCAGATTATGACATATCATGCTTCCCTTTGGCAGGCCGGAAATGATAATAAGATTTTTTATTTACAGTTTTTTTTCTTGGGGCAGAGTTGTCCACTTGCCATCAGAACAGCCATGAGCAGTAGGTGTACCCTGATTTATCTTATGTTTTTTCTCCTGTATAATATTTTAATACTAGGATTGTTGGGCTGGTGTGTGATATTTATTTATCTATCAATTTTTGATTCTCCTGGCCTGTTTTCTGAGTGGAAGGGGCAGTCTATCAGGCTGGCATGGAGCATGCTCACAGCACCAGATCTTGTACTAAAACATCCCATCCTGGGAAGGAGCGGGAGTAGGATTATCACCTCAATCCAATTTAGGTGTGCTGCTTTCTTACAGCCACTATAAATACTGCTTTGATTGGCATGGTAAAGGATTGTATTTTTGGTACTGCAGGTACACACAGGGCTGCAGTTTAACATAATCATGTGCTGCTGATTTCCAAGTGAACGATCCTCACCTTGACATTTCAGTGCCTGCAGAGCGGCTGCCTGGGGCTGCAGGGGCTGGTGGATGCTGGGCAGGTGACACTGGCACGTTGTCCCTGCCTGCCTCGCCACGGGGACGGGCAGCACTGAAGGTGGGTAGGCTCCAGAGGAGGTACGGACATGAGAGAGGATGAAAACCTGGCTGTGTGTTGAGAGGGTGCTGCTCCTGTGGACGGCCTCTTTCCCCGTGCCTCCCGGCAGATGAGCTCTGGGAACAGATTCAGGAATGCTGTTTGCTCAGCTTCATCTCTGTCTCACTCTATGCCTCCATCTCCTCTTCTGTTTGGCTTGCTAATCTGATTTATCAGCCATCTCCCTGTAAAGTACAGGATTAACTTTTGTGTGGTATTTTGAGCACTATACTCATACTCGGGATACTTTGTAAGGTAAATAAGGCATACTCCAATATCAGGGATGCATTATTAGCCCCTGGTGCTTTCACCTGACATCCTTTTTTTGTAAAAATATTTACCACTGCAGTTTTAAAACAACCCTTTATTTTGTGCAGCTTTTTAGTGTGGTAACTTTCAAGATAATTTCCATGTAGTTCTGGGTTTTATTTGTCAGCAAGCAAGCCTTTGATAAGTTTCTTTTGCTTACAATGGGAATGTATTTCTCCACCGACTGAGTTGACTGAAACTGTTTCATGTTTCCAGTAGTGTAGACATGTAATAGTCTGCAGATTGCTTGATAATTCCCTGGTGGATAAAACTAGGATGGAAAAAAAATTTGAAATTAAAAGATCATTTAAATGATAGCCCTTTGTTCTACCTTGTTAGTTAACATTCCAAACAACGATGTACAAACTGCATAATTTGTTGTGTGAAAACGTACCCAGTGTGGAGCCATCTGTGTACCAGTTGACACTATTTATATCAAAAGGGACATTGCAGTCGCTGGAAGAGCCCCTATTCCCAGCTAACCATTTCCAGTGTGACTCTAAATTATTGATTTACATTCATTCTCTATTAACCTATTATGAGTTCATCTGCTGCTTTCAGCTCTCATATCATGTTGATGTACTTCTAATTTTCTAAACTGAATGGTGATTTACTTCAAAGATGTTGGGATGAATTGTTCTCCAGGGAATATCTGAAAGCCTCTTATGCCCCAGATAACCTCTTTGATTTGAAATCTGCATTGAGAGAACAAGCTCAGCAGCAATTCCTTGGTAATCCTGGAAATGTCCCTTTCTTTTCTGTCCTTCCCGATCGGCTGTGTAAATGCTTGTATTTGCAAAAAGAGCATTTATGAGATAATGTGCTCGGTGTCTTTGGATGGAATGACCATTCTGGTCTTTCTGGGCTCTGCCAAAGGTGCTTGTGGGCAGTGGGAGTTGGTTTTCATGTCTATTTAGTAATGGTATCCCATTTGCAAAGTACTTTGAATTTACTGGGTACTGTATGTGATGTAATTGCTCTTGGTGGCTCTTTTAGACTTACTCCGCTTGAGTGGCTTTTGTTTTGTCCTAAAATACACATTTGCATATTATGCAGCCACTGGGAAAACCACAGAACCATACAGGAATGAAGTTATTGCTAAAAGTGCATTTTTCCAGTTAACTTACATGTTAAAATAAGTTCAGAGAATGTTTGAATTGGAAGCTGTGACGTAGAAATAATTTTTGAGAAAATCATAATGCAGTAGTAGAGTGAAAGGCAAAAAGTTATATGAATACTATAACTGAGAGAAATTCTATGTTCTTAGATTAGACTGGTTTTGAAGACATCTAGTTTGATCAGTACTGAGTGTGACGCAGTATTTCACCTTTTCTCTGGAATTATAAAAGTATCACTCTGATACTTTGTGTTGTTGACTCAGTAAAGATGGTTTTACCAGCACCCATGAAGAATGCAATTAGTAGCTCACAGTCTTTTGTTGTTTTGCACAACTCCATGTTTCTTTTTCCTTTGGCTGTATAAGCCAGTGTGCCAAGTAATTCCTTCCTAATGCGGATAATACCCACAGGGCTCCTGGGGAGATCCAGCAGGTGATGTGGGAGGGTTCTGGTGACATTAATGGTGACAGCTGACTTTCAGTGCACCCACAGAGGTGTCAGCTGTAGATGGTGACAGGGGATAGCACAGTTGTGCAGCGTGCTGCGCTGTCACTCCAGAGTGGGGAGAGCCTGCACTGGGAACTCTGGTGAGACTGGGATTGACTGATCCTGGTGAGTTCCTCTGAGTGTGACAAAAGGTTGCCAAAGCTGCTGGCTCTGTGGGAGAGACAAGGCTTTTGGGCTCGAGCCCTCCTCTGCACGGAGAGCTCAGCAGTCACCAAGACTCAATCTCTCCTGCTGGCACATGGAGTCTCTCTGTGTTCAGCCAGCAGCTGCTGGGCTCACTGGGGCGTCTGCTCATGGGGCAGGGGTCCTGATGAACCTCACCTTGTAATCCCGTGTACCTCTTCATTTCTAGCCTCGGGGGGCACATCTTCCCTCTTGCATGCAGGCACCAAAAGACCCTCAGTGCTGCTACTGCTGCAGTGGCAGAGCCAGTCTGCAGGAAATCCCTCCTGGACCCTGCCACTGCTGAGCTGGACTCGGGGCTGGTTTAACTTGCTAGTGTGAGGAGACTGATTCAGATTCTGCTGTGCAACTGCAGCAGAACAGAAAGTGTTCAAAATAAAATATGTTCATCCTTTCCTTGCCTACTCCCCAGTCTTCACCCTGATCTCCAGGAGCACCACGTGATGTCCAGATGGTTTTGTGAGTAGTTAAATTGTTGAGGAAAAGATCTCTTCCAAGTACTGTAACACCATGTAACCTAACTCAAATATGTACTGTAGCTCAGAGGCAACATCTCAGTTTATTCTATTGAAGTATAATTAATTACCATTTCAATAGGGCTTCTAGGTGCATGTATTCATCCAGTGCATTGAAAAATAATAACAAAGCTTTTTATTATCTAATGGATGATGTTATACATTGTGGATGCAACCTATTAATATGGAAATACTGGCACATTCATCCAGGATAATTTGTATGGTGTGTTTCCTGACCTAATAATGAAAAAAGTAGGTTAGCTTCCAAGTTTTCTAAGATGGGAATTAAAGCTTTATAGCAAGAAAGTCTTTGATAGTTTTACACAAATGGCTGAAACTTGCGAACCTTGCATATTTAAAATGGTTTATTCCACAATGATGACTTGGAGATATTTCTAATTAATTGGAGTAGTACATCACCGCTGAGTTTCCTTGGCTTTCCTATTATCTCACTGTTGTTTGCAATTTAATGGAATTAAAAAGCATTGAAAAATACAGCTTACAAACGTGGTGTAATCTGAGAAAATATGGGCTTATAAGGAGATTTTATAAAATGTAGTTTACAGAAGCTTATGCAAAGCAGTTTTCTTCTTCAGGAAGCATTAAATCAAGCACTGAGCATTTCAGGTGCTTTATTGTTGCTAGAGAGTGTACAGTGTGGGGTGCCTATAAATACTGAACTGTTAGGTCTGAGCCTGGCTAGCATTTTGCTGAAGGTGTATTTGTGAAGTAGCTCTTGTATTTATGACCATCTCTAAGATGGTTTCAGTGTTTAATCAATATCTGCTCTAGCCATCAAAATGACTACCTTCTTTTCAGAGCTTTGCTTCCTTGCCAGCATTAAATGTGAGATGCTGAGGTGTGTTTCAAGAATACAAAGTTGCCATGTTGCATTAGAGCTGATGTCCACCAAATGTCAGGCTCTTAAGGTGCCCCTGTGCTGCAGGCAAAGGTGCAGCTCATGTGCAGCTCAATTCACTTCAGCCAAAGGCCCTGACAGCCCCCTGCCCATCTCTTCCTCCTTGACGTGTCCCATCTCTTCCTTCTCCAGCTGATGTGTCCCACGTTGCTCCAGCTGTAGTGTGGAGGCAGAAAGACACTGGCAATGAGGAGACAGAATGAGAAGACCAAACTTGGCCAGTGTTGCAGGGGGTTTTTTGGCTCTTGCCCCAGCTCTTGTGATGTTTGGGGAAAGGCACCGAGCGTTTGAGCCCTTCATCTCTGGGTGGTGCTTTATGCTCTGAAGTTCATTTTTGATGGACTTCTCTGTGCATTGCTTACTGTCATTTTGTATTGTTTAGTGAAAACACATCCTTGAGCTCTCCTACTGTGCAGGAATAAATTCTTTCAAAGATTGTGCGTTTCTCCAATGCTTTCAGGATCTCTTCAGCTAAATCTCACAGCTGTGGTCTCTCACCCAGCAGATATCCTGCTGTCAGATGCTCAGATAGTAACTTCTTAAATACAGCACACCTTGGTAGTAGCTGGTTGTCAGAACAGTCATGTTCTGCAGAGTGTTTTCTGAAATAATGGTTATTGTGCATATGAAGCTTTCTTTTATGTTTTCTGCTGTTTTGCTTTGCCCATTTATTATTTGACTGTCCTCCACCTGATGGCACAGAGGTGTTCTGCTTGAAGAGCACAGACTTTGCTTTTCCTGCTTCTGCTCTGTTAAAACTTTGTCTCCTGTGCTGAAAATGGAGAGTATTGTATCTGCTGAACCTTCTTGTTTGCCTCATGAACACCTGTGGTCCACAAATGGTGCTGAAACTGTCAGTTTTGTGTTTTTTGAGAGCAGTAACTTCTGACAGAGTCACAAGACGAATTCAGAGAGGGGCTGAGCATGTTCTGGTTCTGCCCTTGTGCATGGTTGTGAAGATGGGAGAAACTTTATTGTGGGCCTGTTTGTAGTCACTTTTTGCAAGAAATTCTTGGTTTTAATTTAGAATCAGAAATGTGGTTGAAGAAAATGAAATCGGGGTGTGAAGAACATGCTGTTATTGGAAGGAGTGGCAGCTTCTATTTGCGTGGTGATTTTGCGAGGCTTTATAATGGTAATAGAAATGTGGGGGGCAGGATAGGCCTGGTATTTGAGTGTTTTAAATATTTATTTTTAAAAGTGGACTCAAACAGATGCTTTGTAGTATGATAAAGTTATTTATCCAAAAGTTACTTTGCTTTTGGTCTGATGAAATCCCAGTAAGAAGACAAAAACTATTAAGGATTGGCTTCTGTGGAATTTCTAACAAGGCTTGATAGCACAGCAGTTTAGGGGGGAAAAAAAAAGTTATCTGAAATCCTGTTTACTCATAGTAGTCTGTTCAAATTCCATTGCAGGAATGAGATTTGTTTTAGTATTCCCAGTCTTTGTTTTTTTAATGTTTGTTTGCAGAAACAAAATTAGATTGATCTCACAATACTCCGCTTTCTTTCTTTTAAATGTGACATTATTTTCTATGTAAAATGACGTGCTTTCATAAAAGTAAATGTTGGACTACTCTGAGCCATCCCATCTCCTGAAGAACAGGGAAACCTGATAGGTTTATGGGCAGGTAAGAGAGCTGCAGAAAGTTGAAAGAGAAGAGCGTGCAGGTGTCCCCTCATCCCCACTCCCAGGTGAGGGATGGAGCACTGTGGGATGGAAGGCAACAGTGCAGCTTCAGCTCATGCTAAACCCCTCTTTTAGGAGGACAGCTGGCTTGCGCTTTGTCCTAAAGCAGATGCCATGGCACAGCCCTCCAAGTAAGCCTTGCACTGTTTCAAAGAGGAAAAAAAATGCTCCCCTAATGTTTGGAGACAAAGTGTGTCCACTGGAGTGAGTGACAGGCTGGGCATGACCTCCTCCTCAAAGCTTTGGATTTGGGGAATTCTGTTGCCAGAATGTTTTAAAGGGTAAGGAGCGTTGCTTCTCATTAATTAGTAAAATTTGAGCTGACTTCAAGTGGTGCTTGGAAACATTAACTATCAGAGTTTGGATTCGTGCCCTTGAAGAAAAACGAGTTTTATGTTTTCTAGTTTTCATTAATAATTCTCCTTCTCCTAAAATAATGCTTCAGCTCAGGAAGTATGAACAGCTTTGGGCAGATGGACCACTCTGAAGGTCAGTGTTATAAACCAGGAGGCTTTTGGGGACACGTGACCGGTTCTGGTGGAGGTGCTGGGTCTGGCATGGCAGGCAGTAAGGCAGGGTTTGGAAAACCTTGGGGAGCCCATGTCACTGTTATTGCTGCACTAGACAGAAGATCAAAGTGACCAACTCTTGATGATTTTCTAAACACTGTACTCCAGCATCTGCCTCACCATGGCCATCACCAGCTGTGGTGGCAGCACTGTTTATCATCTTTCACCACAGCAGAGAGAGCTCAGCCTCTTCCTGGCTTTCTGGCCTCTCACACTACCAGCTTTTTAGGGCTGCTGGAGCTTTGACTTTCAGCTCAATATTGAGGTGTGGATCTGACATAGCACTTTGGACCTGTCTGTAGCCCGAGGATCCCACCCCAGTTGCCCTGGGTACAATCACCCCCTGCCATTTGGAGTTTGAACACAGCGCCCTGACAATGCGCCCTACCTCCAGTTTTGGGCTGGGAAGTCTCTGGACAAATATCAGGTATGTATGGGCACATGCTGATGTGCAGAGGGCTGGAAGCCTTCCAGGTTTTTCCTTTTTCTATTGAAAAAATGGTCAGTGTCCCTGTAATGTTGCTAAAGCTGACAGACAAAGAAATTGTGTCAGTGCCAAATGCTGTTGTCAGTCTGATCATGTGTGATTGATGAACAGGTCTGAGAGTAACCAAATGGTTAATCTGCCCTGTAGATAGATATGCTTTTTAGATATAATAAGACCTGCCTCCTTTATAAAATTAGAACATGAATGTGCACAGGCATTATATAACTGAGAAGTGAATACTGTGTATGGCAATATGATGTATTAACATATATTGAAGGCTTTGATTGTTCTCCTTTCTGTCCTCCTGGTAGTTTAAGGAAACATATGAAAAGTTTTCAAATGACCTTTGAAATTAGTTTGTTACCAACGTAGTTGATCATCATTTTCTGTTCCCTGAGCCTGCGGTGTTGAAGCATTCATAATTCAGTATTTCAAAAATTGTCAGTGGCTTCACTATATGAAATTTTAAGCATTCTGAATGTACTTCTGGCATTCAGTGGTTGTATTTGTTCATTCAAATGTAATGGATATTCAATAGCACCTATTATCAGCTTGATACAGAAAATATACTTGGGTAATTACATATGCCTACACTTGATATAAATTTAAATCATTTTCTGCCAAGAGGTCTGGTAAAAAATAACACAATTTTTTCACATTTTATGAAGATTCAGTTCAGAATTTTTGAATTCATGAAAGAGAGCTTTGTGGGCGAAAGAAGGATCCACCTCCCTGGTGCTGGTGCACAAAGCAGTATGTCAGTTCTCTACTTCTAGCAAACCTTTCTGTATTCTTTGAATCATCTTCTGTATTTTCCTGACTTGCAGAGATTGCAACCTCTGTTCATCATAAGCATATGAGCGTTTTTCTGAAGTGGACATAGAAATGGGTGATGTTAGTAATGTGTTCTTTACGGTTCTTTAAATATTAAGAGTATATATTTCATCTGCTTAACTGACCCAATATAAAAAATTGGGTACTTTGTCCTGAAGGATGGCAAGTCTGTGTGGGGCTTTGGTGTTCTGAAGGACAGAGGCTCCCTGGTGTAAAAGCCATGCAGTGCTCAGTGTTGTCTCTGCAGTGAGCTGGGTCTCTCACTGTGCTGACCAGGCAGGCGACTGTGAGGATCAGGAGCTGCTGAAAGGAGGCTCTGTTTGGGTTTTCTACTTTCTGCAGCCCCAGCCTTTGAGCCAGGAACAAGCACAGTTCACTGACCTGGAGAAGGATATCAGTGAAGGGAGCAGTTTTGCTGAACTCACAGTACGTTTGAGATGGGTTGAAACTCCAGTGAACTTTATTTTTACAAAGGCCAAGCAGTTCCTTTAGGTCAAGAATAGGAAACTGTGTTTGGTGTGAACGGAAGAATTTTCATCTGACTTTATTTATCATTCTATGAATTAATACCTGGAAAGAAGAATTGCATTTTGGAAACTGACTGCATTCACAGGAACTGCTATCATGTATCTTATGCTGCCATAGCAACATAGGAGTGTAATGAGTTAGAAATCTCCCAGTTATTAGAAAACCTGAATTAAGCCAAATATTGAACAAACTGTGTTTGCATAACACCCAAGGTTCTGCCTTCTCTCATGAGGTTTTGACCTCGTTTCGGGTAAAGGGGTGTCCTTGATTCCCAAGAATCAGGCTTGGCTGAGAGAAACAGTTTATTTTATGATGAAGAGTATGAGAATAGCTGTGCTGTGGTACTGTATGGCAAGTCAGATTTGTGAACATATATTTAGGCTGCTGACTGTGCTCAAAGCTGTCTTGAAGATTATTTTAAAAGGTTGTGAAGAATGGTAAGAAAAACTAAATTCTCTACCTTACGGTCCCTTTTTGTGAAACAAAGGTGCTTGTATTTATTTATTTCTACATAATGACAGATGAAACAAAAAAATTCTATGAAAAAGGAGTTTTCTGGAAGGTGAGAAAATACCAAGAACATAATATTAGCAAAAACTATAATGAATTATTTGGTTTCCACCAATATTTGAGAAGAGTGCTGAGACCGGTTTTGAAAATATTGTGAGGCCAAGAATTCCATGTTGCCTCCTGTATGAAATACCTCTCCATTAGGAAAAAAAAAAGGAGGACACTTCCTATGGAATATTAATGGGAAGAAATTTCTGGAAAATATTTATTGGGATAATTTCTTTTGGAAAACACCCTGCTATTACCCTAATGCCAGGAAGAATCATTCTTTGGGCTCTCAGGGCATGTGGAAAAACCTCATCTTTCTTGTGTTGTCAGTGACAAAGTGAGAGATGGAAGAAGGAAATGTGTTGTGGTATTGCTTTATTTTTAATCTTATTTCTCCTGGTCTTTCCTATTTTAAACTTTATTAATGTATATATTGTAGTTTGATCTTTTGTCAGAGATGGCTAATATCTCTCCAGCCCATTTTTTCTGATGTGATTTTATAAATACGTAGTTGCAATATCCATAAAAAACATCTGTGGTCTTTAATAAAGTTTTATTTGTTGTGAATTTATTTGCCTAAAGCACAAAGTTCTGAAAGTACTTTTAGTGCTGCTTTTCAAAAGCTTTCAAAATAATTATGGTTGAGGGGATCAGGAAATTTTTTTCCCTAATTTGCAGTGCTCCTAGCAGTTGTCAATAATGTGTTTTTTAAAGATCCAGGTAATAGTACGAGTGCTTAAAAAAAAAAAAGTGCAAGTGCAGCCATTGCTAAAACTTCTGCTAAAGCACTGATAAATCTGTTGGCTTCCAGTAACACTGCAGTGCCATTAGACTGAAATATAGATAATTGCAATTAAACTTAGATTATTTCCCATATGCTTTCTTCTTTCAGGGCCTTTTGATGTACTCCCTTTCCTTTAACTCACTAGCTCTGAAGCAGTTTCTTTCTTTCTGCAATTGTCTCTTGGGCATTCCAGTTGTCTACATCACCTCTTTTTCCAGTAGAGAACCTTTCCCAGCGCTGCTGCAGGGCTTGGGCCACCACCAGACGCTGATTTTTTCCTTTCTGAAGCAACTTGTGACCTCTCCACTCTGGCTTTATCGTGTCCTCATTGTACATGCTGTGTGTATTTGTCACATACACAGCGCATGCAATGTGGACATAATGGAGCTCAATGGCCGCCTGATAATAGAACAAATACCTGCAAGAAATGTTGGTGTGGGCCTGGTTGTGTTTTGGATTTCATTTTTGTCGTTGTAGGATTATAAAACTTCCTTGGTGTGCGTGCATGCTGTTCTTGTGTACAAGTGGGGTCTAAAAATTGTGTTGTAGATACAGGAAAATAAGGTAGAGGCGAGAACTCACAGGGTCATTGCAGTTTTCCAGATGTCCACAAAAGAAATCTATTAGTGGGACTTAAATAATAGCAGGAATCTAATTTTGGCTCCTGATAGCAAGGTGATTCACTTTAGGTACATGTATTCTATTAGTGTTGTTTTGTGGTGTTTAATTTTTTTTGCACATTCTGTGCTTTGTACTATCACTGAGAGTTTGGGGAAAAACCTGCCTTTTTCATGTAACAAGAAAATGTTGTGCAAATCTTGTATCGATGTTTAAGTTTGGGGTTTTTTGTTTTTGTTTTTTTATGGTTTGGTTTTTATTTTTGTTTGGTTAGTTTATCTTAAAAACCAAAAGAGCAAAGCAAACCCAAATCTTCTGGTTTGTTTTAAATAAAAGAACTCCAAACCCTATCATTTTTATCCTAGTACTTTAAAAAAGTTATTCCATGAGAAGTTTTAATTGTTGTTCTTTTTTTCAGGCAGTTCTACTCACTCCTCTACATTAGCAAACACAGAGCCACATTCCAGGTTTTCTCTGCCATGGATTAACACTTTTTCATGATGGGGTTTTTCACTAGGTGATTTGGACAACCTGTGAACATTCGTGTGAATAGCAGTTACCCTGGTAAGTGCTAAATACAAGGCATTAGATATTTAAAAGTGAAAATTATTGCAGGGGCAAAATATTGCACCTAAAGTGACTTGTGGAGGCTGCAAAAATGAAAGTCCGTTCTCAGTTGGATATAGCCTGAATCTGTAATGGGCCAAAATCTCCTTTCAGGAGCTGAAGCCCTGCTCAAGAACAGGAACTGCTGTGCTCCTTTCACCGTGCTGAGATTAAATTTTAAGAGGAGGGGTGTGTGGTGGCAAAGGGACAGGTTTTCAGGGACAGTGAGGACATGACAACAAACTCTCTTGGGGGAACTGCACTGTGGGTGTATCTTCTGAGGATCCTCACTCATTGCCTGTCCTGAGCCTACATGAACACAAATAAAGACCTGACATGAGATGGTGAAAATTAGTTTCTGATGTTAAAAAAAAAAAAAAAAGTGGACCCAGTGCAGAGAGTACCATGAAAGCAGTGCTTTCCTTCCAGGTATTTTTCCAAGAGGACCTGGGATGTAACCCCTCAAAGCTCAGTCCTGCAGGTGTTGGTAGTGGCTGCTGGGAGCTGATGGAGCTCCTCTGACCTGGCTCTCTGTTTCCCACTGGAGCAAAGGACTCCTTGAGGGCTGGGACTCTCCTCTGCCAGGGTGGTTTTGCTCTCACTGGATTATTTTTTATTCCTCCCTATAAATCACTATTTTCATTAATCCAATTGCTGGAAAAGGATTATAGCCTCAAAATAAAATCCAGTCGTAATTAAAAATGTAAAAGCCGCTTATGTTTTTAGGCCAAAGTTATTAGAGGAAGGTATCAACCTACCAATATTAATACCCCAATCTCACTGGGAGGCTGTTATCATGATGAAAGTGCCTGATAATGGCCTGGTTACTGAATATTTTATTGTAGATAACTTCTGCTTGTGTTTGCCTCTCATCTCCGTGCACCATAAGCTGCCATGTTCTGCCTCTCACATGCTTTGTGGGCATCCTGCTTTATTTCACATTTCAGGACAACTCTTTTTTTTTTTTTTTTTTTAGGAGCTAATCTAGCAATATTGTAAAAGCAAGAAGAGTTTGAGACAGACTGTTCAGGGCACAAGGGCTGTGGGAATCACCTCTGTTAAGAGGATTGAGGCATATTCCAGTCTTCATCATCTGCATCTTAAGCCATCTTTTCATAATGAATACTCACTTATCAAATATCCTCTCTGCGTTTGTAGGTTCCATCAAACCCCTATCTGGATAAAGAAAAATGGCAAACTGGAACAGCTCTCAGCCATCCCATTATTCATGCCATATGCCCACCTTTCAGGCATGCAATTGTCTGGGTATTCAGTTTGCAAGCCTGGTTTGTTACTCTTTCTGAGTAGAGCACTTTTTAATTACCTCTTTAAAATTAAATCAATTGAAGGGCTAGAGTTACCTGTTATTATTATTTTTAATCCAAATATTGAAACTTTCTTTGACCTTTTGTGTCTTCAAATGGGAAGTGTTTCATTTTGTCTCTGGTGTTTTGAATTAAATTAGTTTTCTGTGAAGGAAAGGACGCTGAAAGGCTTATTCCCTGGCGGAGGATTTAGATGAAAAATTGTGGACCCGAGTGACTCTCAAACTGCATTATTCAGAATCTCCTCCACCTAGACTGTGCTTAGCTCCTCAGACTCAAACATCCTTCACCTGACAGTCCGTGGTGTTTGGTCCTCTGATGGTAAATGAGGTTTGCATCTGAAGCAGTGAATGGAATCGTTTAGAGCATCAGTGCTAAACTGCAAAAGGGATGGAAACAAATTACCTCCCAAATGTCCATTTATCAGCCTCTCAGCTACAGCAAGTTTTCAATGAAGAAAGCTCTTTCTGATGTTCCTTTCTGGTTTAGGTATGCTTTTTGATGATTTTTATTTTTTCTCTTTCCTTGATTTGCTTTCTCGGTTTCTTTTCATGAAGTTATTTTGATCTTTCCTTTCAGTAACAGCATATTTGTGATCTTTGTTCTTCTCCAAGTGGCCCCATGTGGCTTGTGTTTCACTTTTTTGGGGTTTCAGAAGCAAGGATGACTTTCTTTTTCTGATTTAGGGAAGCTTTCTGTTCTCTGTCCCAGGCAGGTGCTGAGGTACCCACTCGTTTCCCTTGGCTCCTCTTTCTCTCACTCCATGCTGGGGTTCAGCTGCTCATGTTCAGCCTGGCAGTGGTGGTTATATTCTGGGGTGCCTGATGGCAGCAGCAGCTGCTAGTTCAAGTTATTTCAAAATGTTTATTTACGTAAAATAAATTTAGTTTCTAGGTTGCGCCGAGGAATTCTCTGTATCTCTAGTCTGTTCTAGCAAGAAAGATGCTGTGCCAGAAAAAGAGATTTCATAAGAGGCAGCATTAAAGGACTACATGTTTTTACTGCTGTGCACAGCTGAGGAATTCCAAATTTAGTATTGTCTGCATGTGGTGGAAAAATACAAACTCAGGGAAAAAGAGGCTAAAAAAAGAGAAATGCAAAGATTCAGCAGAGTGTTCCTTCATGTGTTTCCACTGTAGAAGTCTTGAACCTCAGTGAAGTGCTGATTTTTCCGCTGCTAACACACTTGCAGCTCTACTGGGTACAGCATGAAATTTGTTTCTTGCTGTCAACAGCCTTGCTCAACTCTTGTTTTTTCGAAACAGGAGCCTTTCAAGTGTGCAGGGCTGGTGGAGGGGAATGAGTGATGGGGACTGAAGCCTGTAATACTGAGAGGACTTGAAACTTTGCCTGTTGCCCTAAATAAACAGTGAAGAACAGCACTGCAGATCTCTACCTTCCACATGTTCTGGTCTCCTTCCCTAAAAGTGGATGTGGAGCAGGAACCTGAACTACCAAGCACCTTGTGTTTCCATTATCTGCAATCAATCACTTATGCCAGGGAGTGAGATGTGCTCTCCCGTGCCCTGGCTCACAGGCAGCTGCTGGGGCAGGCACAGCTCAGCTGCAGCAGCAGGGTCTCACTTTCTGCCTGTGCCCTGGCTGCTCTGCTGCTGCCAGCAAACCCTCTGCAGAGAGGGGGCTGCTTAAACCTGTCCAGGTTTGCTGTGCTGAGTGGTTTGAGTGTGCACTGGTGTTAGGAGTCCTTCATTCTGCACCCTTCTAATTGTTTTCTCTTGCTGAAGGTCTGTTGGATCGGGTGTGCTGGAGCAGAGGAAGGTGGATGTGTGTAAAAAGAGTTTGGTGCTTGTGTGGTGCTGGTTCCTGCCCTGTTGGTGTTGGAGAAAACAACAGTGGAGTGGTGTGCTGGGAGGAAGGGATGTGTTTCGCCTTTATAATGCTGTACCTCTTTTTTGACAAATCCAAGCTCTGGAGTAGATATAGAATCATAGAAGCATTTAGGGTGGAAAACTCCCTTAAGATCATCAAGTCCACCCATGTACTGTAAACCTTCATTCTGCACCACTTCCTGAGCAGTAACTCCTACCTCAGGTACTGCAAAGCCACGGCTGTGCTGCTGAGTCCTGTCTGCAGCAAATTAAACATCTGCAGGTCCAGGCTGTGGCACAGGATGTGCCCAGGGGAATGGCCATGGCTCCAGTTCTGCCTCCTTGGGCTGCGGGCTGGAAGGGTTGAAGCTGCCTTTCAGTGTGACGAGTGGAGAGAAATGAGCTGTCTCTGGGCAGCTGCTGAGGCTGACCTTGTCTAGTAATTCTCATCTGCCCAGGAGTGTCTCTGGGCAACGTGGTCTCTCCTCAAAGCAATCGTTGCTGGCCCCTTTCCTGCCCTTGTGGATTAGGAAAGATTGGAGCTGCTTGTGAAGGCTGAAGGGACAGGGTCCAGGGAGAAGGTGGCTTCCAGGGCACATTCCTGCAGCTCTGTGGAGGGCAGAGCTCTGCATTTGTTTCCTTGTTGATTAATTGTTGTCAGATAGTTTCTCATTATTTTCTATGTTTTTCATACAGTTCATTTTTTTTCCTCTGTTTTCCCCTTTCTCCTTCATTTGCTTCTCACTCTACAGGGTTATCCTTTGCATGAGAAATGTTGTGGTAGAACTACACGATATTTTTGTTTTGAGCTTTTTCCTGCCCAACAATTAGAAAAGCTGTAGGGCTTTTTAATTACTCTGACAATGAGGAACAACATTTCTTTTGGTACTTTTTTGTCATGCTTCCTTGAACAACTTTAAAATTGTAATATTCTAACTTTCACAGTGGGCTTTTTTGTGTTATGCTGGTAATGTGGATTTGAAGTTGCATAGGTATATCCCCAAAGGCTATGCACAAATGAAGTCACTGCTACTGATGTGCATTCAAACTGACAAAAACACTGACACTGAGCTCTACATGTTGAAAAAGGACAGAACACAAATAATTTAAATATTTTTCTCATGTTTAAGTATATTTGTGGTGTCTGATTGAGCTGGTTAGCAAAATAAAGACAGATGGCAATGAATTCCTTCCAACATGTTTTCATTACGGTACAGCTATTCCGACTTCTCATAGGCCCTGTGAAAATGATTTTCTTCTTTAAATTTCCCTTGCTGCTGCTGTCCACCCCCTGGCCAGGAAATTCAGAGGTAGCATGATTAGAATATGCATGGAGAATTGATTTTTCTTTCTAAAATAAAAATGAAAATAACTGAGTGAGGAGCTGCCTTTAACCCATCTATTCAGAGGTGCAGTGAGTAAGAATTTAACTCTTTCTTCTTTAAAGTTCATATCAAAACTTTACCAGTATTAGAACGGAGTTTATCATAAGCGAATTTTAGTCAGGCACCCTTCAAATTTTGAAGATGGCCCAGTAATTTGCAGTCCTGTCTTCATTAGGAAGAGTGAGAACACTGCTGTTAACACAAGAAATGAGCAGCAAGAGCAGGCGCCTGTCCTGGCCTGCCTGTGCATCCCCCAGCAGCTCACTCGTTTGTCTGGACACTGCCTGGGTGTTTCTCTGTGTGGGAATGGTCAGCAAATATGTTCTGATGGAAAGTTTTAACAGTTTATAGGTCCCAGCAGAAAAAGGGGAGGAGAAAAAATGCCCTGCAAGGACTGTAACCACTTGTTGCTTTGTCCAACTCTGGTGTTCTTACAGCCTCTGCCCTAAAAAAATATAATCTTTAATGTTTTTATCTTAAAGCAATAATTGTATTATCTAGTAATTTTATCTATGACTTTAAAGGAATACTTGAATTTTCATGGATTGCACTAACCATTAGCATCTTGCCTCATTCCTTTGACATATTTCAGAAGTGCCCATATCTTGGTACTTTCCATAGGCAGAAGATACTAAAATCCGTGTATATTGCTGGAAACATGGCACTCAAGTTCTGTGTGGAAAAGTGTGTGGAAAACACAGCAGTAAAGTAGTATTCACTGTAGTATAAATTGTTGGGTGGGTTTTTGAGACATCTGCACAGCATTTGCAGAACTGCTTAATTGTTGTGCTTCTTCTATGTAAGATTTGCTACAGAATTTATAGATGTGATGAAACATATGTCTTGAATATAGATTATTCTTGTTTTCCTTTGCTGTTGAGCATCCCAACAGTGACTGGAGTGTAACTGTGCTCTGCCATTATCCCTCCCAGGACACTTCTCTATTTACCCCCTGTGCCTGTCATGGGTGTGTGAATGGGCAGAGTGAGGAGGGAACAGGTCGAGCTCAGCACTCCTCTTTTCTCCTTTCCTTCCCTCCTGTGCTCCTGGGGAATGCTGTACTGTCTCCTGCTGACAGAAACTGCCAGCCCCTGCAAGGGGAGAATGCCCACAGGGTATAAGCTGTAGGACTACTGTCTTAGTAGGGCTGCTCACGACCAGGGGCAGTGCTCTGTGCCCATCATAAAGCCTTGGAGCTGTGAGTGAGGAGGTGTTAAAGGAGAAGGATGTTTATCTGTCTGTACTAACAGCCTCCTGCAGCTTGGGGAGGCTGAAATCCTGGCAGCCACGGTCGGTTTTGCCTCTGTTCTGTTATCCCTTGTTCCTCCCCTGGCAGAGCTCTGGGAGTGCCTGGGATTTCTGCAGCTGCTGCCCTGTAGCCAGGTCTGGCCTGGCGTGCCACAGTCACAGCCTGTCCTGAGCCAAAGCAGTGCTCAGACTACTCTTGAGCGAAGCTGTCTGTGGTATTGTGGTCAGAAGGCTCCAACTGAGGCAGCTGCAAAATCTAACATTTTATAACTCTGAATTGACATCGTGTCCATTAATGGAAATGTTTTCTCCCTAGATGTAATAGACCAAACAAAAAGAAAAACATAAACAGTGAGGTTAAATGCTGCATGCTAAAAATGTAGTGCTGTTCTGTGCTGGGGGTGGTGAAAGGACCAGAAGTACTTTGGTGGAAAGAAAGAGGTGGAAATTTGAGGGAGGAAAAAAATGTAAGGGCTTTGCATATGCATCATTCTGTGGAGAAGAGGGTAGGAGGGAATATATTGACACCTGTAGATGCAAGCTAGGATTACAAAGAGCTAAGAGAAGCATGCTTAAGCTCCAGCAGGTATTTTGGGAGAGAGGAACAAGGTAGTAGCAATTCAGGGTGAGGCCAAGTCCATCCAGCAGACCTGTCCATGTGGATTTCTCCAGGGATAGTGTAGGAAAAGCCCCTTGAGACCTCCATGGGGACAGGGACTGCTTGAAATACCAGCTCCACTTCTGTCTCCTTTTGCTAATCTGGAAAACAACCTGGTTCTCCAAATGAAACCATCAGGGTGGCCAGGAGTTAGAAACCACCAATAAACCCAGGAATCCAAGGGAATGTCAGCCCTTGGACAGGTGGTGAGTTTGTCATCTCTAACTGTATTCTAGAGGGAAGAGCTGTTTTTGTGGGAATATGAGGATCTTCTCAGGGGCTGTTGCTGCCCTGAGGACTCTGTTGCAAGGCTGGTTTGTGTGCATACAGTCTGTCCTGAGGGTAGTTTGTCCAGCTGTGTGGCTGCAAGCAGATCCTGACCAGGTCATGCCTCCTCACCATTCATAACAAGCGCTGCCAGTTCAGCCTGTGCCTCTCCCCAGTGCTGTGTGCTGGGAAAAGGCAGTCATGGAAGGACCAGCATGACAGTGGCAGGCTGGTAACGTGCTCCCTGTTTCTCTGGAGAGCACTACTGTGGCTAGGGAGTGCCAACACCTTTAACTCTGACAAACCTAAGGACCTGGCTTTTATTACAAGTCTAGCTTATGGAAGAAGTGAGTTTTTAACTTTTCTTTTTTTGATTGCTTCTAAAATACCATGCAACTGAGGGGAACATGCTGTACCCTTTGTGTCTGTCACATATTTTAGTACTTGCTGTAGAGCTGTAGCACGTTCAGCATGTGGTGTGGGCTCATTCAGTTCCATCCCTTTTGCCTTTCCTACGGTGAAATGTTATCCTTCTCTCTTTCTTTCCTCTCCCTTCCTGTGTTTGTCTTGCTTTCCATTCCAGATATCCATTCTTAGGAACTTTTGAGAAAAGGCTTTCACAGAGGCATGTGTCCTGCATTTTGGTTTGAATTTATTTAGCTTGTCACAGCCTGACTTGTTCATAGGAAGAAATTGTGTTGCCAGGTCCTAGCACTGACAGCATGAGAGAACATTTTCACAGGACAGAGATGGGAGTGTGTCTGTGGCAAATAGAACCTACATTAGACTTGTTCACATCTTGAACAGAGTAGCAGAGTCACATTTCACCATGTGAAGATAACCAAACCACCGTGCTCAGGCAATACCACCAACCCAGGGGATCAAGCAGCTCCCGTTGCACTGTCACTACGATGCTGCTGTTGCCTGACATTTGCCCTGCTGAAGCTCACCTGGGGCTGCCAAAATGTGCCACACTCATGATTGTCTTACTGCAGGTGGCTCTGATTCCTGCCTCTCTTTGCTAATTGTCATTTTGTAAATGGAGTGAATACTCTTGAGTCATTTAAGCGTGACCTCTGAAATGTCATTGCTAATTTATTCTTCCTCCATCACTGATTGTGGAAAGACTTGGCCATGTGTTTTCTTAACTCACTTATTTGTAAGTTCACAGATCATGACATTTCTAGCTGCTTCTGAATACCATCTGCTTTTAGGGCAGTTTAGTGTTAATGTAGAACTCCTGAGCTGGTATTGCCCTGGCTCCTGTGACTCTGTAGTGATATTGAGTTAGTCCGAGGAATGTTCTTACCATTTCATCTGGGGAGAAACATCAGGTGTTTCAAAATATATTAGCTGTGCTGCATTATTTCCCTTACAAAGATTGTGTTTTAGCTAAGTAGAGTGTCTGAATGTTTACTTGGAACGTGTGAAAGATTTAGAGAAGCACGACCTTGCTGTGCAGCAGTTTTCTTGGTGGAAGTGCTTTCACACTGAACACCAAAGAAAAACAAGAACTTTGTCTGAGGGCCAAATGTGTGATTCATACCATTAAGGTGAAGCTGGGCATTTCATATCATCATCTCATGTCTGAGAATGAGCTTATGCTTCTGATTTAGACACATGATTTCCTTTTTTTTTGGGCCTCTTCTTTGACCTTCTGGCCAAAGATTCCTGATGCTGCTGATGGTTGATGGGTGTGCACAGAGAAGGCCTGGAGCTGCCACATCACCCCTGGCTGGCTGTGGCCTTTGAGGATGGTGAGAACTAAAGCCAGAATTTGTGCCTGAGAAGGTTTGCTTTTGGCTTCATTTCTTCCTCTCCCAATCTTTCTATTTTTGATGGTTTGAGGGGGTGGGCTGGAGCACGAGGGGAATCGGATGTCTGATTAGAAGTGTGATTTCAGAATATTAGATATGATAAAAGTAAAGGCTGGGGGATACAAATGCAAAGGGTGCAAAAGTACGTCCTACTGAGCTGCTTGTATAGGAGAGAGCCTGTAAAGGGTCGTGCTCAAGATCTTGGGTCTTCAATCGCTTTTGAAGAGATGAAATCTTCTTAAGGAAGTAAAGTGAATATTCTTTTTAGTACCCAATCACTGGAGCTGAGTGAAGCTGTAGAAAATTTGCCATAACAGGCATGTTTTCAATGAAATTTCACATTTTCATAGGTGGATGTTTCTGAGAAATCTTATTTTTCTTCATATTAATGCAATTCTGAACTGGAACAGACAAAAGAGTATTTTTGTAGGAATGCTTACAAAAATACTGCTCTGTGTCTGGACCAGATCTATGTAACAGTTGCTAGGAGCCAAAAATGAGTGTGGCACTTCAGAATCTGACTTGATGTGTGGGAACTAATTTTTATTTAGCAAAAATAAGATCACATGGATGCATAGATATTTTCTTTGCTTTTTTTCCCCAGTTCACCTTGCCAACTTGGGCTGAAATTAGAACCATGTAAGTCACTAAATAGCTTCAAGAAACCCTGTTTTTTAATAGCTCTGACTTAGCAACCTAGAATTAAAGTTCATGTGTATCAGATGGCATCTAAATTATTGAGGATACTTTTTTTTTCCTTCAGCAAAACTAAACTTCTAATTTTCAGGGCAGCCTGTTGCTCCCACTTGTGTATGTTATTTTTGTTGATTAGTGCTTACCTGGGGTAGCAGATTTTCAGCAGTTTGCTTTCCTGCTTTCCCTGTGAAGGTAACCAGTTACCAAGCCCTTTGCCCCAAAGTGTATTCATTGACTGCTCTGAATTCCAAGCTTAAAATTACAGGACGTGCAAACTGTTTATTCTTTATCACCAGATGTGGTATTGAGCACTCACACTTTCCTTGTGCATGTCAGAACGTGTAATTTATTTATTATGGATTGTTTAATTAACCATGGAAATGGTGCCTCTGAGTTGTAAGAGACATTGTGTTTCAAATTCTTCTGGAGAAGAGATGTTGCTTGCTTGGAGAATCCTATTTTTGATGGGGGTTTGTAATGAGTGTCGCTGCATGGGTGAGGCCCTGCTTTCCCCTTGATTCAGTGGGGTTTTTTCCTTCCTGCTGTAATGTTCCAGGCTTGCCAGAGGGTGGGTGGGGGTGGGCACAGCAACACTGAGGGATAACGTGCTAGCAACTTCATTGGGTCTGCTCTCTCTGGAGTTAGGGGGTGCAGATCCACGTGGTAGCAAAGGGGCAAAGGTTATTGATGTGTTAAAACCCACAGATCCACCTGAGAATGGTCACAAAGGAATTATGTCCTCTTCTCCCAAAAGGGTGGCAGGATCAGGAGCCCGACTGAAGTGCACCAATGCACACAGCATGGGCAACAAACAGGAGGGTGTGAAACCACTGTGGATCAGGAAAACTATGGAACTGGGAATAAAAAGAGAGTTTATGACTTTTGGAGGAAGAGGTGGGCAACTCAGGGGACTACAAGGCTGTCATGTGCCCCTTGACTGGAAGTAAACAATTGTGATGCCCATCTACAGGAAAGGCTGGAAGGAGCATCTGGAGAGCTACAAGCCCTTTGTAAGAGGGATTTCCATGAGATGGTAAAGATCTTCTGTGTGATCCCAGTTTTCCTTCAGTGGTAATTTCCTGCTGCTGATCTTTGTTGTTTAGCTCCAGTAGTCTCTGCCTCAAGGGCTTGTATTAGTGGGCTTCTCACATCTGTGCACTAAACTTCAGAGCACCAGAGGCCATTTCCAGAACTACAGCAGTGCAGTGGGAGCCCAGAGGGGAAATGTTGGCCCATTAGGATTACACTGGGACTGCTTATCCCAGTCCACTACAGGATTGAGTGCTGAGGGCTGCATGTGTTGAACTACACCCAAATTACAACTTTTTGGCAGTGGATCCATTCTAGCTGGCAGTGTTGCAAGCACAGTAAGTTCACATCCCATCAGTATTCACTCTTTCTTCTGGACCAAACAAACCAAGGGTCCACAGCCTCTTGTTACACTAAGAGTAGCACCCTAAGCTGGTTCAGACTTTCCAGGAGCTCCAGAATATCTACCATTAAAAAGATGTTTTGCAAGCTAACGAATTTTAGGAATAGAAACCTTCCTTCTAACATATATACAGGGTTGAGGGATTAGATTTTACTTTTTAAAATCAAAGATGAAAATTCAATTTTCAGAATTTTGAGATGGATCCAGTGGGCCCTTGTGCAGAAGTAAAGTGGATTCTCATGAGTAAGATGAGAAGCCTGGCTAGGGCACCAGCGGTAATTGATAAAGTGATTCAGCACTGCTTTAGCATTTATTTCCATAATGCTTTTTGAGTACAAGAGCTGAGTAGGTTCTGTTTGGCCCAAGTGGGATATGGAAAAATCCTGGTTTTGTGCATTTTGTTTCACTGTATCACTGAGCCCACTAAGAGCAAGAGTAAGTGCACAAAATGAGGTTACAGGAGCGTGCTACAGATGCAATGTCAGCCTTTGAAGTGCTCGTTCCTACAAGTCTTTGTTTTTGGTAATGTTTGGTGGTGTCTCCTGGAATGACACCTCAATAAAATAAAATAACTTGCTTCTGTGTATTTCAGGCATGCTCAAAGATTGTGGGTTTGTATTGAAATCCTTTATAAAGTTTTTGGTTTCACAGGGACTTACACTGGTGAGACCTGTATAAGCTCACAGCTTTTGTGGCTCTAATCTTGTTAGTTAAAAGGTGCCATGCTGATAGTTTCATTTCACAGTTGAATTTTTTTAATTATCTCTGAAGATGGGTTTTGGCTTCTCAATTTTGGCAATGAGGTAGCATAACCTACAACGCAGTATGGAGAAAGAAACCTCAAACTGAATGTGCTTCAGGTTGTTTTTTAGCTCTGAATCTATATTTATCTGCACAAGAAAGTTTTAACTTGACCTAAGGAAAAAAGAACAAATCAATAAATCCATTGAGGGTTTGCAATGTAACACTGATATAAAATATGATTTATTAAGTCTGTAATTGCAAAAATCTGCTGCCACTGGGGGAATATAAGAGCTGCATAGTTAAACACCACTTGGTTTAAGTGTTTTGTGTTTTGGCTCCACTGTAGGTAAAGGATGATATTGAGATTGGTATGGAATGGAAATATCCAAGCAAAAACTCTTGTGGATTTTTTAAATATCCATCCATCCATCCATCCATCCGTAAATATTTTTATTTAAATATGTGAGATATATTTTATCACCCATATATAAGTATGTATATATACATATGCAAGTATGTATGCAGTGTTCCCTTCATATTTATCCCTGGAGAATTCCTCAAGGACAGACCTGATCTCCTGGATATTCAAGACTCCACTCCCTTTATTTGAGGTACTCTTACCTTCAGCCAAATGCTTCCATTCACAGGTTAGCCCTTAGCAGGACTAAAAGGCTTTTAATTTGACTAATTAGTTTTGACCTCTAAGAACTAGATCATCCAGCAACATTAGAAAATTTCTGTTCTCATTTGTGTCTCCTTAGATAGAGATAAAATTATGTTCTTTTTCAATCCTGCTTCCTTAGCCAGCTTGGTCATTCTCCAGAAATTCCTTCTTGACCCTGAAAGGGCCCTGGAAGGACCCTGGAATTAAATGCTCCCCATGACTGAGAATTATTTCTTGTGTTTCTGGGCACAATAAATATGGTGTGTCAGTGTTCTGCCCGGGAATGATCTGTTGCCAGGCACATTAGGTTATCAGAAATCATAGAAGGGAGAATGCTTTTGGATGGCAAGCTGTGTAGGAATTTTCCAGCACGTCTGTATGCTTTGAAGCAAGTTTTCAAATGGTTCAATAGATGGCTTTCCATGTCCTATGTTAATTTAGAAGACCACAGATTTTCCAGAGTGTGCTATGTGCTCTCTCTAGTGTTTAAAGCCTGTGTGCTGTATACAATGTTTAGGGTTGAGTGCAGAGTTCATGGTTTTGAGTAAATGAGGCGTTGAGAGCTCATAAGAAGATGCTTTTCTGGCTGACCTGAAATGCAGAGTTTGCAATCCTGTGGCTTTTATACACACTTTGATTTTCAACTTCAGGACTGAAAGCCTTGCAGCTCTCCAAGCTGCTTCCACCAATTTACCAGCATTGGGCAGGTATTTGATCTCTTATCAGCCAAAGGTTGTGCCTGGGTGTTCCTGTGCAGCTTTACCTCTGCCTCTCTGCACTTCAGTTTCAGAAAGGGTGCATTTACTTAAAGCCCCACCCAAGGGTTTCAAACTCTTGGCTCAAATGGAATGAAGAAACTGTGTCATTGTTTTTCCTTCAGGATGTAGGAAAGTCTTATTCTAGGTTTTATATAGAAAAGGGGTGTTCAAGGAGGTGGTATATGCCCTTCCAGAAAAGATGGATCAGGCTGTGATCTCTGGAAATGGCTGGCCCATGATTTATTGTAGAATCATTAAATTCTGAATTTTATGAAATTTTTGAAGACAGAGATTATATGGGTTAGGCTGAATGTGTGGGTAACAGAACATTGTTGAACACACAATGGGAGCAGGGCCATATTTCCAAACTGTTGGTTCAGATTTTTTTGTCTTTTTTATTTTTGCATTGTTTTTGCCAAATTCTGGGACACTGCTGGGTTTTAGGAATATCTTCCCAGAACAGCAATGTGACTTTACAGAGATAAATGTTACTTTTAGACTTCCTTGGAAGAAAAGCTGAATAAAAAAAATCTGTAGTGAAATAACAACTTGTTCTCTTTGCTGTTCTTCTGCCTGCTCTTTGTCATGTCTCTTCTTTTTTTCCCCTGACTTAATGTCCCACTTATGCAGTGTGCTGCAGGGGAAGTACTTGAGCAGCAAATGAACTGGGTAGGCAGAAGCTGGATTTTTCTAGATGTTTATTGCCTTACACCCTACTGGCACTTGACAGCTTGGACTCTCCAAACTCATGAGAGCCATGGCAGTTGCATTTTCATATCTATTTTTACTGAAATGCTATTTTGCTCCTTATTGTCGGTGTCACGCACGCTTAGGCAAAGTGGGCTGAGAACTGTGTCTGCTCTGGTTTACAGACTGCCAAGCTTGGTACAAGGAGTCAGTAAATATTTAGTTTATAGTTTATTAATTAAACAGGCTTTAGAGGAATTGTGACTCTGCTCTGATTGGTGGGAAAATAATGGGCTGTGTAAATAATACTGAGGAAGGGGTAATGATTCTAAGGTGGCCAGTAATGAGGAGAAATGAAGTAAACATCAGCACTGTGTAGTGCCTGTCATTTGGGATTATGATCAAAATAATAGTTTACTATTCAATAGAACAGAAGTCCAAAATATTTTGTAGACAATCTGGGGAAATGGCTTTTTGGCAGTTGTTCTTGTAAAAGATGGAAGGTAAATGATGCACTCTGCTATTCCTGATACATTTGTCTGCTGACAGAGGTGTTTAGCTCTTGCCTGGCTTGTCACCAGTTGTGAGATTTCGTTTTTAGTCTCTTCTCCAGTTTTGAGGAGAGAACATAAGAATTCTTTCACATTTAGTTTGTACAAATCTAGTGGTTTCTGGAGTAGTTTGGGGGATCTGAACTTGCAGCTTGGCAACATTTGGATGCAGTTTCATAATCTGTTAATCACCATCCAGGTGAACAATGAACATTTTTAAAGTATTTTTGAGCCACTGTCTATTATCCTAGATTATTTTAAGATTTTTGCGTGTGTTTGTTCCTGCCTGCGTCTGTCACTGAAAATAATTTATTATCTTGTCATTCCAATATTCAGAAAGATGCATTCTGTTCTGTCAGTTATCTTGGACGGTTTCTTGGCTTTGGTTTTAATTTATATATTGTTTACAGTTGCAAGATATTTGTGTCTTGGAAATTTTTCAGTCATCTCTGAAAAGATGTGTTTTTTCCCATGTCCTGGAGTGTCATTTCAAAATGCACAGCACGTAAGAACTACTACATGTTGAACACCATCTTGTAGGATGTGTTTCCCACTGCAGTAACTCATAACTGGTTAAATGGCAAGCCCTGGAGAATTCCTCAATTATTCCTAAGGAATTCTAAGCATCATTTATATGTACAGAGTTAATGACTTATTTCTGCTCCTGAATATTTAGGAAAATACTCTCTTGTGACTTACAGGACCTTGCTTTGCTAACTGAAATTGAAATGTATTCAATATAGAGTTGTCGTTTTCAATCCTGAGCTTTCACTTTTTTTACTCTGTTTTTCTGTTATTTATCTTTTGGGTCAGGGCAATTAAATGTGAAATCATATATCTGGATTCTCTGTGAGGGTTTCTGGACAACTGCCATGGAGTCTGTGAGCATACCTGTAGCTAGCACTACCTGTGGCCTCCTCTGGATTAATATCCATAAAATGCTTCAGCAACTTCAGCTGTGTGGAAAAGAGGATGTTCTGTTCACTTGTAAGGTGATTTGAAGTGAGTTCCAATAACATCATCCCTTTCTTTTTTTTTTTTTTTTTTTCCTGATGCTGATATGTCCCTTGATGAGCTAAAAGAGTGAACAAACAGTGCTGTATCAAAAGTGACAGATTATAGTAAATTAGATGACTCTCTAAATGCCAAGGAAAAAAAAAATTGAAGGTACCTAGAGACATTCCAAGAGCAGCCAAAAAAACTCCTTTGAGATTTGATCCATGAAAGGACAAGCTAATGAATTTAGGGCTTGTAATCCAAGATAAATAAATCAGAACTGAGAGGGGGAAGGCCAGTAAAGCTCTGGGAGATGTAAGGGTAATAAAGGACTGACAAATAGGCATGACTGTGTGACATGATGAAGCAGCAGAAATGACAACTATAATAATGTGTCAGTGCTGAGTCCTGGAAGAAAGAAGCAGAAACCACTGCTGTCTGTGATAGCAAGGATGTGGAATAGCAATTTCATTCAACAGTAGAAAAGTACTAGGGGAGATGTGGGGGTTAAGAGGAGTTGTGATTACTCTGGGACAGAGGCGTTTCTGGTGCTGGTAGGTGTGGGTGTATGCACAGATAAAGGCAGAGCCAAGGGAAGTACCTTCAACAGAAAGGAAAAGTCAGGTTAGAGGAGGTAAAAACTATTTGTCAGAAAAAAGTCAATAAAAAATGACTTACTCGCCAGAAGGCATTCTAACATTTGGAAATCCTTTCAGAAGGTATAAGGGCAGGTGTTTCCTGCCTCAATACTGAGCTCTGGAAAACATGCTGCACGATAGGGTACTCTGTTTTGATTGTCATTTGGGAGAGATATTGACTGGATGCTCTTGTGGGACTCTTCAGTCCCAGCCAGTGTATCATGTAAAAGGCAAGGAAGGAACAAGTGTGAGTACAGTGGCAATGTGATAGAATTTGCTGTTACCATAGATACCTGTGACTGTACATAAGCACTAAACTGCTGTGGCTTCACTCTGTGTGGAAAGCTGCTGTGGCTTGATTTAGTCCCCATGCAAACAGCTTGGAATATTTGGAGATTATTATGATAATTTCTTATCCATGTATACCTCTACAATCATCTCATGAAATTAAAGATTGCAGTTGAAAGGAAAATCCCAGAAGAGACAGAGGGCATTTGTGCACTAAAACTAAAAATCAGATTAGATTTGCCAGGAAGACTCAAGCAAAAATTTATTAAAGTAGGCAGCCCTGTACTCTTGAAATTCCCCGTATTTTACTCCTTGTGACAGACAAGTCCGTTCTTTCTCTGAGCCATCATTATTTTTTTGATGTGGATGGTTTTTTGTAAATTGCTTTGAAATTAGCTAATGAAGAATGGTAGACAAGAGATGAGTCAAAAAATGTGTGTTTCTAGCTCTCCTGTTACTTCTCTTCAGAGAAGCCCAAAATTGCTGATTTTACTGGAGCAGGGTGAGCTGGAGAAAGGTGTCTGATTTAGACACTGAAAGCCATTGTAACATCTAAACCTTCATGTTTGTATTGCTTGTAATCATGGTAGCTTGTCCTCTTGTTCGAGTACGCTTTTGAGGAAAGCGAGCTCTTTCCTTTTCATAGCCATAGCAACGAGTCATTTTTATGGGTGTTCAGACTCAGCTGTAATCTCTTTTGGTCCAGAAGATGGACCTGAGCTTGCACTGGAAGTCACCTTTTTGTCAGCCAGACTGTTTGGTGGCACCTCTGATATCTCTCTCTCCCCTCTCCTTAGGTCGTTGCTTTTTATTTCTTCTATGTCCTCAGAGGTGGCTGCTAATGAGTGGTAACCACATATTATTATCCTCCTTTTCAAGGTACATACTTGGAAAACTCGGCTGTTAGAATAGAATAGAGTAGAATAGAATTTCATATCCTGAGCTAGAAGGAATCCCTAGGGATCATCAAAGTCCAACTGCTGGCCCTGCACAGGACAGCCCCAGGAGTCCCACCGTGTGCCTCAGGGTATTGTCCAGATGCTTGAGCTCTGGCAGGCTGGTGCTGTGAGCACTGCCCTGGAGAGCCTGTTCCAGTGCCCACCCACCCTCTGGGGGAGGAACCTCATCCTTATATCCAGCCTAAACCTCCCCTCACACAACTTCAGGCTGTTCCCTCAGGTCCTCTTTTAGCAGCAGGATGTGGGTGCTTATGAACATAACCTGGAGCTTCAGTCTGAACTGGCTAAGCACTGGGCAGGTACGAAATTTCTCCTGCCCTTCATTTCACTTACCTGATTCCCAGAGAAGTTATAATCTGATCTAGTGCACTAACTCTGTTCCAGTGAAGAGAATTTTTTAAAAAAAATATTGGATTTACTACAGGGCAAGGCTTTTTTTCTCAGAGCATGACGTTTTATACTCCTACTCTTCACAGGTTACACAAGCAGTGTGTATTCCTTGACTTTTTCATTATTTTCTATTTATTTCTTGGTCCCCTGGGGCCCCCTTCAGAAGTCCGGACAGATGCTGGGCTTCTGTCTTTGGTGATCTGGTGTGAGATGGAGCTCAGACCCCCAATTTTTCCTTTGGAAAGACAAGCCAGGTTTGCTTTTTTTAAAACATCTCCTTGAAGTTTTACTCAATGGTTAATGAACACTAATGCCTTTAGCTCAGAGCATGTGGAGGAGAAAGGAGTCTGTGACCTTGTGGTTCCAAGCCCAGGCATCTATTGGAATGATGAATCCAATTTATGTTTGTGTATCATAAATTTTGAAATAGTCACTCATACTCTTTATTTAGAAGTTTTGCTATGCCCATTAATTTTAGACTTTTCAAAAGTTTTCGTTAATATTTCTAATGTCTTGTAAAAATAAGTCTTAGGAGCAGAAGGATGGTTATGATGCCTAATCTAATACCTACACTTAAATAAAGAGCAGCAAAGAACAAAACAAGATCCAGTAGTAACCAAACTGCAAAGTACAATCTACTTCAAATTATCACCATTTTGACAAGGTGAAGGGAAACTCATTTAAAAGAAGTACCATCTTCATGGCTGTATTTTGATTAGCTTCCACCTCATGTGAAATGTTGAAAGTTGCTTTCTCCTCCTTCTCTTGATTCAGTATTACCATTCTTTAGCAAAAGAATGTGTGACTCTATTCTCCATGACATTTTTGAGGACACTTCTATAATTATTTTCCCCAGGTTTCTGTCAGTTCTTCAACCATTTCATTTTTGCATCTCAACACCATTCGCTTTCCTCTATCCCCCTTCTCAGTCCCATTGGGAAATAGCTGACACATCAAGGAATTTGGAGAAATTAAGGTGTAAAATGTAAATCCAAACACAAATCAGTGAAACAAGAAGTCAGTATTTTCATTGCCAGGAGATACACGAGGACCAGGGTTCCTCAGTCACCATAAATCCATGAGCCCCACTGGGCTGTTTTTTCCTGCATGCTGCTGAGGCCCAGGTACAATAATTATCCTTTGCTTATTTGCTCAATTTGGAAGGTAAAGCTCCTTTTAGGCTCCCTGAGACTGCTGTCTTTACAGCTCTGAATGAAAGGTGGCTTATCCCTGCCCACTGCCTGTGGATAAGGCTGAGGTGCCCTTGTTCAGTGTGTAACTGGGTTTATTGTGGTGTCTGGGTGCTGACTCAGTGCTGCAGTGAAGGAAGAGCATTTCCATCCAGTCATCTCCCAAAATTATAATTCACATGCTTCAGTCGAAGGAAAAATAGGTCCAAAAGAGATGCAGGACTTGTGTCAGAACACCCTTCTTGTTGGGCTTGGTGTACTTTGTGTTATGATTTTCAAAAGGACTCTCTAGTCCCTTTTGTAACTTTAAGAAGTGTAGAAAAGAATGAGGTGAGATTTAAGAACTATCTAGCCAGCAGAGCAGCTACCTTTCATTTACTTCCTGCTCTACAGGCCTCAGAACTGTCAGCTAGGCTTAAGAGCTTATAATTTATTTCACCTGGAAGGTAGGTAATTATATTTTTCAACCTGCTGCCTTTTACTTTGCCTTGTTCCAAGAGACAGGGTTGGCAGATTAAGGGCCTTTTCTTTAATTTATGTTCATCAACAAGTCTCTCATCAGTTTCTCTATAATTTTCTCTCTTGCACTGGGAACTCTGAGCATGCACTGCACCCTTTGCTGAGCAATGAGGGGACCTAAATCTCTGCTGCATGAGTAGTGCTGGGTCTCTGAGAAGCTCCAGAGCTGTTCTGCAGAAATGTGGCCTTTTCTAAACCCAGAGGGGTGTGCTTGGAGGAGAGGTGGCTGAAAACTGAGCTGACTTGGAGGACAGTCCCATTTGCACTGGAATTTCAGTGTTTTTTCTGAAGGTGTCAAAACACGCACCTTAAGTACAGGTTTAAGAGGGAGAAGATGATTAGAGAGAGAAGTTAAGTTAATGTTTACTAAGGACAGGCAGCCCTGAACACCAGTATGCTTATTTTTCTAGTCCTTGTTGGCTGCCTTCTTCCTCTGCCTTGCCCTCTGCTGCTTCTTTGCCCCTGGCATGTTTTCAGGTGTGATTTTGCTGTACATGTAGGGGTGGTGTGATCTGTGTATATTTTTTAACTGCCAAATATAATCTTCGAAATGCTCAAGTGTGTTGTTCAATTCCAGATTGTGGAATTCCTGGTGTGAAAGCCAGGTCACCTTGCCTAATTTTCTTGTTTAAAAAATATTATTTTTCCACAAATAAGAGCTTCACAAAACTCACTTGTTGAAACCTCAGAAAGAGGTCTTCCCAAGTGTGCAAACTGCTACCATTAAATTTTAGCATGTCAATGTTAATTTTTTTTCCCCTGAAGTTGCTTGGTTTTGAAGCAGAATAATAGCTTCAACTGGTTTTAAAGTGATGCATGATCATCTTTCTCCATCCTAGGAATGTCTGCTTTTTACTACTGCTTCCCATTCCTTTGGATACTATGGCAACTGTGTGTGTAAATTTTGTGTGTAAACCAGCAAATGAAGCTTTATATTATCACATAACAAGGGAACAGTTGTTTGACCTTGATCTTTGTGTATTTGGTGCTAGGATTTTATACCATGAAAACACCTTTTCCTGGGAATATATAAAGCTGTTTGTCTTGTTCATCTACTGAAGCTGTGTTTAAGAAATGTACAAGTTGCAACACCTTTTTGTTTTTGCCTAAAATTCCTTGACTTCATTCAGTTGAGGAATGTATGTCTGTCTTTGGGAGCAGCTATGGCAAATAGGCACTGGGGACTCGTGTGTGCAGGTTGAAGAGGAAGAGAACTTTTAACAGAGCTCGGGAATGTATATATTTATATATTTCTTTTGTGGTACTGTAGATGGTCTTACAAATCTGTACCTTAAAATTTATTGAGGAAGAAGGTGCAGTGATGTAATTGGATTCACTGCACCTTAGGGGAACATCTATAAAGATCTCTATTGTAGCACGCAAGTCTTGGATTGTCATGAAAATTTTGTGTGCATTAAAAGGAGCTGTAACGCAGCAGGAACTCACAGTGGGGAATCTGCCAATGGCAACCACATCGACTGCCCAGCATGGGGCTCCCCTAAGCAGAGACTTTACTGATTACAGTGAAAAACCCTTCATTTTTAGGTCCGTTGACATTGTAAATGGTATCCAGATATAAATAAACTGCCTCATGTTGCCACTAAAAAGCTTAGAGGGGTGATGGCAGAGGTCTGGTTATTATCCTAAAGGGGTACATTGCATGCTTCATCTTTTGGGAATCTGCAGACAAGTGGAAGTGTTCAAAGGGTGGAAAGAATGAGAGAGACAGAATGTGTGACTGGTGAGGAAAGGCTGAGCAAACTGTGGGATTTTTAGACTATAAAGGGCTCCTGTGACCGCAATATATTAAAGTTTGTTGTGAAGAAAATATTTGTGAATTATTATCTGGCTGTTGCAGAAAATAAAGGAAGTGAATAATGAATTTTGACTTAGGAAATACTCTCAAACTACAGAGACTGTTAAGCATTAGAGCTGTGGAAGTCATGAAATGTGCTTCACTAATTAATTCACTGTGGGTTAAAGCCCAGTTGGATGATTTATAGTAAAGGCAGATAATATATGCTTTGTATGCTGCCTCAGAACAGGGGAAACAGCCACTTGAAGTCACTGTCAGCTCTTTCAACTCATCTCCATCTGCATGTTAAGATGAGGAATAGATATTTACAGAGCTGCTGTAGGTTTAATTAACACTACAGAGGGTATCATTTTCTTGCCCATCTGTGTGAGAGCACCCAAAGATGACACCACTGCTACTTCAGAAAAGCAAGTCAGTGTTAAACTGGGTAGTGAATGCAGGACAAAATACCATTCTGCAAACAGGACAGCTGTAGTCTTATCAGTGATGTCTTACAAAAATAAATCTACTTTTTATCAATGAATGTTCAAAATAGGACAAAATCGGGGGTTTCAAGTATGAAGACCCTGACAAGTGTGTATCAAGCCTCTTATCTGAACCTATAAAGAGGTAAATTGGGCAGAAACATGCTGGCTGGTGTTATCCCATGTTTGGAGACCAATGCACAGGGTCTCATTGGTGATTTAAATGGGCTGATCAAGTTGGGAGTAGAAGAAAGATTCCAGTTGTAGCCTAGAAGTAGACCCCAGATATCTTAAGACTTGATGCGTTTCCGTACTTCCTGAAGGAGCTAGATCCTAAAAACAGACAAACATTTCACTGTGTTGAATTGCATGGAAATTTTGGAATTCCGGAAGAGATTGCTCATCTTAACCAGTCCAGACACTGCCTGTGCTAAAGAAAGGAATTGTGGTGTTGGTCCACCTCTGTCAGAAACTGAGCTGTGCCCCAATGGGGAAATGCTTTCTGAACTGATTAAAAGTCCAAAAAAAAAAAAGTTATGTATTGAACTTGTTTACCGTTTTAAAACTTTCAAATAGAAAAAACAATTTAAATCACTGAGCACTTTAAAGATAATTATATCAACATGAAGAGAGGCTTTACTTTAGGAATTCCTGTTAGAAAAACAAACCAAAACCAACTCCCAAAAAGGTTTTTGTTCTGCAAATGCAAAATTAGTTTTGTACTGTAGCACTAGATAAAATTTAACAGCTGCATTTTAAGATAACCAATTATTTGTGCATTATGTAAGATTAATACAACACAGGCCTCCAAGTCTACCACCAGTGAAACACTACTGGAAGAGTAAAGTAATTCTGGCAAACTGCATAGGGAAAGGAATTTATGGAAATATGACTCTCCAGCTTAATCTTGATCACTTAAACATCTGATGTTGACACTTCCATTTTCATAAAATAGTTATTCATTGCCTTAACATTTCCTTTGTACTTTTACTTTTCTTAATGGCCTGTTTGGAGTGAAAAGCTAGTATCAGAGATGGTGGCAATGTGTTTCTTCACCATCTTTTTTATAATACAGGTTAATTCTTCTTCAATGTTCAGTCATAATGCCTATACTGTCCCAAATTGGGGGTAATTTCAACAGAGCTGTGACAGGCATAAACCTCGTCTTCCAAATGTTGTTCCTGGGACACCTTTTCAAAACCTAAAAAAAATGAATTAAGTAATAAGCAAGGTCTCCTTTTAAAAAAGGACATGTAAGGTTTTATTTCATCTGGAATAACCCCTTTCAATCTCACTTTCTCCTGCTAGATTTGTTTTATATTTGATTAGTTCTAGGAGATGGATTTTGACATTTAAAGTATGTGTAATAGAAAGAGAATAATGACATAGCTGGGATTACAGAAAAATATTTGCCCTTGAAAATGGTAATGCATTGTTAAATACTAGTTGCATCATATCTGAGTATAATAAAATCAAAGTGGAAATTGAATGGTTGTGTGGGGAATGAATAGTCTCGGTATGCAACAGAAGAAGGGACCTTGGAAATTCTAGCAGTGCAGCACAGCTGAAAATGGATTTTGTAGCTTGGGCTCATTGGGTTTCCAAACCTATATTTTAAGTCCAACATTAAAAAACCAAATAAAATAATACCCGTATCAAAATGGAAAAAAAAATTAAAGGTACTTGAATTAAAAATAACCAGTGATCTTCCAGCCAGCTCAGACCTGACATAAATCCTTGGATAAGCTCCCTTCCAGGAGCCATGGTGTGTTGATTTCTCAGGTGAGGGATGCATCTGTCCTGTTGGTGCTGCTGAGGGGTTAAAGGTCAAGTTTTGCTGGGGTTAGGAAATCAGAGGTTATTTGCAGGGTGGATCATACCTGATTTGCAGTGTGGCTCTCGTGAGAGCTGGGTTGAGCCGAGGGCTGGAGCAGGAGGCCAGTGCATGGGAGAAAGAGGGGAGAGTATTTAACCTCTGTTTTCCATGACAGCCATCTGCAGTGCCTGCAGTTTGGGGTGCATTGGAGCATACAGATTTTTCCTCAGCTCCTCTCTCTCCTGCATGGTGGTGTGCAGATATGCTTATTCCCAGTTTTCTGGTCAGGGATAATCTGTGCTGAGACTAGAGAAATGGGTGAGGAGTCCTCTGGGGCCAGTAGGATTGGTGACAGTTGTTTGGGTGGTTGTTTTTGCAGGTGGTTGGGCTATTTTGTTGTTTTAATTCAAGCCATTGAAATCAGCTCTCTGGAGAATTTCTGGCAGGGTGTTAGTTTGCAAATCAAACTGAAGTGATGGCAACCACCTGCTGTAGCTGGTGACTGTGCTGGGGCAGCAGTTTGGTGGCTGATAATATGACTGGAAATGTTGGTTTTGCCTGTGTTTTCACTCCCGTTAATGGTTCTCACCCTTCCACATAAGCCATGCACTGGTGCCCCAGCTGGTGTTCTGAGTGTCTATGAATGGGCTAGGTCCCCTTTTGGGCTAAGTTGTCTTACAAATTATCACATACCTACCTGGGGAAAAAGAATTTCCCATGTGAGTGCACAAAGAAAGATACAGAGATAGGGAGCAGCATGTTTGCTGATGTGTATTTTTGCTCAGTTTATTGTAGTAGATATCAGAATTGTATTTTTCTTGCAAATGTACCTTTTTTTTCTATCCTTGTCCTTTATGTTTTTCATCTGCCCTTAATACCTATTGACAGTAACAGAACTGAGTTTTGCCCCAGTTGTGTTTAATGAGGAGAAAACCAAGCCGTGGGAACAGGGAACAAGTGATGAAACCTCCTCCAGGTCTCTGTCCCCACAGCTCAGTTCTCTGTGTTAAGGGTGGCTCTCAGAATACTGTTATTAATAAAATCTGTTGGCTGGAGGGGAAATTCTGAAGTCCTTTTTAAATAATCTTTCACCAAACTGGATGAAATTTGGGCTTGATTCTTGGATCTAAGTGCTTGATTAATTTATCTACCTTATTTATCTACTCTTGCCTTTTCTCTGTCCTCTGCCACTCTGGTACCTGTGTGCTGTTGGTATTTGCCCAGTACCTCTGCTCTGCTGGATTTCTGCTCCTGGCAGAGACATCCCTGGGGCTCATCTGACTCCAGCTGGGGAGAACCTTGTTGTGCCTCTGGCACGTTTAGGCTGTAACAAATTCAATGCATTTAAAGAAATGATTCCCTGTTTGCTGTGCTGGAGGCTTCCACTCCTATTTTTAGTGATGTTCTTCCTTGTTGCTGTGGGCTTCATCCTTGCAAGTCAGAGCAAGAGCTGGTTATCAGAGTATGGAACACAGCTACCACCAGGCTGTGTGTGATGTGCTCCCCATCTCTAACTGGAAAAATATCTTAAGAATCTCCATCTTCCTTTTCCTTTCTGGGTGGATCAGGGGATTACTCATGACAGAAGGTGTAGCCCAGTTGGGCCCCTTCCCCATGTGGACACAGCAAGAAGCTATGTCTGGATCTGTGCTCCCATCCTGAACATGGGAACTCTTTTTCCTCAAATCCAAACAAAGGTGAGACTTGATGCAGAGCTTTTGTAACCCCTTCAGAAAGGGACTTTGGGAGCTCAGCTGCTGGAGGTTGCAAGGTTCAGAGGACTCCTTGTTCTATGGTATCTGCATTTCCCTTGGGCTCTGACTGTGCTGTGACATCTTGTCTCAGGGAGATGTGTATTTTCCTGGCTCCCTAGAACAGGTATCCCTCACTATGGAGATACCCAAATGCACACAGGCAGCTGTTTACCTTTTCCCTGACTCACAGGCGTGTCTGCTCTGCAGTGCTCTTTGTGATTTCCAGGGGTGGACTTTCAGATTTCCAAACCCACTGATCTTGTGGTGTGCTGTGTGCCATCTGACTTCACTTTAAAATACAGAAGTGCCCTTTCTTATTCATCTTTCTCTCCTGTAGCACTTGTGGCTGGTGTCATTCGACTCTTGAGAATTCTTCTATAGCTTTCAGTGTTCTTTAAGTTCCTGTTTGCACATATCTGATATTGAAAAGTTTGTGTTATTTAAACATGTGGGGAAACTGGTGTTCCAGATTGATGTGACTACTCGTTGTTCTGCTCAAACAGTGCCTTTTTATCTTGATGAAGAGGCAAAGTCCATAATTTCAGACAAAATGAATCATTTGCTTCCTAAGTGATCCATCAAGCAGTGTGCTGTCACATGTTTCTGAGACTGGTGCCTCAGTCTCAACCTGTTCCAAGGTTGGTGCCTCAGAATTTCTGGGGGTAATTGTTGGAGAACTGTATGCACATTTGTGGAAATAGGCAGGTTAATATATACATGTATGTGTTATAAGTCTATATTAATATATATGTACATATATTTTTATATATAAATATGTGTATTATGTACATATGTATGTCATGAATACTCAAGGTTAGCATATGGAGTTTGTGGTGGGATGTGCTCCTAGAATAGTCAAAAGAATAATCTTTAGAGAATAGGGAACTTGTTGGAAGGTGCTTGAGATTGTTAGGAAATAAACACAGTAGGATGGATTGGGTGGGACAGGAAATTAAGTCACACAGCAACTGAGTGGATGGTGATGCCAGAGGAAAGCTTGAAGACTGGAATTAAGTTACTCTGGTCTTTGAGATGGTTCTCTCAACAGGCACATTGGAAAATGAGTTAAAGGACATGTTTAGCATCAGGGATGACAAGAATGCAAAGTGATAGTAACAGCTATATTGGCTGAATATGGGTAAAAAATATTGTGCAGCAGTAAAAGATGGATTGTTAGATTAATAAATGAATATGTGGTGTAAGGGGCCACCTAGAATGGGTTGAATGTGTTAAATATGAATAAGCAACACAGTGTTGGCTCTGTTATAAATGTACCAGCTCCTCTGGACTGCTTATTTTTGCGTAAAGACTCACACTGGGATGTTAATCAGCATATCCAGCCATTAATCTGTTTTATAGGTACAACATCACCGTTGTTGATGTCAAAATATGCGTCTCCAGAAGTGGTAATGAGTCACAGTTGGGACTATACAGTTACCAGTGGATACTTTTCTGTGAGCTCAAAAGACATCCTGCAAAAAATCAGAGGTACTGCAAAGTTGCTGATGATGCTGATGCTGTTTAGGATATGATGTGGTCAAAGTGATAAAATTGACAGACTGCAGGGGAAATGCAGGCAGCTTATTCCCTTGTTTCCCTCCAGCATACATTCTGTGCTGCTCCAAAAAATTATGCAAATGTCAGTAATATAGAAAATAATCTGTCCAAAGTAGTCTTAGATTTTTTTTAGTGAGATCGGTTACTTTTTGCCCCTTATGGATTCATTTATGCTTGAAAATTCAGGGAAATGAACCACATGCATGATGACTATTATGTATTTTCTAGATTTGTGCTTTCTCAATGGGTCACGAAGGAGCTGTTCTGCAGAAATCTTGATCCTAAGGAGTGACTGTTTTTATAAGGCTCTTCAAAAAGAAGTTGTGCCTCACAGAAAATATTTCCATTTTCATAATTCTCCCACTCCTGTCCCTCTTCCTCAGTTAATTAAACTTTTATTAAATGTTTGTAAAGCCAAAACCATTTGACTATTTGGAAACTATTTGTTCAAACTATAAAGAGGAACTTGGGGAGGAGAGCTTGGCACAAGCATTAAAGCTGTAGTTCCTGAAACTTGTCCCACTTGTCTTTAGCCAGCTTATGTGTTAAAGTGGGATTGTGTAAGATGGAGAGAGAGAAAGCAGAATGCAAAATGACAGAAAGGAATAAACTGGCAGTGAACCAGGCTGGATGCTCCAAGAGGGAATAGCTAATTTGGTGTCATTAGTACTGTTCATATACTGGTATTCACACACCTGAAAAACATTGGCTGCCCTTTACAGCAGTCCTGGCTGGTTCTGCCTCATGTCCTGGGGAAGTGGTTCCTTCTGTCTGAAGCCCAGGTTTGCTTTCAGACCTGTTTCCCACCCAACAGGGTGCTCTTGCTCAGTACTTTGCCATCAGGCACAGAGAGAGCTCTTGCCCTGGACGGTTTAGGTTTGTAAGCAGGCTCTCTGGTTCACTTGGGTGATGATTTAGTCCAGTTTCTTGTGGTAAAAAAACCTCTCTAATATAGAAAATTAATAAAATAATCTTCCACCATACCAGAGGAGCTGTGGGGGAGAGGCTGGAACTAAGAGGAAGGCCTTTGAAGCCAACACTTAATTATAATCGTGGATTTTGAATGCAATGTTGTAAAGTGGGAAAGACAAAACTGTTTCCCTCTTAGTTTTTCAATAATAAAGGAATAAAATATCTCCTGTGTGCAGTGAGTGTTCATATGGGACTCCTAGAGGCATTGCTGGAGTCTTGCCTGAGTAAGAACAGCAGGATGAGAGCCCCATGGAGCAGCACTGATGTGCACTGAAAGAGATCATGGAAGAGTGGAAAGTTAGCATCATTTAGAGGACACGTCATGGAGTAGTGTCAGGAGGTGTTTCTACAGATGAAGATAAATCACCATATGCAGTCATCCCATCGGCCAAAAGGAAAATAAATTTTACTTATGAAGAAAAATAATAGACCTGCCTTTGTAGGAATGGTGCAATGCAGAGTGCAAAGTGGTTCTGATGGACTTCCCCCAAACCAGAATGTCACCATTTTGAGTTTATAAAGGCAGCCAGGAAGATGGTTTGTAATCCCAGTTTCTGTTTTGCAGTTGTTTCTCTGTACTGTACGATGTAGTCTTCACTGCCCTTGTTTTTCAAGAACTAATTAATGGGCATTTTGGACTTGCACCACTAAAGTTACTTTAACTGTTGAATATGGCATGATTTCAGCCCTGCTCTCAGCTGAATATCTTTGGGCTCCTGTGCCAGTGAACCTCAGTGGGGCTGGAAAATGAGGTAGATTTTGGTAGTACTGTTGCAGGTCTCACCTCCTTGTTTTCCTTGCTTTTGCTCTGTCATTTCTCCACCTTGGCAGGCACTGCACTTTCTGCTACACCCCCCTTCTTTTACTGGCACTGCAGCCTTGTTCTTTAGTTGGTCGGATTTTCAGAAATGTGAAGAAAGCTTAACTTGAGTTTTTAGTGGGTCTTAACTCAAATGTTTTTATTATATCAATGAATGGAAATCTGGGAGCCATTAGAAAAGCAGTGGCACTGAAATGGCCTCAAATTCACCCTTGATCCTGTAATTATGCTTTCCAAGATACCATCTCATTATCTAAAACTCAACTGTGTCATTAGTTATATCTCATTTTAGTAATTACAAGCTATATATTTGTCATATCTGTGGAAGCAGAAAACATTGCCATTATAAATCTATGGTTTATGCAGCTTCAGCAGGAACTGCTAATGAGCAAATCTTCCTGTTTCTTTCTAATTCTTTTTTCCAGAAAGCTTTTCCAAAGCAAACTCCTGCAAATTCAAGTGGTGAAGTGCCTCCCTTAGGCCTTCTTCTTGCTTTGCTCTTGAGATATCTGTCTATGTTAATAGACCATGATAATAAATTCCCTGAATTTGTTTTGTTTTTCTGTTCTTAAAGATGTCATTCTTCTTTCTTCCACAAATAATAATGTGAATGCAAATCTCAGAGAAGATTAGCGCAACTACAAAAACAATAATCTTAGCAAGCATCTGTTGTCATAGGAAAACTTTGCATTCTGGAGGAAAGCAAAGCTCAAACTCAGAGTCTTTCTTCTTGTTTTGCAATTTCTGTGCATTTGTAGCCACCAAACTGATGAATTTGGTGGCTGAGTGATGAGAGCAGAGCATTTAGGATATGCTTTTTCCAGATCAACACCTTGAGTTTGGTAATTTGGGTATTTTTTTCAACTGTGTTCTTCTTTCCCATCTGAATTATACATTATAAAATCACTGAAGGTGTCTCCATGAAACCATAACCAAATATCAGTGACAGGGGAGTCTTATGCATGGCCTTCCTTACCCTAAGAAGGGTTTCTCTGTGCTTCTGGTGTCCTCCTAAGTTATGTTCTCCCAGTCCTTCCTCTTATCCTGTGTGCTCTCTGTGGATTGTTTTCTTGTTTGGTATTTTTTCCCCCATCTACCCATTGATTTTGATTTCTCTGCTGCTATTTTCAGTTCAGTTTAGTTCTCACTGCTTTCCTGGGTCTCCATGCCCACAGTATGGTCCCAGCGCCCTGCTGGACATCTGTGTGTGAGTAATCTTTGCTTTCCAATAGGTCACAATTCTTGTTTAAGATCACTTTTCCCTTCTTCCCTCTGAAATGCACAGTAGGAAATTTCTTGTTTATTTGCACTTTTTTCCTTGCTCCTGTTGCTGAAAAGTCAGCCAAAGAAATAAATATTTGTAGTGGGGAGACTGTGTGAAAGGTGCAGTTTGAGCTCAGGATACAGTAATGAACTGTAATACAACACTTCTTTTGCAATGGTGTAAAAACATTCAGCAAACATACAGAATACTTTTAAACTACTGCTAAGTATCAGTAGCATAAGAATTGAAATTCATAATCCTTTTTCTCAAGTTCATGCCGCCTGTGAGGATTAATAGTTAGATCACTTTTTATATAAATACAGCACTGACTTTCAAGACTTAGTAGATTTGTTTTTTAGTGGAAGTGATGATGTGTTTCATTTTTGCTTGGCAAAATGGTGACAGCAATTTACTAGATTTGTTGCTTTTATGACCTGTAGATGCAGAGTGTGTGTGTGCCAGCATGCATAATCGCAATTTTTTTCCTTTATGCAGTTAGAGTAAGAAAAAAGATTTAATACTGTGATGTCATTCACACTATGGAGCCTTGCAAAGAATGGTAGGAAAACAGCTGTAGTCACCTTATGGAAACAAAAAACTTAAATGCAACAGCAATTGCACATGACTGTAGCTTTGTGCTGCTGCAGAGGAGCTGTTTGGGAATGTGCCAATGGATATCACAGGTCCTGAAGCACAACTTGAGCTGGTATCTGTTGATTTCCTAAGGTGCCATGAAAATACGTTGCATTTTTCGGTGTGTTTCCATTTTGAGCATTGCCACAGTGAGTTGGTTATTTCCCTTCCAATCAGTCTTTCCTTGTGGCTGACTGAATGATGTCATTCCATGTCATCATAATCATTGGTGCTGAAGTCATTGATTTCATTTTGAGGTAATATTTTGTCATTTTCACAGCTTGCCTTCCAATCTTATTCTTCAGTGTACTTTGTGTATGGAGGGAAAACCAGTATTATTGCAAGGGAGTTCTAATGAAATGACAAAACATTTCAGCATTTCTGTTTGCCTGGGGTAGACAGATTTTAGATATCCATGGCACTGCACTTAAGTTTGTATCTGTAGAATTGAACTTAAGTTTGTATTTAAAACGAAAATCCTATTCAAATAATATATTAAACTGTTCCAGATGCAGAGTGTTGCTTTGTTGACAACAGATGTCTGTTCTGGAAACAACAATATTGGTGTCTAATTAGAGCTTACACTGTGAAAATTGTGTCTAGACTTTATAGAAGATATTGGGATTTCTGCAGAAATAGAAGAAAGACCTAGAGGATATTGGCACCGCTCCGCGGGGCTGAGAAAACCAGATGTTGTTTCAATTTATAGTTATTGTGATTAAGTAAAAAACTACAAAAATAATATATTTGTTAGCCTACAGGCCCCCACTGGGCTGAGGGTTGTTTCTAGAGCCCTGCCATGCCATGCCAGCTCTCCTGGGGGTCCTTTGATGACGCTCTCACCAGTGGCCAGGGCCCTGTTCTGCTGGTCATCTCTTCCCTGTCTTTGTGCTCCTTCAGACTTCGCTCTCCACGAGGCAAAGAAAGAGCAGAGCCCACTTCCAGCATGTTTGACCATGGATGTGCCCTCCCAGATGCTCTCTGCCAATGCTGGCACCATCCAGAGCACTGCAAGCCCACTCTGCTCGTGCCAGAGCATACCCAGAGTGGTTTTCAGTCAGAGCTGTGCTCTGCTGCATGAGGCCTCCGTGGAGGGATGAGGAGGGGAATGCTGTGCTCATCTTCACACGTGGGGCCTCACCACAGCAATACCCAGCAGAGTCTGTCCATGGTCCTGGGAAAAAGTGGAGCATGAAGTGAAACATTCACTTTGCCAGGCCCCTTCACTTTCCTATCGCCCATCTCATGTCTTTTTAGAAAGAAATCTGCTAAAATGACTGTGTGGATCTATAGGGAAAAAGGTCATTTTATGAAAATCCTTTTGTATATTTTAATTCAAATTAAATTCATATTTAAACTGCTCTGTTTAGCTAAAATGTAAATTCAGATGCTGAACTGAACCAATCTGTCTGCTGCATATGCTTTATCTTCGAACTGTCTTGACAACCCTTGTTAACATTTGCATAAACTGTACAGGCTAATAATAATGATGATGATGGAATTAGCCTGTTACTATCTTATTTTTGTTGTATAATTTTAATCTCTGTAGGAAGGAAAACCACTATATCTTTTGAATTAGTCAATGACTCTGCTTTACTATTATTAGCTATTTGTATGTATTGGTCTCCCTAGATAGCACAGCAAAGCCTGCTGGTTTCCTTGTGGGGAATCTTGAAAGCTGTCTGTTGTGCTTGTCATCTCAATTATTATATCATTTAATAGTAATATTTTAGCATGTTTAACTGACCTTTCTCTGAAATATATTCAGTGCTGAATCTGGTTGGCAGTAATTTGCAAAGTAATTGTGGACAACATGATCATGCATCTCATCTGCTCCATATAAATCCTTTAGAAGTCAAGTCATGGACTTGTAGGGAGAAGTTGGTGTTGAGCTACTGAGCAGCCAGCAGGGCAAGGGAACAGGGAAAACAGTCATCCTACAGCCACTGAGGTCCTGAGTTTTTTCAGTTCCACTGGTCTCTGTTCTTTTAAAAGATATCTAAGTTTGGTGGTTAACATATTTCTGTGTTTTTCTGTACAGGTATACAGTTTTTTACCCCCTCTGTTTCTTATATCAGTAACGCATGAGGGCAAATACAGGTAATTTTAACATTTTGTAGTTTGAGTATGAAGTGTTTAAGATCTCTAGAATGCAATTGATGAAAAATTTTAAAAAGACATGTAATTGTGTTTGTTAACCAATGTCCAAGAAAGAAAAAATTAATTTTAAGTGGTTATATCAAATATATACATATAGTCAAAAACGTAGTTTCATCATGTAAAATGGTTTTTTAAGCTAGTTTTAACTTCCTATTAGGATTTTCCCATGAGCAATAGCAGCATATAGTTTTGCCAAAACCCCCTCATCTGACTGGCTTGACTTCAGTTTTCATTTCTCTTTTAAACTGATCCTTTTTTAGATAATGTGAGGGAGCAAGACATGTGACTGAAGTTTGAAATATCGCCTTTATAATTATAGCTTGTAAATGATAGGAAAAAAGAGAGATTCCCTTTAATTTTAAACTTTATTTTTATGTGTAGGGAGCAAAAGTCAGCGGTTCCAAAGCACAAAATTATAGGAATGTATTGCCAATACCATGATATGGTGTTGTCAGAGAGGGATTTAAAAAAAGGAGAAAAAAACCAAAAAGATTGAAAACCTCCACTGGCCATTTTGAATGATGTGAAAGAGATTTTCATGCTGTAAATCCTTGCCTGCCGTACTGACTGGTTTTCATCTGTGCTCTCAAGGTTGTGTTGGCCATGCTTATTTTGTTCATCTTTGCTTTTATTGAGGACCTTCAAAGCCATGGGCAGCCCTCCAGCTGGGAGCCACCCAACCCACTCCTCCTGCCCTGTGTCCCAGCCTCCAGCTGGTCCCTTTCTGCAAGCCTGCTCCCCTTTTCACATGCTCTGGCACCAGCCTGTGCGCCCAAACCAAACCCATTACATAAGGAGTGTGACTGGTACAGTGCACAAGTGGTGTGTGGGTGAAGGCACATCTTGGGGAGAGTGGAGCGATGGGCTGAGTAAAAATAGGCACTGCAGTACGTGCCAAAATGAGTAAGTTACATTGTCGACTGAACAACGAAACCTAATCCCCCTTCTCCTGCCCACTTTCCTCCTCCAGCTCCTAATAACTGTAATCCAATAAAATACATGACACAAGCTGAAAGGAAGTAGAAGCTGGCTTATTTTCTTTCACTTGTCATATAGTCAATCACTTTGCCTGATGTGAAGTTTTCAAGTTTGTAAAACATTTTAATGGGCAGAGAGAATGGTCAGTTCTCTGTGTGTGTGTGTGTGTATATATATATATACACACATATATACACACAAACAAAAACCTGCATGAAGTACCATGATTCACTGGCTTATTTAAGGCTCATGGAACTGCTTTAAAAAGTATATTAAATAGCCAACAGGGGGGAAGTTGTGTATAGATTGGTTATCTGTGATGAGCTGGTGTCAGGATGTGAATTTGATGAGTCATTTCGTATTAGTTGTAATTATGGAACATTAGTGCAAATAAATCATGTACACTGGGATATACCAAAAGGTAATGTTATTGATTGCACCTGACATTTTAATAATAAGCTCCTGTTGAAATCATACGAAAGGTAATTTTAAATCTTATATCTTTGTCAGAGTTATGGCTTTATGGTCAAAACATTAATTAGTTTTATCCTACAGCCGTGATGCAGTTTAATTTTGCAGTGTTGGAAAGACAGCTCTGTGTATGAGAGGCTAAGTTGAAAATATTTCTCGTGGGGCACTGATGTGGACACTTTCCAAGCCGGGCCTTCAGATCCTTCCAGGGCTTTCAGGTGTGGTGCAAATATGTACCTCTTAATATTGCATTGACTGGCAAAATGCCTTTGAAGTCCCCTGTAGGGACTTCCATCTTGCACCAATCTATAAACCACTGGTCTGTGCTTCAGCTTTGGGATTTGTGACACATGTTCTGTGTGCATTTGACTTGGAGCCAAAGGAGAGCTGGAGTTTTGCAAACCACCTCTCATGTTACCGGGCGGCTTTGGCTCAGCCTTGGAGTTTGTACCCAGAAGGAGGTTGCCACGTGTCAGAAGTTACCAGAATGAGTGTGGGTTGACTGGAAGAAGTTCCCAGTGTTAAGAAGGGGGCAAGGAACTTGGTTTTCCCCTTTAAAAGGGTTATTTGCTATGATGGGTAACACCATCCCATTAAGGTGCCTGATGGTCCTTGAGTCCTGGGCAGCCCAGAGGAAACCTCGCACTGGATCTGCAGAGGGAACAGGATTATTCTGTCTGAGCAGCCACTGATGGGCTCTGGGCAGTTGTATAGCTCTGCTTTGCTTTGCTTGTGCATTGCAGGGAAAGGCCAGGAAGTTTGGAGAAAATGGGGGAGCTGACAGGTCTGAGCTTTCAGCAGCTTGTGAGATGTCCCCAGCTAAGAAACAACTTTGAGGCAGGTGATAAAGGGATGTGTGATGTGTCCACTTTGTGAAAACAGCTCTTTCAGGTCTGTGCAGTGCTGTTGTGCTGCCTGTTTTCCCTTGTGCTGCCGACCTGCAGGGCTGTTGCTGTGACGGGTGAGCTTTGTTTCTCTAGCAATTAGAGAAATCTGCTATTTACTAATTAGAAGTGCGATGGTGAAAGGTTTGTTGGTTTTTTTTTCTGAGAGATTTAGCAGTGGAGGTTAATTGTGCTCAATAGACCTGTGCATGATTATATAAATTATAAATTATTTAAAATGATGCTTGTGATTCCATGAGCTTGACTACTGAGCATCTTGTGGGAGGGAGGAAAACTTTTAATGGTTTGTTTGGCACAAAAAAGCTTAACTTGAATGCTTTGCTGTTCATGTTTGTAATGCATTCACCTTGGTCTCTGTTTGCAAAATCAGTCAGTGGGCCAACACTTCAAATCTTTGAGATCCAGGCAAGCTGTTCTTGACTTTATGAAATCTTAGCCTGGGAGGGATAAAAGGCTGCATGTAAACAAATTCAGGAGTTATTTACTGGAGTTTACAGATGGATGGGCAGCTTGGCTAGAGCCCAGCATGTACCTTAAAGGCATTGGAGAAAACATCTTACCCACCTGAACTTACCAGCAGGGAAAAATCACCTGTGGTATTAACTCACATGTGACTTCTTATTGTAAATATTGTGGTCATACTGGGATATTTTTTCTTGACTCCTCTCAGTGCTGTCTCAGTTAGAAGCACACGAATGACTCATTCCTGCATCTGGGTATTGACGTCATTGTGATGCACTTTTCATTTCTAGCATGAGTGTTCCAGTCTCTCCAGTATGGAATTTAAATGAATATGTGATGCCCTTTATTATTACTGAGAAGTAAATGAACTAGAAAAATTACATTCATGGGCTTTCTAACTCATTCTCTATTGCACTGAACATATTGGACATCAGAGCCTGTCAACACAGTCATCTGAAACTGTCTCCTTCAGTGTTTCACTCCTAAGAGCCTGAATTATTCATCAAGAGATTTTACTATGTTAACATATTCTTATGATCACGTTGACTTTAATTCCAGTGCATGAAAAAGCAAGTTTGCTGTTTCTCTTTGAATAAAAACAGATAAATGTATTAATGCTTTATCAGACACCCTTCTAAGTCCTTTGTGGCCAGTTAGAGCAGAACAAAGCACCAAGTTATGTCAGATCACATCATATTAAAATGTTTATAACAGCCCAGGTGCGATGGTGAAGCTAGCTAGAACTAGTGAAGAAGTTTCTAGGGGTCTGGATGGAGAAAGTTGAAGTGTTTTATTCTTTAGGATGGGCAGTCTGCAGCAGGATGCCTTCCCTGATCAGGTCCACAGGTGCCATCCATGTCACAGCACTGGGACAGGGGGAGTCACAAATGCCCTGGGCAAATTAGAATACTTTGAAGATCTGAAGTTCTGATTCAGTTACTGCTTGGGAAAAGTGAGAGGCCTATTGTTTTTTTTTTTTTTTTTTTTTTTTTTTTTACTTCCTTTGGTGACAAAGTAAATGCATTTTAGAGAGTTTCTCTGAGCTGATGCTCAGGGGTTTCATTAGTGACCAGCATCATGACAAGGGACAAAGCAAACTGATATTTTGGGAGGAGAAATTGCATTCTGTTGCGTCAGAAGACAAAAAGGCTCTCACGACTTTTTCTGAAACCTTATCAGAAGTATGATAGTTATAGGGCTATTTAGAAGGTTGAAAATGAGTTTTCAGAGAGAACATTTACGCATGTACATAACATACATAATGATGTCATGGTTTTAGTTTTGCCAATGGAAGTGAAGGTCAGCATCCTGGAGCAGAGCTCTGAGCCAGAATCTGTGCAATTCTTGTGCTTTGAGTGCTCACTTGGAGAGAAAGACAAATGTGGGTTTATGTGCTCAGAATGTTTGTTTTCATGTAGCCATAAAGCAGCACGAGGGTCATTTCCAGGTCAGCTCAGAATGACAACTCATGCTGAGGGGATGCGTGCTCCTGCTGTGGGAGCTCACAGAGGGGTGACAGAGAACAGGAATAGAGCTCCTGACTGTTCACATGCTCCTACACCTGGGGAGAGGAGTGGTGCTGTGGACAAAGCTAAATAAACTTAGTATGAACAGAGCCCAGTAAATGCATTTTGGGCTCTGAGTGCATCTCAAACAACTGAACGTTACCGCTCGTGCAAAAAAGATCTCTTCAAAATACTGGCATCGTTTAAATGTGGGTCGAGTATGAATTTCTTAGATACTAAATTTAAGCATAAGCATGAAGTAGGCCAAATAGCAGGATTGTGGGTTGTGGTTTTTTTGGTTTGGGTTTTGATTTTGGGGGGTTTTACTTGTTCCCCTCTCTGATTTCTTTCTTTCTTTCTCTTGGGTTTTGGTCTAACTTGGATTTTTAAAAACTTCCACGATTTGGAATTGCTTAGAAAAGCTTGTTTAAGGAACTCCTGACCACAGACCTTCTTAAATAAGTTGTATCCTGTGACTTTGTCACTGACAGTTTAGAGGATGTCAGCAGAGGGAAGATGGGATATGCTGAGGACAAGGTGCTCATGATGCCATGGGGAGCTCTTGTCTGCCTCTCTTTGCTGGTCAATTTTGAAGGCAGTGATTGTGTGAATCCCACCCACAGATGCCATGACCTAGGTAAGGTCTGGGCTTGCCAGTTCACACACAGCAGGGTTTCCTTGGCTGCTGGCTGTCCAGGAGCGATGGGAAAGGGGTGCCAGTGTTTCCCCATCTGAAGGCAGTGGGGGAGCCCTGCCAGAGCCTCCAGAAGCTGAGCAAAACTGAACTGTCCATGTTCTCCAAGGGGAAACCCTGGAAGAAGAGCAGTGTCTTTTCCCACTGACTTTTGCTAGATGAAGCAAATCAGCAGTCTGGTAATTATAATCTGTCTGTTTTGAAAACTATTACTCTCAAGCACTCAGCAAGCACAGGCTTTTGATATGTATATTGACAATACATTTCTAAAGTACTGCCATTTCATTTGGAATATTAAAGGAAAAACTATTTTAAAATTTGCTGCCTAGGGATATGTATCTTTTGTAGCAGACACATTTATGTAAAACCAACTTAATTTCCAATATTCATATTTTGTGAATGTGAATTCAACATATATATTTAATTATAGTTGGGAAGGAGTCCTGTATTGTGCTGGTTGGTATTGCATTTCATTGGTAGCAAAATCACAACACGAATGCATGCCTAAAAGTTTGTATGCTGCATATTTTCACCTGAGGTTTGAAAATACCATCCTATCAAATATTTTGCATAGAAATTAGTAAGTAATGCTGAATATGGGACCTTTTTACTCCACTCCTACATATTTTGCAAGCAGGGGAAAAAAAAGCTAAATTCAGTAACAAAATATTCATTGCTAATTGCTACTTAAACCTCTGTGACCTCAAATTTTCTCTGGTGTTTAGCTTTGATAAATTATTTTTAAAAGCCCTTGGTGTATGCCTTAAGTTACTGTTTTTAGCATGGTTCCATGAAGTCTTGAGAGCCGTGTACAGACCATGAATGTATGTGGTGTAAAAGAGGTGGAGGAAAGGTGATAGCACATTTCACAGGGCTGTTCTGTGAGGAAGGCAGGTAGTAGGCAGCACTGAAGCCTTCATGTCAAACACAAGCATCAAAGCTTCGAGCCCTGTGTGCTGTGACCACTGCCAGAAGAAATATGACAATTCTCAAAACAAAGCAAAGCCCCCGCCACCCCCGTATGCTCTGGATGCAAATATCACCTCCCTGGTGCAGGCTGATTTGTGAAGCTCGCTGAGAAACACTCTCTCTTTCATTTCATTGAATGTTTTTTGGCTTTGTATTTTCTGGTTTTGCATTTGGAAATCGTTAGTGTTCAGCTCTGCCCTGTCCACACCTGACTTGTGGTTTGCTCTGAACTGCCCTGCCACTCTAACATCCCAGTTTTCAGAGTGTGGTTTAAAGGCTGTGGTTCAGATTTGATCTTGTGCATGAGGATTTGCTCTTTGTCTGTAGAGTTCCATGTTGTATGTTCTTGGAAAAGGAGAACCAGCAATAACTCCCCTTGAAATCTGCTCATGTTTGTGAGGTGAAGAACTGGGGGCACCAGCACCCATCCCCTTCCCAAGGGCCAGAGTTCTGCCTCAGGATGGGAAAAACAATCTACAACAGTCTACATATGAGGGCACTCGAGGGATGTAAAAGCTCAAGAGATCAAACCCAAATTCAAAATAAATTAGCAAAATGTCCCCTGTTCTTAGCTTTCTTATCAACATTTTTCTTTCTAGGAACTTCATCTTCTGCACTTTGCTTTGTACAAGAATAACAAAGTCCTGCAATAGTTTTCCTTCATGTATTGATTTAAACTGTAAGTTTAATATATAACTAGGAGATGAGATATTCTAGGAATATGGAGTTATGTTAAAATAAGATTGAGAACTTTAGTTTGATGCATAACATCTATTTAAAGTAGTCACGTAATTTATTGGAGCTGAGCTTGTACTGAAATAATTCTGCAGTTTCATTATCACTTTTGTAGGCAGACCTCTGATCTAGATAACCAGGGGAATGCTATTTTGGAAGAAAATATTCTGAATGCCTTCCTCTTTGTGAATTACAAGGGAATAAAAGGAGAATACTTCTCTTGTGAATCAAAGGATGATATTTATTAAGAATTCCAGAGCTTGTTTTTCTTAAAACTTAAAATAGAACGTTGAGAGTTCTTCACCTTAATAAAATGCTAGGTTTCTAAAAACTGAAGGATTTCTGATCCATATGTTCTGGCAGTCTTTAAAATGGGGTTATTTTTGTCCAAACTGTGAGCCAGGTTTAGCAGTTCTGAACCAAGTATGTGTCTGTAGGCTCGGCATTGTGGTAGTCCTTCAAATCATCCTGATATCTTAAAAGCTGAGATCCATCTCTGAAATACGCAATTGTTGGGGTTTTATTATAGAGAGACTTTTGGAACTGATTCAAAGTAGCTATAAATCAAAGCTGCAGCCTCTGTGTTTCCCTCTCAAAGGTGGCTTTGCAAAGCACCTGCCTGTGACCCTGACCTTTCAGGCTCCTGAAACTGCAGCAAACGATGGAGAGTGGAAAATGGTCATGAACACCTTGTCTCTGCATTGTAGCAGCAAGCCAGTGACACATGCAATGCAGGTGGGTTCTACATCAGTCCCTGGGCAGTTCTTGGCTCTCTCTGTTCTGTGACTGTGTCTGCAGGGCTCTGAATGTGCAGGGAAAGGGGAGCAGAGATGTGGCAGGGAGAGCTGCTGCAGATCTGCTCTATAAAACACACCCCTGTGGCGAGCAATAGAGGTCAGATCAGATCTTGAAGCACACACAGCCAAGTTCCTGTGTTTCAGAGAACTGCTAAAACCTCTGCAAATAGTTTGGTTTGCATGTTTGGGTTGTTTGTTTAATTTTATTTTGTTTTGTTTGTTTTGCTTTTTCTCAGCGTTTCATATGCTGCCAATAGCAGGAGCCAGGAAGCTGCTGTGATCTGCAGCATGATTTTGGTAGTTTTTCTTGATAGAGGTTGAAAAAGCTTGAACCCTACTAGAACTCTCCTTCCCTCAGTAGCAAAAGGGGAGTTAACCTCTTTTATCTGTAAATGCTTTAGAAAGAAATAGTTGGGGGATTTACCTAAAGCTCCAAGCCATGAGAAAGCTTTGTTGGTCCAAGTCATCCAGTGTGTGTGGGGATGGAAAAAGCTCAGACTGTGACCAAGGACAGCTGCAAGTCCAGTCCTGCTTCTGACTGAAGACAGAGCTCATTGCATGATTGCTTTTTTTCTCCAGAGACAAAAGCCTGGTTGCTGATCTCTGTGGCATGTTTCATAAATAACCATTGCATTTATCTGATCTTCTGGTTTTGGGGAGATATATTCTTAAAAACTTTTTTTTTTGCTAACAAACTTGCTGATGAAAACTCTTCTACAGAAGATATGCTTCCTGGTAATTTTTGTATTGGGGAAGAAGCAGGGAATAACCATTGTATATGGTATTTAAATAAACTGAGAGGGAAGACAAGAACTGAGTCTTCACTGAGAGTTTGACTCTCACCATGTTATTGCGAGGACCACGGGGCACTGACCATGAAGGTTTCATGAATCATCCAACCAAACCCTTATATCTGTGAATTAAACTAAATATATGTAGGTAGTGCTAGAATTTCCTACCTTTTTTTTTTTTAAGGCTATTTCTTCTTGGTACTATGGGAATATTTAGTCTCCTATTTTCTTTTGGGACTCTCCAAGCAATAGATTACAATTTATCCACAGTACTCTGTTTAGCAAACTAAATGTTCATTTTGGCTAACTGCTCCAGTGCTGCTAGCTTTGTAGCCTGAGAGAAATTGAAAAGCTACAGAAGGCTATTCATAACAACCCAATAGAGCTCTAAATATTTTTATTTCAACAGTAAGATGGGATCTTTTGGACAGTTCTTAGGAAATAAATCCTGTAGTTGATAGCTGGTTAAAAAGGGTCTGGAAAGGAGAGGGCAGGGAGCTGCAAGGCCGTTTGATTTTGTGATAGACTTTAATATCTCCCTGGTCTTATTTCAGATGCTCAGCATCTCTCTTTGCTTGCTCAGCTAATAGTACACAAAGTGATCATTAATCAAAGTAAATAATGTGGCTGTAGCAGGAAACATAAGGCACTGAATGCAGAGAGAGTTTGCATTGATTCCAGGGGATTTTGGACAGATGGGTATCATCACTCCAATGTAAATAGATAAGGTTTCAGGTTCATGATTAGTTTTACAGATCACCTGAGCTGTGGTAACGGTATGTTGAGTCCTAAGCCTCTGGTGATGTTGCTGTTTTTCAAATGTAACTTTAACTATCTTTTCACTTCGCTGCAGGCCAAACTCAGGCATTCACACAGCTGCCAATGCTCAGCCCTGGTGGGCTGCAGGATGCTGGGCTGCTGTGGCTTCAGTGCAGATGGGAAGGGTTCCCAGGAGGAGTCCGCAGAGCCAAGGCTTGGAAGGGGAGCTGCTGCCACACAGAATCTTCACTTGTCAGCTTTGCCACATCATCATCTAGTTGTGTGTCACACTTCTGGAAGAATATTAATGAAGAACCTAATGATCATACATTTAACATGTTGTACGTGATACGTAAATTTTACCCGTTGCCTTTGGGAGGCTGCAGCAGAGGCAGGTGATTTGAAGGAGAGACTGTGATAATCAGCCAGCAATATGTAAATTATACGTGCAGGAGGGCAAGCAGGCTTGTTGTGTGCTGGACCAGGACAGGTACTGCAGTGCCAGCCACGGGGGAGGAGGAAGCCCTGCTAAGCCAGCCTGTTCCACGCTTGAGCTGAGAGCATTGGCACCTTCACAAAGAAATCCTGTTTCACCTCAATAGCAGCTTTCACTTACCCACAGAGAAAGAGGGCTATGAGCTAGTTGCTACCACTGGAGGAGGAATATTTTGTTGTTATTCCGTGTCAATAATGTTTTGTCATTTCCTCTCTTTACAACTTCGGAAAAAAAAAGTTTGAAGTGATGTAATATTTTTTTTAATTTTTTTTTTTGGTCTGATGATGGGGTTGGTGGGAAATTGCAGCTGCCAGGCACTTCTCACTCAAAGCTCTGATGATTCATGAACTTGGGATAGGTTTGTCCTATCTATGGGTCATCTTAACTCTCCAGCTTCTGAGCTCTAGGGTAGGAAGCAGGTGGTGCAGTCAGACTAGATGGGCTGGTACAGGAGCTGGCTTTGCAGTGAGGAGAGGAAGGCAGTGAACGCTGGTGATGGATTACAGGTAGGAAAACTCTGCTTTGCTACCTGGAGTGGGAAACTCTATCCCAAGCAAATTTATTGCATACTTGGATTTAAACCCAGAATCAATAAAGTCCAAGCTCTTGGAGCCATAAACACTCGTGAAGTAGCTTACACCAGACAGGACCTCTGGAGATCTCTGGTACAGCCCCCTGCTGCAAGCAGGGCATGACTAGCTGAGCTCTCTCAAGGCCTAATCAGTTGAATTTTGGATTATGGCCAAGGTTAGAGGATTCTATCCTTCATGTTTTCATTTTTATATTGTCTAATTAAAGGATCTTCCCTTCCCCAATTGTGGAAGTCACAGAATGTGATTTTACACAAGCATCAAAATAACGTGGGCAGGATTTGTTTATTAAGTAGCACATTAATGTGGGAAGCTGCCCAGGTAAGTGTCATTTTACTGCCTGGTGAACTGGAGCTGCTGACCTGATCAAGGCCTGTGTAGGGCACAAAGTGTTCATTGAATTGCATGACTGCAAGAGCATATACTGAGGGCTCCCACTGCTGTGGAGACAAAACTGAGAGTAGTAAGGTTATAGCTCAGAGAGGAAGACTTGTATTTGTCCCTTTCTAGTCCTAGCATCAGCCTTTTTTTTTTTTCCCTCTTTTCCCTTCTGGGTAGAAGATAATTCTTTAATCAAAATTTTTCACCTGAAGAGTGAAATTGGCACCCAAGGACTGGGTAGATGTGCAAGAGAACAATAGGTATTAGATAACACACTTGGACACCAAAAAGGCCATTCACAAGCTCAAGTAAGAGGACAACTTGGGGTTCTTTTTCTCTCTTTTTCTAATCATCAAAACAGAAATTATTTTTAATATTTTCAGTAGAGTAGCCATGTGTTTTTACAAACATACATTTTTAAACAAGAATTTGGGGCTTTTTCCCAACAGAAAAGCATCTCAACTATTACCCTTATAAAGATGCGTCATTGCGTAGTTTGTAAAGGTTTTGAGGGGCTTGGAGAATTTTCCCTTTGTAGCCTGCATTGCATTTTGTCCAAAGAGTTATAGCTTTCTGGATCTGTGCATCCTAGCAAGTATTATTATAGAACATTTCTGGGAGCTTTTTGCTTTATGGAAGCATTGCAGATCTGACCTTATCATCTTTCTTGTAATACCCTACGACATAAATTCTTGTAGACCCGATAATCAAAAGTTACCTGGTAATGTGGCACCTGACTTGAGGGGGGTTGGTGAGCCTCTAACAGCTGGACTCATGGAAGACTTTTTAATCAGGTGGATCACTGTGGTAATTTCATTATCTACAGACCCTTTGTTATGTTGTTTGGCATCTTGGTTTAGCTGAAGCTGCATCTGCTTTGCAGTTTGTCCCCGTGGGCTGGTTTGTCTGCCTGTCTCTGGGGCTGGCACAGTGCAATGCTGAGCTGGATGCTTAATTTTTTTCTGTGCTGTTGTTACCTTCTCTGTGACTCTGAAGTAAATTTCTATCGTTTGCAGAGGATTTTGAGAGTGCAGATGTGTTAATGTTGGCTGCTTCAGATCCCTTTGCAGGAGAACCCATGGAAGGATTATACAGAGGTTTTAGAAGACGGAACCTGGTAGGACTCTGCATTGGATCCAAAAGGTCTTTTGGCACAGGCCGTGGTCTGAATGAGGAGGAAGGGCCTGTACAGCAGGAAATGGGTTACAAGCCATGGAAGCTGATCTCCCTGGGCAGTGCTGATGGGTGGATGAAACACTCTTGCCCTTTCATCATACAAATCCACAGCTGATGCCCTCCTTCCTCAGCCTTAGATGCGTTGAAAACTGATTTGATAATATGGGTGGTCAGATGAAAAATCATTGGGTTTGGGTCTAGGATTTGCTATTATGTGGTTTTTTGATGCTATATAATGCAGCAGTATTGACTATTAACTATTTTATTGTTTAAATAAAATAGTTAATAATAATTGTTATTATTATTCTGCAGCTGCAGAAGGCCTGTGCTCTCCAGGGCAGTGCAGAAGTGCTAGCAGGATGCTCTGGGAGCACGGCACTATTCACATGCAAATGCTCTTGGTCTCACCACACTGGTACAACAGAAGCCAGCCCTGAAGTAGGTGTAGCAAAAATTTTGGCATGCCTTATGTTTCACCAGTAGAAATTTAAAAACTGCCTGTTTATGTAGAAGTTAAGGTACTCTCAAGCGGTGTGAATTCAGGGAATAATAAATGCACTGAGGAGGGATATCTGATGACTGATTTCTACATGCCAGGCCCGAGGGAATGTAAATATTAACTCATTCATAACACAGACTTCTTCTTAGTGGCAATGTACCCATATTAAAACACAGCCTTTACTTTTGAAGGGCATGAGTAAATAGATAACAGAAATAGACTGGTGTCATCTCTCCAAGAACAGGAAGAAGATCTCCGGATCTGATGTGGCTGTTTGCTTTGGTGCCATACAAATCAACAGAATAACTTGCAGAGACTTCAGAGTGAGAGACTCTGATTGCAAAAGGACATTTTCCCTCTTCACCTGTAACTCAAAAGTCCTTTGTTTTGGGAGTTGTTGAGTGTAGGCGTGTAGCTGGCAGTGTGCTGGTGAAAGAAGCTGTAGTAGTAGGACACATAGCAGTAAGGAGGTAGGAATACAACAAAATCTGAGATCAAGGGGGACATTCTTGTGCCAGCCTGTCAAATTCATAGCAGAGACAAAAGGTAATGCAGAGCACTAAAGAGCAGATTTTGTTAAGGCATCTGAACTGCCTTGGTTTACATACAGTGCCATGCAAAGTGACTTTGGAAATTATTTAATTTTTCACTGTGCACACATTCGGTCCTGAAAATAGCACAAATACTGGAGTAGATTTGCTTAAAACCATGAATATCTTCCCTTCTGTGAGAGCCCCTTTGGTTGTTGTGCTTTAAAATAAATCACGTTTCCATGCATTTTGGCTTCCTTGAGCATTCTGGGAGATAATAAACTACTTCATTTGCAGGGCGATATTTCATATGTGGGTGTTTGGGACCCTCACATCCATTTTGCAGCTATTTGCTTTGTCACTTACTTCATCTGTGCCTGACCCATCTCCATCAGTGGAGCTTGACATGTTCTGCAGAATTCTTGCTGGCTCCAGTTTTCAGGAAGATCTATTTCTTCCTTAAACTATAAATATGTGGGTGCTATCACTCATCTTCTCTGCAGTGGCTGTTTATGCTAGAAACAGTCTTTGGGGCTCTTTGATCCCAAACCACTTGGTGATTCTTGCATGTCTGATTGTGGCTGCAGTTTGAACCAATCCTCAAACCAAAGAGGCCAGATGGGACTCCCTCAGAGCTCAGAGAGCATTAAGCATGAGCCCTGTAGTAGCATCCAAGAGGTTTTCAGGGTCAGAACTGTTTTGTGGCTCTGGGATAGCTGAAGGTTTCTTCACATAGGCAAACAGTGAACTCAACCATTTTGGGGTGCCTTTGTGGCATTGTAAGATGCATCTAGTAGGGTGTCTGATTCATCTTGCTGGGGGAGGCTGGGAAAAGAAAAAAATGACCAAAGGAGTAAAGCAGAAAGGCTGAAAGGGAAAAATGGGAGAATTTTCATTGTGTTGGATACCTGAGACCAGGTATCAGCACTATGCAGCTGGAGATGGCCCTTGCTTGTGAAGTAACACCAAATACCTCCCATCTGTGGCTCTGGCGGTGCCTGGAAATAGGGAGACATGTCATTATTAGAAGCTGTGTGTGTAAAGAAATGCTGAGCCCCTGCAGATGATGCTGGCTCCAGAATGCCCCCATGTGCAGCTGGATTTTTGCAAATAAACCCATGGATCCTCTGGGCAACAGTCAGTCATGGAGCAATACCTGGAAACTGGTTCAATGTCATGGACACTGTGACCCACAGCCAGGATACCTTGATGGCTCTCAAATCTGTGCTGTGTTGGGGGTTGTCTTTTCCTGAGGTTGAGATAATCAGACCAAGAACACACTTTACTCCTGTGGGAAGTGATCACAGCTATCACCCAGTCATGGAGACTTGTTCCCAAAGGCAATATTCAATATGTGTATTGATAGAATTCCAACTTTAAAAAGATAAGGTGACATTCCTGTGTCTTTTTCAAGAAGTTTTACTCAGCTCCTGCTTCTCGCCAATGGCAATATTGTGTAATTTTAAACAAGTAATTTACTTACTGCTATCTGGTGTTTCTAACTAAGAAGTTTTTTTCCTCAGGGTACAGTGAGAGATATTTCTTTGATATTGTTAACCTCAATGAAGCTGAGCAAACTAGTAACTTAAAAGCTTTCTGGGATATCTAGTGAAATATTTAAAAAATTGAAATATTGACAAAAATACAGTAAAATACAGTTGAAAGCAATGAGTGGTAGCTGCATGCATGCAGTATGGATCCTGTTTTCTTGTTTGAAGAAGTTATTTATTTAGTCATGCAGTCAAAAACAGCTCAATTATAAAAACAAGCCCTAGCGAACTTTTTTTTCTCTGAGTGCTTTAAACTGGGAAACTGCCTGAGTAATTTTCTTCTGAGTACAAGTAATTACTCAGGTTTGCACTCAGTGACTTTGCTTTTATTAAGGCTTAGAAACAATACTGTATTTTGAATCCCATTATTCTTTCCATCCCCAGCATTAAGCAGAACATTAGTGAGTGAGCTAAGGAGCATAGGGTGAACACAGAGGTATTTTCTTTGGGGAGGAAAATCTTGATTGACGTTTATCAGTGGTTAATAATTTCTGTGGCTATGGTCAGTTTGTAGCAGCAACAAAGATTGTTTTATAAAGCTATTTCCTTGTAAATGACATTTTAAAATTTGCTTGATTACTCATCTTTCTGGCTTTGAAAATTTCTAATTTATTTTGGAAGCTGGGTCATAATGAACTTGCAGGCAGCTTATCACATCATTTCCAAGAGACACCAACACTGGTCTGTGGTTGTATTTTTGCTTCTGATAGTATGTGTTTGCTTTATGCTTTGCTAAACATTAAGATAAAAAATACACTTTGTGGTAGTTGGGAGCCCTGCCTATGCTCCTCTGGAGGGAAGATGATGTCAGGGGTATCTTATCTATCAATATTCCCCTGAAAACAGGTGTGGGTGTCTTTGTGAAAACCTTTTAGTGGGAGATGGCAGTGGGGAAGTGACTGTGCAGCTGCTGTGCATGACTCTGTGATGATGAATTCCCATTGGTGGCAAAGGAATTGTCTTCATCCTGCACAATATATATTTTCTCATATCAAATGAGCTTAGAAAGCACACACCACATTCTCTGATCCTCCAGAGGCTGAGACTCCAGAACCTGAAGAACTGGATTTGGGACATGAAAGTTTGTCTTCTGGGGTGCAGGGACTTTCCTTCCTGGGGCACAGGCTGATAACCCCAACCCAGCAAGGAAATTGTAGTGGTGACCCTGAGCCTGCACAGCAGGAAAAGTGGCCAAGGCTCCCTCAGCTCCAGGAGGTTTCCTAGTCTGGCTCTGGGATTTAGAGCCCCCTTTCCTGAAAGGAGCCCATGGTCTGACCGTGGTCATTCCCCTACTGCAGTCAGACAATGTGTGTCTCACAAATGAGCACTTTCAGATGCATCTCCAGCCACGTTCCCAAATGGTATGTGCCAAATGAAAGGCATTGTTAGCTTTTGTCTTACAAGTAGGGTTTCCAAATAATCATCTATCAAAACCTGTCATATTTTGGGGAGCTTTACACTGAATAGAATAGGCAACTGAAACATCATCTTCCAGTATTCTCACAGCAAGTACACTTAAAATTCAGATTGTGTTGGGGGACAACGCAGCAACGAATACATGGGAGACAGGATTGAGAATAGATTTTTCCAAGTCAGAAGGTTTAATCCCAGCTCCCACAGAAGATTTAGCTCTTTCCATGTGGGATGCAAGCCTTGTGGCTCTGAAATAATTAGCATGCAGAGTTAGTGTGTGTTACACAAGATAAAAATGGACTTTCTTTAAAAATCATAATGAATACAAAAAATATTATTTTGAGAACTTAAGAGAAGTAGTATAACAGCTTATACCCGTTTGTTTATGAGCTAATAGAGGAGGTGTAAAGATGACTACACAGCTCTGAAGTTTTAGAGTTGGGGTCAGTTGTTAACTTGGCTTTCTTCTAACAAAATTTCTTTACTATCAACAGCAGATAGCCAATAAATGGACTTTTTCATATGCCTGCCTTTGCTGGGGATGAGAGGTGCACATACAGAGTTGTATCATGCTGAAAGCCAGAGCAGGTGCTTTTTTCCCCAAAATTAAAGTCTCCAGCCTGAAAATGTTGCACCATGAGGGTGTTGTGGGTTTCCTTGAGCCTTAGGTTACAGATGAAGAAAAGTTTGATTTATTTGTTCTGGATCTTTGCAGAGATTTTTTTTTAACATAAATTACATTTAATTACCCACAGTAAGTGGACTATTTTCTCCCCATCTCAGCATTTGGGGGTTCTGATTTTGGTGGTGAGGACAGGAGAGCTCGTGCTGTGCTGCAGTCAGCAGAGGAGCAGGATCTCCTGGGATGCAGCTGGGTGCCTCTGGTGCCTGATGGCCTCAGTGTGCTCCAGCACCAGCAGCATCTCTGAAGCTCTGTCTGAATGCTCTCCAAGCCTGGCTGTGGCCATTGGGGTGTTCATGCACAGCTCTAGGTAGGACATTACAGCTTCCAGCTGCTGTTTGCTTTGGAGAGTTCAGCACTGAGGGCTGGGTTCCCCTCCCTGTGTGGGTGTTTCTGAAATGTGGAGCTGCAGGGAGCAGCTGGATTGAGTCAGGACTGTGGCACCGTCCAGTAGGTGCACGGGAAAGGATGCAGGATTTTTCTCCTCTATTTCCCAATGTGACAAATAACTTGGAAATAACAGCAAAGAGATCTTCCAGTTATAAAGTGATTAAGAAAGGGGGGAATGGGTCTTTATAGGAATATGCATCTCTGTGTAATAAAATATTGTATGTGATGAAGTGAATTCAGCCCCATTTTTAGTGTTCTAAAATGATAATGTAGAGGAAAACCTATTCCAGACATTTCTTCAGGCATTGCAGTTACTTCATTAGCCTTTATTTCTTCTCACTTCTGCTCTCTTGACAGCTTTTCTAGTCTCAGGTTCTTCCTTTTTGAAATGCTTTGATGTGCTCATCTGTTTGACAAACTGTTTAAGGTCTTGATCTTAATTTAACATTTGTAGATACCCACAGAGGGTTTTGTTAATGAAGTCTTTAAAATACTAAGTGAAGTTCTAGTTTTTTTCAGGAACAAAGTTTTATCCTTGACATTATTTTTCCTTTGGAATGATATTCCTATTTAACATCTAGGAAATTTTTAGTCTTACAAAGCAGCAATGGGCTTGTAAGGCTGGGGATGTAATTAAATGAGGATTTTATATTTCTTTGGGATGCCTTTTGTTAAAAGATAGGAATACATCATAATTGAAAATGTCTTTTCAATGATAGAAGCCTTTGATACCACAGAAGCATGAGAGTAAGTGGTTGCCCAACCTCAGATTAGGAGTGCTCTCATACATTGATGGATAATATTCTGTTTTCTGGAGTGAAGCCATGGTTTTTGCTAGTTCGTTTGGTGTAAGGTAATTAAATTGAGCTAAGGTTTACTCATAAACTATATTCATTAATTTTAGCACTACTGACAGTGACAGCAGTCTGAGTTCCTAAGTCTGCAATATGGACTGACGGGAATAATTCATTGTGCTGTTGTAGCCAGAGCTGGCATTTCAGATCTCCAATACCAGATGCAGTGGCTATAAAAGCCTCCTTGAAGCACAAGGAAGAGCTGTGTATTAAAGGAAAAGGTTGACATGAAGAGGAAGAAAATGTTTCCAAGAAGCCTGTGAAACTAGGAGGTCACGTGTGTTTTATTGTTAAAAAATATTTGGGTGAATTTTGGGAGCCCCTCTGTGGTGCTTAGGGACCTGCTGCAGCCCAGAGAGACTGGATCAAGGGGAGCACATCCCCACTGTCCTCTGAGGCTTCACTTTCTGTGGAACTGTTTTCTACTTGAATCACACAAAATGTTTCTTTGCTATAGTAATGTTTGCATTAAAAAAAAATTTACAAAATTGGTTAACAGTTTCCTGTTTAAGCTGTGTGAGCAGCATAAATGTGCTGTTGGTTCTAAGGCATTTGCCATGAACATGGTCACAGTAGACTGGTCCAAATGTGATCTCTTTTTGAAAAGACAAAACAGTCTTCTTGTTTTCAAGGCAAAACTTTAGGGAAAACTTACTACTGAAATGTGGAATTTGCTGTTGCTTTTAATCTGCCAACAACTAGCGTAGTTTTGGCTGGTTGGGTTTTTTTTTCTTCTTTTTCCTTAGTGCTTTCCCTCATAAACAAAAAAATGTAAATAAATTACACGCATTATCTAAAATAATGTAAAATAATTCCATTAGCTAATTTCATTTGGCTAATTTTTAGAAGAAAAATATTTTGCCTCTGGTTAAAGCTAAGGCTCAACATGCACAGCCTTGCTGCCTTTAAATGCTAATGCAGGCTCATTCTTTAGATAAGGACCAAGAGATCCTTAGAAGTGAGAAAGCTGCATCAAGAGGTTTGACAAGGCTCATTAAAGTTCAATTAGAAAATTCGTTTTAACATCAGGCATCCTGCCCCTTTTATTTCCCAAGCACAAACAATAAAATTTTCATCACATACAAGTACATACTTAAAATGTGCTATGGAAATAAATAAGCTTCATGTTTAATTCATCTTATATAATAATTGATGCCCATTAGGGATTTGGATCAGGCATTAGGTATACAGCTACAAAGTGTGGCATTGGATGTGTGATTCCCAACTGTCCCTACTGGGAAGTTTGTCAAGTGCATTGAAATAAAAATTATTTTCAGAAGAGTTATGATAGATCTTTTCTAAAGAGTTCATCTGTTTTCTGAGAAGTGCAGTCCTGGCACACACTCAAAAAAACTTGACTCAGCACCTTTACATTGAGGGATTTCATGGTTCTTTTAACTACTTCTGTAAGTTTTATTCATTTAGCATCATACTATTTTCAGTTGTTGGTTCTCAGCCATGGGGAATAATCCCCTCCTCCTGCCCCCAGTATTACAAAAATTTGAATTTTTACTTGGTTGTTTGATTACAGGGTATGAGTTTTGTGAGGCTCATGATGTGGACATTTACAACGTCAGTAAATCCAGATGTGAAATTCAAGCATTAGGCAGCTCCCATGTACTGTGGCTCTTAAGGCTGCTCTTAATTCCTTTTTTGCAGCAATAAACCTGCCAAGAATGCAGTGCTTGTTATGCCATGATGGATGTCTTGTGGAGTCAGTCCTTGTCCCCAGTGCCTGCCCTTTTGCTGCCTTTGTTTCCTCTGCAGTACTGCTTATCTGTGAGACACTGTGTGGCCTTCTGAAATGGTGCAAACCTTTAAATAAATGTGGTATTTTTGGCTGAATGCAGACATGGAGACTGGTGTGGTGGCTTTCTAATGTGCTGGGTTTTGGCTGTTCAAACCCTGCCTTTGAGGGGCTCGTTCTACAGAGTGAACACTGTCTGCATGTAAAATTATTCACCAGAAAATGATTGGGAAAAGTAAATGAGTCCTGTGATGGTTTTTTATTACATTTATCACTTACTTGCATTAATGCAATTAATGTAGAAATGTTTGGGGAATCTTAAAACATAGAAAGCAAATCATGTAGAAGGTAATGACTCATGTCAGGGAAAGAGATGCCCTTTGTGCTGTCCCTGCAAGTCTTGGCTATAACCAGTTTAGGAGGGTTTTTAGTTCCCAAATTGGTGATCAAAACTTTGCTGGCAGTTGTGGTTGCTTGGTTCTTAGTCCTGTGGCACAGGTAATGAGGGACTGCAGTGTTTTGGCTGTCCCACAGGACATGTATTTCCATCAGTTTTAAATACTATTCAATAGTACTGACCTTGCAGGAATGGTATTTTCTAGAGGAAACTCAAATATTAAGTCTTCGTAATTTTCACTGTAAATCACTTTGGAACCTTGCATTAAAAGGGAAACACCCTCTTAAGATATTTATTTACCAACTGTAGTTATAAAAATAATGTCCTAATCTAAAAAAATTTAAAATACTAATAAATGGGAAATCCACAGAGAACCCCTTAACATCTAAAACCAAGCCAGCCCAGTGACTCAGATATTATTGATTGTTATTGCTTGGTGTTCTTAAAGAACCCTCCCTGAGTCTTTTTTCAAAGACTAATAACTAATTTCAATAAGCTGCACTTTTCTCATCCTAGGTAGGCTAGGTATTAAAGCTGACAGTGCAAAGTGTAACCTCCCAGGAATTAAACATTAAATGGGCATTTTGTGAAGGCAGTGGCTGTAACAGAGGCCCTGGTGTGTGTATCTTCCCCTCCTTATGAGCACTTGGCAGATTATTTTGGTGAGTCCCCTGTGAAGGGACAGAAAAAAGCACACCCCTCTGGCTCAGAAAAAAATTCACTTGTGACATCATTCCTAAACTGTTGTCTTAACTTCAACCCAAATGTTTCCTGCTGATAGCAATGCCACTTCCTTCATTTTGCATATATTCAGAATCAGCACCTCATATGATGTCTGCAGCTTGGCCAGTGCTTGTCATTCTGTGAAGACAGTGAGCTGACATGGAACTCATTCTTCACAGTGATACTTTCTGCAGGATCAGCTCTCTTTTTGCTGCCTGTACTGCTGTCACCCAGGATTAAAAGCTGTAGGTACCCCAGGGCTGCAGCGTGGGCTTTCAGTGACTTGGATGAGAACTGCACAGATGCATCAGAACAGCATGGGCAGTGACTTCTGGGAAGATCATGAAAAACTAAAGTCTGGCTAATGGACCCCAGTTCCTCTCCCTTCCCTTTTGGCAGTCGTTCATGATAACACAGAGTGAGTACAAAGCCTGGTGCCAAGACAAAACGCTAGTGATTTGTGCTGTAAGTGTTCCTAAAGGCAAGAGGGATCTTTAAGGGCTTCCCTGGACTGATTCCTGTTTGAACTAAAGCCAGAGCTTAAGCCAGACTTTGCAGAACTGCAGCTTCTTGCCCCATGGCCATGGCACTGGGGAACTGTGGTCTCAGCCCAGCTTTGTCACAGGCTCTGGGCTGAGCTGGGCACATGAGGACGCTGCCAGAGGGTGTGTGGGGTGTTTGGCCAGCTCAGCCCTGAGCAGGGGCAGTGCTTTCCTAGGTGGAAAGACAACCTGGTGTGGAGTTGAATCTTGCTAAGCATCTGGACCCTCTTGGGACCAGCATGGCTTATGTTTGTGATGCTGAGTAAAACTGACGTGACAAATTCACCATCACAAACAGCACACAGAGAGTCTTCCCACTTTGGCAAGGGGGTCAGTGGGATCCAGTGAAAAACAGAGACTGAAGGAGTGGGTGTTTGAGCCTTGTGATGAGCTGAGATGATGTACCTGACATCCTGCTCAGCCCAGGCGCTTCTCCTATTTTGGATAAGACCCCTTTGCTCCTGTGAACTGGTTATGTGGGGGTGCTGGACTACGTTTCCTGTCCCATCTGCTTTGGTTCTGATGAGCATTAAGTTTTGAAGCTGCTCTGTGCTCTTTCTTGTTGATGGCATCCTTCAAATCTGTTCCATCTCCAGGGAATGTGAAGTTTTGGGGGAGGGGGCGAGGCTTGTTGGTGGTTGTGTTTGCGTTGGTTTTGTCTTTTTAACTTAAACCTTATATGTCTATCTGAAATAAAAATGTTTGAAATATACCCCTTCAGAATTAAAATGACATTGCATAATTCCTATATTAAGATTTAAACCCGTCATAATGTCTCAAGTTCACATAAACCAAATATTTAAACCTAAGACCACTTCCTATTAACATGTAAAGAAAGCTACAACCCAGGGAATTCTCTGGCTAAACACATGAATTATCCTTACTTGTGAACCACTTTAGTTCATAAAAGCAGCAGCTATCATCAATACCTTCTTAGGTAAAGGTGAGGTGAGGTCTTTCCTAATCTTTGGTTCATATTATGATTAGCCACAATTGGCTCAAGTCACTAATTATGCAGATAATTTTCTTCATGTGATGACTTTTTTAAATGCAAGCTCAATGGTTGCTTTTGTAGCCAGTGCACCTATTAAAATACTCTTTTTCTGCATTGTAAATTGAATTCCAGCTTTGATTCAAAAGCTGTTTAACATAAGTTGGAGGTAAAATTAATTATCTAAACAATAAGAAATGTAAGAAATAGGGAAAATGTAGTTGCTAACATGGTGTGCTATTAGCATAAAAATATTTGAAGTTTCTGTAGTGCCACAAGCTGTGGTAACTGTTACCAGGCAATCAGAATTAGTTTTTTTTGGGGGGGGGAAAGATTAACAGGTAACTAGGATTAGACAATAGGGTGAAAAAAAGTTACTTAAATGGAAATATTTTGGTTGCAGTCAGTGGCTCCTAGGTCAAACTCCTATTTAGATCATCCTTCTTGTTTGCATTGTGTTTCCTCTAATATTTTCTGCTCTTTGAATACCTAAGTTATTTTTCACATGCATTGTTTTGGAGATGAAGCAGGGACCTGACATTGCTGTCGCCCTTCCTGGCTCCAGAGCAGCAGGATCCCTTCCCTCTGCCCACCCCAGTCCCAGGGCTGGGCTGCTGTGTGGTTCATGAGCTGAGTATCTGCTCTGGGAGAAGGGAGAAGACATCCCCTGCACTGCACCAATGCAAACACCTTTGCATTCGGCTCTATTTTCAAGGGACAATTTTTTCTCTGTTACAGACAAGGATCAAGGCTAAGGACACTTAGGCCACTTCTCTGTTGGCCTCAGGGTACAAAAGCGTCAGGGCAGAAAGCAGCTCCTGGCTTTGTAAAACGCGGGCAGTCCAGCCGAACGTCAGTGACGAGGAAGGGACGGCGTCCTCTGCACTGAGGCATCACAGGAGAGGAAGTTTGTCTTCTGTTATTTAAGAAATCCACTCCCTTTCTTATGCAAAGCATATAGGAACAGTAACAGGAAGCATCATTAACCTTCCTCTCATTTGGGGAGGAACTGCTTGACTGCACTAAAATTATTATGAGTGATATACTGGATGTAGAACAGGAATGCTAATTGGAAATTGAGTCAGAAGAGAGGTGTCTGAGGGACAGAGCAAAAGGTGATGCTGGCATATGTCTCATTCTCTGTGCAAAGGACTGCAGGAAAAAGGAGCGTGACAGAGGGCAAAGCTGAAGCCATGAAGAATTGCTGTGTGTTTAATGTGTTTGCTGCACCCTACCTTGCTGGCAAAGACCCTGCTCCTACAAAGCCAGTGCCAAACTTCCATGAAATGAAAATTCTAGTGTGGTGGAGAATATCATTGCTGGCTTTTTCTGGCTGTAAAAATCGTGCACTCTTTGCTTTGCTCTATTTCTTTTTCTTTCCTAAGAGTGTTCTAGAACACCTAAATATCCAATATTGTCTATGCTGACTCTTTAGAGGGGAAAGAGCAACATGCTCATGCCTTGGGGCTTTGGGTGTCACCTGCTGAATGGTAGAACAGATTGAAGTTAGATGGATGGCAGTTTTGAAAATCCTCTCTTGGTCTGTGCTACTCTGAGTTGTTTGGTGTCCACTGGAGAAGATGCAGTTTCATGTCAAAACTGTGTTCTTTCTCATCAAAAGATCAAAATGAGAATTAATCTTCTGCCCTCTTGTGATTGTGTCTCTGTGTGTTGCTCTTTTGTGGGGTGTTGACTTGGGGTTTTGTGGTGGGCTGTTTATTTCTACATCAGCAAGTAGCTGTTGGTTATGAGTTAGATTTTAAATCAGGCCTCCAGAGATATACAGTTATCTTCTTACTATCTTCTTACATGCCATGAAGCCATTCAAAGGAAAACTGTAAGCCATTCTCTGCAAAATACCAAGTTTCTTTTGCTTTAGTCAGTAACATTCAGAATTAATGAAACTGGGTTTAAATATTAGTTTTCTTCTTTTTTTTTGGTGTTTTCTTTTGTTGGTTTTTTTTGTTTGTTTGTTTCTATTTGCTGGTTCCCAGTTCCATCCCATTTAAGCAGTTCCAAGGTAAGGGGCAAACACAGCCTATGTCCCCACCTCTACTTTGTCCCTCAAACCAAAGAAAAATGTGTCCAATACAGTTTCTGTGTTGTGATAAAAATGCAACTACAGTCTATGCTTGCCTAATTTCAGAGATTAGAACAAACAGAAGAGATGTTTTTACCCTTTTGTGGACTATGAGAGAAAAAATCTTGCAGCTGACTGTGAGGTTTATAACCTGTGCAGGTCCCGTATGCTCTGGGATGTGTGGGATACCCTTTGGTGTTCTTGGATTTATTTAGTCCAAGGGGAACCCATGGATGGGATTCATGCTTTGTGTCCCTCATACGAGGAATAAGTCTTTGTCTTAAATAGGATTGTAACTCTCTTGTGTGAAAAGAATAGCGTGAAGTCAGCACAGGTGACTTTTCTTCCTAAAGCCATATAAATCTCCATGAGGCTCCTTTGTCACACCCGGTGGCCTCAGGGAGGGAGTCCTGAAGAAACTGACCTTCAAACAGAAATAAAAATGAGATGAAAAAGTTGAGTAAAACACTCTTCTGTGCTTTAGTCAGAGCAGTTCAAAACTGAGTTAAGTTTTCAAAATTTGGTATTTTTTTTATTTTTTGAAAGATAATTCTGAGTAGTTGTGTGGCAGCATTGACTATAGTGCTAAACTCAGCCTGCAATACACTGAAAAATATATTAATAATGGTACAGAATTGTAAATGCCCTAACATTATTCTTCTACTGCACTGGCTTGAAACACACTTATCAAGGCAGCAGCAACTTAATTCTTAATTAAAATCACTAAGCAAGTGCAGATTATATTTAATTTAAATATGTGTTGACTTTGTTTAAGCTTTCAAAATAGATTAGACTTTGAACAGCAAAACTGCTAATATCGGAATGATAATTTTACTTCCGAGCCCAATCAAGAAGCTTATCAGGAATAGAGCTAAGAAGTTGCTGTGTTTGAGGCAATACTTTATTAAAGTATGTACAGAGGGCCTTTAAAAATGAGTGCTCTCCAGTAAAGAAAAGTTTTGTTGCATCTGATAGTATTTTAAAATCTTGCATTGTCTCTGTTATTTGGGAGTTGCAGTTCTTCCCATGGCCCTAAGTACAACTACAAAAAATATACAATGAACCAAAGACAGACAAAAACATACCAACCTGCTAATCCACTTGCTTTTCAAGGCTAAGCATGTTAAATTAAAGCCCATGATGATCCCAGTTGATTTAACTGGTCAACACATATAAAGTTGAGCATGTATGTAGATGTTTTCTGAGTAGAAATATAAACCTCACACAAAGAAAATTTTCACAGTTTTAAGGGCATTCCTCTCTGTAAAGAAGTTATTTGCATTAAAATATTCCCCACAGGAGTATTAGGTAACCCAGAACATCCTTTGGCACAGCATTTTCTCCAATATGGCTCAGCCACAGTACCACACCACCAAGGCTTTTTCAAGGACCAGCTCAAACTCTTGGCTTCTCATTCCTGTTCTCCTCTAAGTCACTTTTATTCCCTGCTATACCCTTTCATTTTGAGAAACAGTTTCTCTACTGCATTTATCTGTCACATGCCTAAAGGCTGTCAGATCCTGAAAGGTTTAGGATGATTTAATGTAACTTGTAGGTTTAATTTTGCAAAAATGCTCATGTTGCCCAAATAACACAATATCTACGAAATCTTTCAGGACTGAATTTGAACATTCTGGAAGTCTGTTGGCAGTGCCTCACATTTTTCATTGTGGCAAAAAGTGCTCCTGAGATTGACAGGCTCTTTGTGCATTTCATGTTTCAACTATCCTTACAGTCTTCCCTTGGTTTTTACTCTGTATTGTGAAGTCTGTAAGAGCTGAAAGATCGTTTCTGCTTTTTTCTTTATAATGCTATGAAACATTATGTGAATTATTTTAGATTGTGTTTCCTGTCTAATTGTACATTGCTGTTTAGGTTGGAATAGAGCATGTGTTTAATTTTTCCTTGCCCTCATTACATTTCATTCCCTGCTTCACGCATCGCCTGTCCTGTTAGTCCATAAATCTGATCTATTCTAATCACTGTAAATTCTCTCTTTCTCCTAGCTGTGTGTCACCAGCAACACTAGTCACTTTGGAAATTGCTTTCCTGAGAGGTCATTTTATAAAAGATAAAGGAGGAGGCATTGTGCAGTGCTGGTGGGGCTTCTCACTCGTCTAAGCCTCAGAGCAGCTGCTGCAGTCCATCCTCTGTTCATAGGCTCATCTCAGCCGCTGTCACAAGCTGAGAGAGTCACCAAGGGGAGTGCCTTGGGCCTCAGACTGTAGCATGGCAAAGTCTTCACTGGGGTTTGTCATCTGTATGCAGTATAAATTACATCATATTGAGTGGCCTGGTAAAGGAGAGTTACCAGTTCAGAGTCACTTCTTTCGTAAAAACGACTTTTTAAAGACAGAGGTTTTGTGGTACTTAAAACCAGACTGTTGCAGAGCCAAGAACCTGCATTGGATGGTCCATCACAGGATCCCCTTATTCAAGAATACATTGTGCAACTCTTCTGTGCCTCCTGCTTGGCTTCCTCTTCCCTTTGAAGAGCACTGATGGGTTGATATTTGGTATATTGATGTGATAGTAGGTCTGTGGGTTAGCTGAGATCGGTTACATCAGTAATTTTCCCATTTTCCATGCTTGTAGATGTCAGTGCCTCCCCTATGCTCTCGTTTCTGTGCTGGTCCTGCTTTGGGGCTTGTTTTGTGGGGCAGACACTGTGCTGCAGCCAGCACACATCTGCTCATGGCCTTCCTTGTGCCGCTGCTGCTTTTCCTGCTCCTTCCCCCTCTCATTTAGCACTTCTGTGCTGTGCTAGGTATCACAGGAGACTCCTGGGAAGAGATTTTGACCTTTCTTGGACTCCTGCACAGCCTCTGCATGGAGGCTTCCCTGGTGCTGCTCTGGGGTCTGTGTGAGTGCATAGGGGTAACTGGGGAGTTTTGCCATTTTATTTTCTCGGGCTGTGCAGTAGAGATGTTTTGGAGCACGAGTTGTTCAGTTCCTCAAAGTGTCAGGCTTTTCCCTGCCTGACACTGCTCCCATGCTGGATTACTCCCCTTGCCAGTGATGCTGTGTTCCATGATATGGGTAGTGGCTCGTGGCTACATATCCACTCTTGCAGAAGGATGCCATCCATTGCCTTGGATAAATGAGTTTAAGATTCATGAATGAAAAGGACATGAGGAAATTTAAATACTAGTATTTATTTTTCCTGAATCCCTCCACCTCGTTTTTTATTTCCTTCTGATATTTCACATAATCAGGGAGAATTAAGTGAGAATGGGAGCATGCCAATTTTTGGTGTGATTACAGAAGGGCAGTTTCCACAGCCATGTGACACTACTACAGCAAAATTCAATTAGGATGTTTCATAGAGGCTTTAAGTGATTAATGTATTTATTTGATTTTTGTATGCTTTAGTAGCTTTTTAATGACCTTTTGAATGCTTCTGGTTTTTGATTGACTCATATTACTTGCTTTTGTAGCCCGGGGTGCTGCCACATCATGTGTCATGCTATACTGGCTTTTTTCAGTCCACTGGTGACTGCTGAAGATATAAATTCTCCCTGTTGCACAGAAATATGCCAATGTATTCCCTTCTGCTAATTTTTCAGATGTGCTACTTTAATTAACAAAGCTAACAAACAATGCTTAGGGATCTGATTGCTGAAAAGCTCTGGTAGCAGATTAAACCTTCCTGTGCAGAGCTGGTTTATTGTGTTTGCAGAGGAGCCATTCAAACCAGTGCAAGTTTGCATCAGTGGAACCCAGAGAAGAAATTCAGTGATAAACCAGACTAAATAAACAAGTGAAGTAGAGTGGAGGAGAATGGTATGAGCTCTTGCTGGTGTTTGTGTGATGAAAGCTGCTTGCATTTGAAGATGTTAATTATGGGCAGTTTTTCCTTGGTTTTGTGAGGTTTGAATTACTCAGAACTATGTTTAATGATAAAATACTAAAACCAGAACAAATTCTGAGTTAGCCACAGCTGACCAAGCTGTCCAATTAATAGAATTTTGTCTAATGGACTAATTGAATTCGGATGTTTCAAACGTACTCTAGAAAAGCCACAGACATTTAAATTTCAAAGATAAATGTATTTCATTCAACTCTCTCTCTCCATCTCTCTTTCCCAAAGGTCTCCCTGGCATGTTTGAGTCTCCTCCCCAGTGAGCAGTTCAGCCCAGTGCCATCCACAGGTTCAGAGTGCTTTGAGAAGAGCCCCCTGAATTCCTGCTAGGAGGGCCCTGAGTCACAGGCACAGCAAACCTGCCCAGCTCATCACCGTACACAGGCCTCAGATCTCCTTTGGAGCAGCTACCAGAGGGGCTGAACTTCCCTGTTTCCTGCTGTGCTGTCCAGATCCTGTTCCATGTCAGCAAAGGCTGGTGGAAACCTGCATCTCAGTGGTTCCACGTGAGCGTGAGATCCTCTCCCTGCTCACCCACGACCTCTCCCTGCTCCAGCCCCTGCCAGCAGAGCTGCATCACCACCCACCAGATGTGCAAGTGGCTGCAAAGAGCTTCCCTCCCTGAGCACAGGTGCTCTCTTTCAAGAAAAAAGTAAGTGTTGCTCAGTAAGTGCTGGGCAAATGTATTGCTGCATGTTCAGATAAAGAAACTGCTGCTCCCTGGGGGTGGGCAAGGGGGCCAGGGCACTCCAGGAGCCTGGCAGTGACTGGGTTGGGAAAGTGCCAGTTCCAGCCCACTGCTCTTAATCTGCCTGGCAAGGCAGCTCTCCCAGATGAGGTCAGATGTGGTGAAGCCAAAATTCTCTTTAGGAAGCTTTACTTGGTTTAAAATGCTTTGTTGTCAAATACTGCTTCTGACTTCTAACTTTTAACTAGCCTCACTTCACCTCTGTCTTTATTTTAAATTCAGTGGTGCTTTATACAAAGTGTTCTCATCAGCCAAGCCTCTGCTGGGTTTGTACACAAAGTAGTTTAGTGTTCATCTGTCTCATTTCTTTACTGTCCAAGATGAATCTCAGGGGACTGAAGCTCTGAACCAAGTGGCTTCAGGCTATTCATCTGGAAAACAGAGCCACTTAGACCTTTGTAAAGAAAATAATTTAGTAATCAGTGCAAGAGACCAATCTCTAAGCCAACCCATTTGGAAAAATTGCCAGTGTAGTAACTATAGACATTTTATGACAATACTGATTAGATCCTTCCATTATTGCCAGAAGTTCTTCTTCCCTGCAGCTTCAAGACTGAGTTGGTTTTGCACCAGCTTCTATGGTCCTGTGCATTAGGAATGCTTTGTAATTTGAGATTGATGCTGCAGAGCTGGGTGTTGAGCTGCTGACCAATGCAGATGAAACCATTGGGAAGTGAGGAAGTTACTGCTGCCTTTCCAGCTCTGGAGCAGGGAAGGACCCTGGTCTCTGCTCTCTTGTACAAAGGGGAAGAAGGGGCCAGTTAAGGGGTGTTTGCCTGCACCCCCTGCCTGCCAGCCCACAAAATCCACAGCACACCCCAGGCTCAGGTGTCTCTGGGAACACACCAGTGCCAGTGGGATGGCACTGGTCTCCCAGCCTGCCCTCTGGGTGTGCCAGTTCAGGGCATTCTCCCCCAAGCACAGAAGGTTCTCACTCTCTTGTGCACTATCAGTAGATCAGTGCCCCTGTGCATTCTGCTAATCAGATATGCATAGCAACTCTTACAACTTTTATCTAATCTCATACTTCAGGCCCTTACCTTAGAGTTTTATCCCATTCTCTTTGCAAATGAGAAGGTACTTGTGGTGCTGAACATGTTTAACAGTGTTGTTTCTGTACCTTCCACCCAGCAAGGTCCCACAGTGCTGGATATTGGCCAAACACAAAAGATACTGCTGTCCATTTTGAAAATCTTTCTGGCAAGCACAAAGTTTGGGTGAAATACAGCATAAAATAAAGTGAAGGGGAGACTGGTCTGTAGCTATAATGTTAATGCAAGGTTTTGGCTGTGTGCTTTTTAGCTTTGCTTTTGTTTTGATTGCCCATGCTTTATAATATTTTGAAAGCCTAAGGATTAGGGTAAAGGATGGAGTTCCTGTACCTGTGCTAGTGAGATACTCACTGCTCCCTCTCAACAGTTACATGCCATTTAGGGAAAATTTCTGCAGAGGTTTGCTATCCTGATGTTTTCTCTGTGGGCTGCTACATGGAAAAAACGTGGGGCAAAACTTCCCACAAAGTGGGAGCAGGGGGACAGGTAGCATGGCTCTCCCATTTCAAACTCAGGGGATCTCCAGGCACCACTTCCCCCAGCAGTTCACAGCAAGGCAGTCCAGACTCAGCACTCAGATCAAATCTACTGTTGTGCCATCTTAGCTCCACACGGTAAAGGTTACTGCCCAGTTCAATTAAATACATGGAAAAATAAAAGAAGGAGCAGAAGTGATGTGCCTTGAGGCACAGAAGGCACAGAGGCCTTTATGGTGCCTTTCACAGGCTCAATTACATTGCTGGCAACTATTTTCAGCATTGTTTTTGAGCAATGTTAGTGAGGAGGGAGCAGAAAGAAAATAATTCTGAATTGATGTGCCCTAAAGGCTCATCTAGAAGATTTTCACTAGCTTCATAAAAGCTCTGTACACTTAATCTAAAAAGATATAGGAAAGTGTTTTATCTCCTTTGCATGGCCTTGTCTTCCAGCCTCTTGATTTTTATTGTGCTATCATTGTCCCTTAAAATTCAGAGAAGTGTTTTGAAGCTTACACACTATAAAATTGGTAGTTATGGATCTTGAAGGATGTTTTGGGCAGCACTTCAGCAGAAAGACAAGGTCTGTACACAAGGTCAGGACCCCAGGGATGTCTCACTGGTGACTGGAGACTCGTGAAGTCTCAGTCTGCTGCAGCACATCCTCCTCTAATGGGTGGGAATGATTTGTTGGGATTTGACCAAAAATTAATGATAAAATAACTTTCTGGTGGGAAAACAGAAAAGCTTTAGCATCACCAACCCATTACTGCTTGTGGATTTTAACAGTGAAGAATTGTACTTTTGGAGAGAATAACTATTTCCATGAAAAATCCGTGGTTGCTGTCCAGCAGTAAAAACACTGTGAAGAACCACACAAGTTGTTTGTGGGGGAAACATTTCTCAGTGGCAGCTGCAGGAGGATTGCTTTGTGCTTTTCTCAGGAGAGAAAACACCCGTGTGCTCCACATGGTCATCGACAGGATTCACCACCTACCCTGCTCATCACCTGGTGGGTGGAGGTGGGGATGTCCTGCTGTCAGTGTTCAGAGACCAAGAGGAGGGGAAGCCAACTCCAGCTGGATTTTATACAGAGCTATTTGTTTCCAAAAGTGCCAGCAGATTTAAATTACTGCTGCGGTTGTCAACAAGTTCCCCCTGCATATTCTGTAATGATTAAGGTCCTTGGAGGTTTTGGATTGCTTATGTTTCTCAGTGTAGCTGCAGATTGTGAACATAAGGGTTGCATCAAGTAATTTAAATAATTAATTGAACGGCAGAGGTTCCTTTCCTTCTGTGCACTTTGGGTAGGAACATTCCTGCTGATTCCACATTTGAATCGCAGAATATTCTGAGTTGGAAGGGACCCACAAGGATCATCGAGTCCAGCCCTTAAGTGAATGGCCATACAGGGATTGAACCTTGATGTTGGTGTTTATTAGCACCAGGCTCTGGCCAAGTGAGCTGTGCCTCTGTCCTCTTGCTACTGAAAAGGATAACCTGCTCAGGTAGCTAAATGTTAGCTCAAAACTTGCCAGCCTTTGCACTTGACACACAGTTGCTCTCAGAAGCAGCTGGTGCCTTGCTGCTACCAGTGCCAGAGTGTTTTGTTTGATGACTTAATCAACATGTTATCCTATTAGGAACCATTTGTGGATACGAATACAGATGCAGGATGATAATTCTTGTAATTTAAAATAAAAAGTTTATTTCCTCAAATTCAAAACATGCCCATGATGCAACAGCCCATGTCCTATTCCCCATTTGCTCTGAAGTCAAGCCTAGGCAGGTTGTGCACCTTGTCTGAGCAATGCAGGGCAGTGATTTTGCTCTTATTTGATCGAGTAATTCAGAGCATCGAGAAGGTTCAGATTGATAATATGCCCAGAGTTTACCGAGCTTTATTTCCTAAAAGAGAGAGAAAAGGGTGAGTCCTTCTGCTCCATTACAAAGACTGTTGCTTTTTATGCTCAGCAGAGATGTGCTTGTTTATTTTTCCCCCCTCGAATTAACTGAAACTCTTTACTGCTGCATTGAATTAAAAGCTTCTTCTCCCTATATTTTTATAATATTGCAGAAAGCCATTATCTGGTACATTCCAGAAGAGACTTTTCATCCAGATTTACAATTTATCTCCTGCTGTTCTTGCTTCTAGCTGGTGTTAGACACTTCAACAGATCCAGTATATTCCGGTTTTTTGGGCAATATAAAAAGGTACATTTAACATTATTGACCTTTGATTTGGGAGTGGATGTGGGTTAGGTTACATCTTATATTTTCTTTCTAAAGGGATTGCAATTTTTCCTTTTTGCAAAAAAATCAGTTGCAGCAAAGTGAAGGTCAGCTTTTCATGTGTCGTGACCTTTTATTGCTTGGGCTTCCTTCTAACCTTGTTCTCTGTGGTCTTATGCGGCTGCAATTTCATTGTGCTCAGTGTGTGTGGGACCAAACCCAGGACTATTATACTTATTCTGAAGACCTTGAGAGCAGGCTTGCTTTGCATGTCTCAAGAGAGTTAACGGTTGATTTTGAATCCTGCAGGTACAGTTTAAGCATTAATTTAGCTGCTAGACTGCTGTAAAGCTTCAGCATTAATCAGGAGATAAGCAGTAATCCTGTCTTTCACAAACTTTTGTAAGTTTACAAAATTATAGAGCTTTCTCTTGCAAGGAAGTTTCTTGATCTTGTTAACAAGGAAAACAAGAAGCTTAAAGCTGACAAAAACACGGTGTTGTTGTTTGGATTTGGTGTGGTTTTTGTTGTTTTTTGTTTTTTGTTTTTTTTTTTTTTTAATTTCTAGGCTCTCATCATAGCATGCTTCCTCAGTTTGCAGGCAAGGACATGAAATATATCTCATCCACAACAGAAGATTTGCCCCAGCCACTGCTGGGGAGACTCAGTGTTCTCAGACAGTCACATTCCTTATCTCCTTTCTTTTCTCCCTAGCATCTTCCTGACTTGGAGTGCCCAATTGCATCTTAATTGGCTTCTTTCTTTTAACTGACCGTCTCTCCTTCTGAATGGCAGTCAGTGCTGACCTGCTTTCTCTGCTGGAGGTGCATATTATTGTAGCTCGTTTGAGACAAGCTGTTAAAAAAAAAAAGGAAAGAAATCCTAATTTATCTGGCTTGTGGGTAAGCTGAATCTTAAATCTTCAATTTGCTTCACAACTCCCTTTAATGAGCAGGAGGGGGCACCTACCTATTTTCTTAAGCTTAGCAACTCTAATGTATCCCATATGAACAGGGATGTAAGTGTTTTTTCTAACATCCACTTTTCCGTGCTGCTTTTAACACTTCATGGACAGGTAAATGAGTAATTTTAAGTGCAATTGTGTGATTGTCACCTGTGATCATGTAGCAGAGGTCACCTAAGGCTGTGTTTTAAGCTGAAGCTAGGGTATGCTCTCTGTACCTTGAGAGATGTTTCGTTCAGCTCATTGCTTAGCAGACCTTTCCAGAGGCTTTTCCTGGTTTATTCTTAGCTTCTCCTGACACCCACAAATGACTGCAGGAAGATGGGTTATCTGCATTGCATAACAGCTGTCAGCAAGGAGGGCTCCTTCCCTTCCTTGGGCCGATACCAGCAGCAGAACAGCTGACCCTCGCCCGCATTTTTTCCGAGGGATGACGCTGACTCACGGTGCTCTGGAAACTTGTGGGGGATTCTTCCGTAAAAGCAGCAATATATTAATGTCATCCAGGAAAAAAACCCCCAGCTTCTGCTCCTGTGAGTTATTTCTGTCCATTTGGCAATCTGCTCTCTTCCTCAGTTAAACATCACGTCTCCCTGGTGTTCCAGCAGATTCGTTGCTGCTCAGAACAGGTATGGAATAAAAACTTCGGTGTTAAAGATGCATGACCCCACAAAAGGACTTAGGTGCTTATGGAGATGGCTGCTGCAATCTATGCTTAAAAACACTGATTTTATAACTGGTACTTTGAGCAGCCTAGAGAGGCTGGGAGCGTATTCTGGCCTCTTCCTGGGTTTAGGAGACTCTTTGAGTGTCTTCAGGGCTCATGCCTTGCCATTCTACATGGTAGGAGGAGACATTAGGACATCCTACTTGATGCCAAAGCACCTGACAGCTTCAAGAGGAATGACATTAGAAAGCAGCCTGCTATAATAGGAAAGTAGTAAAGGCATTATTTTCAGACCTTGTAAAATGTCCTTAGGTTGGCATTGTGAAAATATGAGGTGATTATCCGCAGTGATTTTCACACAGTGATTTTGGCTTTGTACTGCCACTCAGCAGAGAAGTGCTAAGGGCCCAAGCCAGGTCAAGCATATTGTCACTGTGGCCTGGTCAGAGACCATCACAGACCAGAGATTTGGCTGAAATTGTGCAGATAAAATAGCAGTATTTATGTAACTATCCATCACCCACCACCGTTCTTTGGCTCACTCTCAGGCCAGTGAGGTTTTCTTATCAAAATCCTTGTTACTGCTGTTGTGTTTTAGTAGGAAGGTAGGACTCCTGAGCTAGGGACAGACAACTTCCTACAACATCTGCCATGAGAAGAACACCGGTACTGAAAGAGTGCTCAGTACTTGTGTTTAATATCCTGCTCAGTGCCCTTTTTAAGAGAGCTGAAAGTGCTAATGGACAGGGTAGTCTGTGAAAGGATATGTGCTTTTAATCAGCTTCCCAATAGTAAGATAATAAAAGCAATAATCCTTTCAGGATTCTGCTTCTGTGATCTCTATCTGTAGTTTCCAAGGTCACTAAAGGAGTAAGTAGAAGGGAAGATTAAGTATGATAAGCTTCCAAGGAGTGGAATTGTAGAGAAGTGAAAACATCCTGCCCACCAGATTGTTCTGCTTCCAACTCACAGTGAGGGAGTCAAACCACAAGGAGAACAGACTGAGTGGTTTCGCAGGGCACAGGTCACAACAAATTTCCAGTGTAGCATGAGCTTCATCTTGTGCTCCCAAGCACTATTTGATGCATTTAGACTGAGAATTGGGACTTTTTCTTCTTAACAAACTATTTATCTTGGAGGAGGGGAGGAAATTATTTTTATAGTTGATGGCTCTGATTTGGTTTGGCTTCAATGAGTTTTCTTAGTTTCTTTCAAACCACAACAAAAAACACCCCACTTACCCCCAAAAAACTATCACTCCCAAAAACTGTCATCTGCTGCAGGTAAAAAAAAAAACAACCTACCAACCACTTTTTTAAACCAAATTTTTAAAATAATAGGATGGATTCAGTAGCAAAAAGTTGTCATTTAAATACCCAAAGTTGTTTCTGTTCTCATCTGTGGTGAACTCTACCCCTCAGTAGCAGACATCCATTTTCCCTTGACTTCATTAGGCTCTGTAAACAAGAACCAAATCAGACTCCTTTCAGCGGTGCCCAGTGACAGGACAAAGGGCCATGGGCATGAACTGAAACACAGGAAATTCCATCAGAATAGAAGGGAAAAGTTGAGAGTGAGAGTGACAGAGCACTGGAACAGGCTGCCTGAGAGGTTGTGGAGTCTCCTTCTGAGAGATTCAAAACCTGCCTGGATGCACTCCTGTGCAACTTGCTCTGGGTGAACCCATCTGAGCAGGGTGGTTGGACTAGATGATCTCCAGAGGCTCCTCCCAACACTAGCCAGTCTGTGATTTTGTGACCAAGCAGCAAATTTCATTCTCCTGCACAGAAAATGCACTGTATTTTTGTCTAGGCTTTGATTGTCCTTTCTTTAATATTGGTATAAGTAGAACAGGCAAGTTTTGTCCTGGAATACTAATTAATTATTTACTGTAGATGTTTTGGTTAATGAAAAGATGTAGCAAGGTCCCAGCTGGTAGTATATTGATTTTGATTGCCAAAGCACAGGACTGCCATTACAGCAGAACTCTTGTCCACACCTGAGTTCTGTTCCTAGTCCAGTTCACGTGGAGCTCTGCAGGCAGTTCTGGCTCCGTTGGTGGAAGGACTCCCCGTGGTGGACAGGGTGTGCAGGAGGACAGCGTTGATCCACGGAGCTGTGTGTGTGCAGAGCTGATGGAGAAATGAAGAGCAGTGGTAATAGATTATGGGATTAAACAGTACTTTCACATGCCAGAAGAAATCTTGGGATCTAATTGGAACTTTTCACGTCAAATAGACTACAAAATTTAATCCTTTATGGTTCCAATCTGGGAACTTTTTATTTTGAGGTCCTGGCCATGCACATTTTCTCTCTAGAGCATTACTGTCTGTGTTAAAGCCCAGTTTTATTGCATGCTATGGCACAGTAATGATTTTTTTTTTGGTGTACCATGCTGAGAACATCCAAGCCAAATTGTTGACAGTCTTAATGTGTTTTGGAGCAAATGCATTTCCTGAGGTACAATGTGTTCCACCTCATCCTTCAATTAATATATCAGTTCTTCTGCCTCTGGCAGAGATGCTTAGGCTTATGTCTCTTGGTTGCTGCTTTTAATTTGAATTCAGTTATGGGCATTGAATAAACTGTCTCAGACATCCCAATTGCTTTAAATTCCCAATTGCTCTGATGGTCCATGAACCATCAGACTGTTTTCAGATATTCACACTGAATGCTGAAATTCAGGCATTTAGTTTAGACTGTGCCAGGCAGCTGTAGGGTATTCTACAGGGCAGCAAGGGTATTCAAATTACATTGTAGTTGAATAAGATGCGTTGAGTTCCTCTGCTCAATTAACTGCTGAGCATTTAGCTGCTCTTAAAAGGAAGGGTCCTGTTCAGGTTTCCCCACCCTGCCTTCACTCATGGCTCCATGGTTCCAGCACCAGTTTTTGCCTTCACTGAATCCATTAGTGACTATTTCAACTCATTAATTAGCTGAGATATTTCCCAGATGAGAAAAAGAATAAAATAAAGGCAGAAAAAAACCTGGGCTAGTGAGCTGATACAGCTCATTCCAAAGTGCTGAATTTCAGGCATGAAGAATAGCCAGTCCAAAACATGCCCAGAGTCATGTTTTCTCTTAGGTGTCTGATGGAACAGCATCGAAGCATGAAAGTTCTGTGAAATACAGTCATGATTATCTTAATTTTATCATCTCACTTTATTTTCTGTCTTTCTGTTACTGCTTCTAGTCTGACAAGCAGAGTGCTTATCAAAGAGTTCTAGTTTGATAGAAGGGTGTGCTTTGCTCTCATGGCTGAGCTAAAAGCTTGAAAACCTCAAGTGCTTACAGTCCAGGCTTTCTGGATAAGAATCCAGGGTTGAACCCCGCTGGTCTATAGTGTCTGCTCTACTGCTTCTCCCAGGTTTTATTTCCAAGATAGCAGGTCTTGATTTATCTGCTTGTAAATGGAACATAAGTGCGTTTGTGTTGTACAGACACTGTGTGACTGAAAGGTTGTCTGAGAGCCTGAGATAATAGAGAGGCTGTGTAAGAACTTGTAATGAAGGAGTCCTGCTAAATTAGCTGTTAGGTTTCTGTAAAAGTTTTCCTGTGAAGGTATACCAATACATTGGTGTTATAAATATACTTCAAAATATAGTCAGGTGAACTGGCTCACCTAAAGAAAGAACATGTCTAAAATGTCATTCTGTATTCTCTGTATCTAACACAAGCTGATTTCTAAGAAGCAAAGCCAAAGGAAACCCAGGTGTGGTGTTCTCCATTTTGCTCTTTCTTTCCCATCTGTCTTGACAGCTTGCATGGCTCCTGCCACTGGCCAGGTATGGAAGTAGAAAGTTGGCTGTGTTAGTCACAGGACACCTTTAAACCTGGCTTAAAGCAAGACTTGCTGAGGATTTTGGGGGGAGGCTTCTTCACCATGTCCCTGCACCTGCTGTGCATTTCACCAGAGTTGCCCTGGCCCTGTTGGATAGGTCCTGAGGCTGGTGAGTATACATCAGTGTCATTAAGATGTGGAGCTGAGGTGATTAGTCATGCTGATTTACAGCAATGACTAATGGTTGGTGAACTTCTGGGTGCAATCTGAATTTTGGGGAAAGCTGTTTTCTCTGTGACACTTCCCTGGTTTTGCATATGATTGAAAGAGAGAGGCCTTTTATCTGTAGGTGAAGCAATTTTGGCTGCCCTCTGACAGCTTCTCACAAGGATGCTGGAACTTGAGACAAACATGAATCAATTGGCTTCTGAGAAAAATTCTGAGAACTGGCTCTCTGCCACTCTGCTTGGAAATGGGACAAAAGTAATGTCATTGCTCCATTCTCTTTCACTTTGCTGAATTTTTTCTAGCCAAAATCCTCAGGCTAGGAAAACAGTCCATGAAACCAAAAAGAACCTCAGCAATGTGTTTTTGTTGTCAATAATGACGGGATTTGGGGTGACTGAAAAACCCAAAGCACTTGGCTTTCCCTGGTGAACTGAAGCAGAGAAATATGGATTGAACAGTCAAGTGCTAATCTGTGAAGAGCAAGTGGTGTGATTTTGCCTCGGGAGGAAATGATGGTGGGGTGTGAGTGAGGCACAGCAGGGAACAGGGATGGAGACTCCGGAACCAACAGCGCGAGCGGCTCCTGCTCACACCGAGGAGCTTCACTCCCCATTATGGCACTGCCCCAGAACCTCCTCACCTGGGAAACCTGGGCAGGTGGGAAGGTGTTGCTTCAAAGGTGTGGTTTCAGGTTATTTAGTCTGCCTTTAGTCTGCATGTGTGAAAGAGAGGAAAAGGTAAGGGCAGGTGACAAATGTGGCAGGAGCCATTTGGGAAAACACTCCCCAGTGGTTTTAAGGCTGGGACCACACCTGTGGACAGACAAGGTTATGATTTGTCAGAGAGGAAGATAATTTACTTTCAGTGATACAAACACACTTTTAAAAAGTTCTCAGAATCTAATTAAGAAAGCTTGTACAATCAGCAGTGGAGCTGGTGGGACACCTGGTGCAGGGTCCCACCTTCTGGGCTCTAATGCCCAAGCTGCGACATTCCCATCTCCAGAGTTAACCTCTGGCAGTTGAAGGTCTGTGCATCTTTCAGCACCTTAAATTTTTTCTAATTTATTTACAGGATTAATATGCTCATATTTCATAGCATTTTTGAAGATACAAAACCAGGCTGGTTTCGGTGTTATCTCTGGAATTTAAAAATGCATTTCTGAGATTTTCCAGGGTCTTTTATACTCAATAAAGCATTTTTTTTTCCATTCTTGTTTAATTAATTTTGGATTAAAAGGATATCTCTACAATGAAGTATGTTCTTGACAGTTTAAAATCACTTATTAATAATATATTTGGGCCTTGAACAGAGATTAAATTTTATTATATTATTTACTTTTAGGCAGCTTAAAATTTTTAATTGTGAGAAAATTCTGCCTTGAGTAACTAAGTCTATGATTCTAAATGTAACTGATTTAGCTGATCTCATAAATAATTAGTGGAATTGGAAATCAGATAAATGCTGATCATTAGCATGTGGTTTCAGATTGTGAATGTAAGAAAATATGAATGGGAAGAGGATGCTGGAAGTGTATCTGTCAGTAATTAATAATTAGAGAGGGTAAAAGTAATTTATTCAAGATTTTAGATGGCCTTAGCTGACACTATTCAATTTTTTCCCCCAGTGAAACAGTGCTAAGGAAAGATTTCCATTGTTATAAAGTAAAAGTGGGTGTCATCAAAACTTCTCTGAGGACCATGAAAATATCAAATAAACTTAGATTAATCAGTAACTTGTATTGAATAAGAAAGAATAAATTTATCTTATTGATTATTCTCTGGATTTTTGTCTGGGATTTTGGGGATTGCATTGTAGAGCTGGTGAGAGCAAGATGAGGCAAATGAATTGAAACACAGCAAAAATGGAAGGAAAGTTTGTCCCACCCACGTCAGAGAAGAAACCTCAAACCAGCATTAATTTCTCTTAGTTTGGTATCTCAAGTACAGCACACACTGTGGTTGTGTAGCTGCTGGATATGAGCTGTTGTTAGATGCTGCTACGCTTCACCTGCAGGGTTTTCTTCAGCTTGTTTGAGGGCAGCTGGTTGTCTGTGAAGGGTTGGCTGTTGATGTGGCTTCTGATCCTCATTTCTAAACCTGAAAATGTATGAAGTACTTCCTTCATCTCACTCTTCTGTGCAGCAGAATTACCTTAAGGCTAAGCTCTCTCTCTGTCCTTAACTCATGAACCCTTTGTTATATTTTCTCTCTCCTGTCCAGCTGTGGAGGGGAGAGATAGAGAGGCTGTGGAGGGTGTCTGGCATCCAGCCAGGGCCAACCCACTACAGCTTGATCTGTGAAGTGCAGGAATGACAGGATCCATCACATTGTTGCCTGGCAGGGCAGAAAGGCCTGTGCTGCAGAAATATCTGTGAATGTTACATGAAACACCAGAAGAAATCCCATTGCTATAATGATTTTTAAAGTGTTGGATCTGTGAGAAACTCCCTGCAAACCAGCACCTCTGCTGTTTTTACAGTGCCTCTTTCCCACACATTGCTGTGCCTTAGACAGCAGAGAAGGATGTTGCTCTCATCTGTTTGGAAACTTCTCACCTGCTCCTGGCAGTGGGGCCCAGGTGTTTCACATGTGTCCTCCCCACCCTCTCTGGACTCCTAAAAGGTTTTACCTGCCCAGTGATTATTCTGTTCTCTGACCTGTGTTTTGGTGAGCAAGCAGAGCTTTTGTGCATATGGAAGAACTGAGCTTTAGGTGCCAAAACAACCTGAATGAATGCACTGCAGTGTCTGAGCCCAAGCTGGAGGTGAGGGATTGCAGGGTGTTGAGGTGACAACTCAGTAAGGCATCCTGAAAGTCCTTGGAAAAAGGTGTCAGAGCTACCATTGACTTAAGATCTGTGGGAAGCTGTTTTTAGCTCTTGCTCATAATGTTAGTATAAGCTACAGATGGCTGAATTTTTTGTCCTCTGCTTTGTATCTAGTATGCAATGAGTTATTTCCTCAGCCTGTAGTGAGCAGTGTGCTGTCACTGCAATGATTCATTTGTTCACTATTGTTCTCTACACAATTTGTCAACCCAAAACCAAATTTAAGAAAATGCCCAGTATGTTTACAGGGTGGGAAAAATACTCAATAATGAAACGAGCTCTGTAGATAATTAGAGATTGTGGTCAGGGCCATGGGTAATACATTATGGAAATGGCCAGTTCTGTAAATGTGTGGGTAAAATTCAGAAGTACTGAAAAGTAAATTAGCAAATAATAATGGTCTAACTGTTCAATTGGCCCCAAGGTAGCCCCTAAATCTCTGTGAGCAAATGTTTATGAGCAGAATTAGCCCATTTGGCTCTACAGTCTATGTGTACTTGCTTCCATTTGCAGTAAATATGCACAAACCCCTCTACATTACAGCATTATACGTGCAAATCCACACCCTGGGTCTGTAGGCTGTTTGGTGATGCATAGTGTACCTTGGTGTAGAGGCCAAACTTCAAACTATTTCTTGAAAAGGAGACCCAACAAGTGAACTACAAAGCAGTGCTCAAGTCCCATCTCTCTCCTTCCGATACCTACTTGCTTTTTCAGTACCCTTGTAGCAAAACTGGAAGTGTTTGGAGAAACCCAGAGCATGTTTCCTTCTTTAAGGCTTTTCTTTTTTTTAATTGGTCCTTTTAAGAGTAACTAAATACATAGTAATATGTTTTCAATAGTCCTCTGATAGAAATTTTTCTTTTGCCTTTCTTGCAAGGTAGGTGGCCTTTGTCACGTTTTTCAACATACTCAAGAAAAAAAGTATTCACAAGGTTTCAGAAATCTGAAGCAATGTGGGTTTTCATTTTGTTACTTCCTTCCTGCTCCCATCCTATCTGAAAATCAAGAGAGAGATGAAAAAAACCCACACTTTCCAATTTCAGAAATTTATTGTGTAGATACCAGAAAAGGGACCCTAGCAGGTCATGATTTTCTTCATGTGATTCACGCAAGTCAGTTTCCCTGGCTGAGTGTTTCTTGAGGATGATCTCCCTGTAGCAGAAAAATCTCAATAATTGCTTTCAGCAGAGGTTAAACAAGTTGCCATCTTGAGCAGCTTGGAAGTAGTAAACTGTTCTGAGCTGAGTTCAGCTCCAGGCACGCATCCCACGCGAGGCTCTGGCCCTGGATGCACGCAAACTGTGAGCTGTATTCTTTATGCTCCAGGGATTATTACATTAAGAAACATTTCTCTTTGTACAAAAACTTTGTGATTGATATGTGCCAAAATGACACATGGATTGTCACATTTTTGGGGCTCTGGCATGTTCTGTTTGCCAGGGAAAGCATCACTTACAGGCAGAGTGACAGCCTGTGCACCTTGGGAACCAGTGTGTGTAATCCCAGTGCTACCACAGAAAGACAGCCCCAAATCAGTGCAGGTTAAATAAACTTTTGGAAAGTTTGGAGGACTCTTAGTTGAACCATAACTAACAGCAACACATTGAAAAAAAAACTTACCAGGTAATTATTAGAGAACAATAACACTGTTAGGCTGATTGGGCTATGCACCAAAGGGCTGTCAATCATGGTTGTTATGAAAAGCAGAGCATTTAGAGGCTGTCAGTCATACCTGTTTGTAAAATCCGAAGGACTTCAGAAATTGTTACGCTTGAATTTACCAACTGCAGAAATAACAAAAGCACCAGAGTCTCAGGCAGACTGATACTGCAGTTTATGTAGAAGCTCTTGCGTAAGTTTATGCCTTTATTCAACTGAAAATATCTTATGGCACTGGGAATTTGGGAAGGTTTATTTTTTCAGCTAGGTCCTTTATGGCACTGATTGTTTGCTGGGGTTTTTTTAAGGCTGCTTAAGTGTGTCAAATCTCATAACAAAAAGTAACTTCCGTTACATTCCTTTGCTGTGAAGCAAAAAATGTCTGAATTAGTATCCAAATAGCAGAGAGCTGGTGCTGGAGCCCTTCAGTTTCCTGAGCAGGTTCACATATTACTGCATATCCAAAACACTGTAGCAAATACTAGCTGGGGAATTTAAAAGGATTCTGGAAATCCTTAACATGGAGGAACTCACCCATAAATGTTGTGGGAAGTAACCTGACAAAGACCTGTGTATAGGAGAAATGTTCCTGAAGGATGTCTGGACTTCAGGCAGCTCTCTTGAAAGCTGTTTATTGCATAGGCGAAGTTACAGCAGCTCAGGGAGGGGGTATCCAGAGCCAGCCCTACAGCTGCCAGCTCCAGCTGTGGGCATACCTGAAGCCCCTTTCTGTTCAAGTTACAAAGCATTTTATACTTTTCTTTGCAGAGTATCTTAATACATAACAACCAATAAGCTCCATACACAATACCTTTACATTTGCCTACAGCCTATCATAACTACTACCATCACCGTATTACAGTCATTATTATCCAATCACAAGAGTAAGTAAGTTACAATTTAAGCTTACACTGGAAAATTCTCAGACCTCTCTTCTTCTTGCTACATTGACATTTCTTGTTTGCCTGTGATATCTCTCTTTTTGGTAAAGACATGTTTTCTATTTACTTATGCTCTTCTCGAGACTTATTTACTTGGTGAAAAACATGTCTTTGTTTGTAGTCACATACCTTTCTCCTAATCATAAAAATCTCCTTCCAACTCATCTCTAACCTTTGCCTTCTCAGTTATTCAGTGATCAGTGTTTCAGCAAAACATCTTTTACTCTCTATCAAAACTTGCTTTCATTTCTATCCCATCCTCAGTTTCTACATTCAGAGATCTTTCTGCCAAGCCTACATACCTGTGAAACTTTCTTACCAAACTTTCATCCTCTCCAGCACCTGTGGAACCTTTACTTTAGAGAAAAGTGTTGAATGTACATAGCCATGTGATTTAAACCAGAAGTAGAAGTTGTTTGTCTGTGTGCGTGTGCTTATTGTCCTTTCCCTTCCCTCCCCTCCCCAATTCAAATTGTGGAGCTTTTGTGAGGAAAGAGCTTTCTGAAGATACATTTCTGCACTTGAACATCTGTACTGTGCATCACCCCACTGTGCCCTGGATTTGTAAGTCATCTCATTTTATAGCTGAGGCCAGGTGCAAGCATGTGTCTGTGTGTTCAGTGTTTACAGCACTGCTTGAACACCTGTTTCTTACTGAATAAATCATGGGTTCCTACTACTATGAAAGGTTTCCATCAAGGAATCAGCGTAGTTTCAGTTTATCTCAGAACCCCTAGGGCTTTCAGCAGGTTTCTTGCTGTTCTGGGCCCCGCAGGAGCCCCAGCATGAATAACTGTGGCATTAAACAGTACCTAGGCGTGAAGTTTTTTATTTCTTTTTTCTCGTTTTGGGAGATTTGTGTTGCCAGACCCAGCATCAGGAGCTGAGTACTGATACCTTCCACCCTTGCCAGCAGTTATTTTATTGCAGTGATGACCTTGGTGTCCTTCTATTGGGCACTTTATTCATCCTGGAGGCAGTGAAGGAGGAGAATGGGGAGAAGTCACAGCTCATGGCTTGACTGTCTTAAACAGATGTAGAAAGGAAAGGGAAAGGAAAAGAGATAACCTGCCCAAAGCCATCGAGTGAGCTGATGGCAGACCCAGAGGTAGGAACTGCATCTCTCTAACATTCAGAGGTGGACGTGGCCCACAGCACCTCCCTGGTGCAATGTCCACAGAGCACCATCCTGCCAAAGCAGGAGCTGCACTCACACAATGGGTAGTTAATTCAGTGAGTTATTAATGCAAATGTTAATAATTAAACTGAAGTGGTTAATGAGTTTCTAGAGAAAAGATCAAATTATACTCTTCAGATGCGGAGTTAGAATTTTGCCTAATTAGAAGAAATATGTTTTTCCCGTGAGGGGCAGTTGCTGAAGTGACAGTTTGGAGTCTGTTGTGACAGCATTTGCAGAGATGGGTGCCAGCCAAAGAACAGAGCTTTTTTAGTATCTCTGATAGCATAGTAGTTTCTTTGGGAGGCATAATTATGTTGCATTTTTTGCACAGTTCATTAGGGAAAGAAAAACAAAGAACTTGTGTTCCATGTGGTTGACGTTCACACATTTATATCTTCGTGTGATAGAAGAAGCTGTTGGATCCAGAGAGTAACATGGTGTCTCTCTCGTTCACTGCTAGCCCAATAACACAACCAGTGCTAGATGGAAAGAGCTCTTCTAGCCCACAGCTGTTTTTCAGGAGTCCATCTATTTTTTTCCTCAGCTAAATCTCAGAATGTGTAAAAATGTTTAAAGGCTTATGTAAACTGGAAACCTCAACTAGAAATAAGTTTGTGGAACTATTCCCAACCAGCTACAGTAATAATTATTTCCTTCCTTACATCTTATCATTTGCAAGCAAACGTGGTGAGCAAAGCTGCGGGTGAGAGCCTGGAGTGGTGCTGACACCCCTGAAGAGCAGCCTGTGCCAGGGCCCAGGGGAAAGTTATGTGCAAGAGCTGCTCCTTTTCTGACTCTTGTTTTATGAAATCTTCTGAACCTGGGACATGTACTGCAGGGATTTTACGAGGTAATTTCTTAGAAAAGCCCAACCAAACCTTCCAGCAGCTCTCTGTTGGTTTATTCACACTTGCAAAAGCCTTTTCCTCTGCCTAGGGCAAAAAGAAACTCTTCCTGCTGCAGAAGCTGGAGAACTCACCAAAATTAGATAGAGTTCTCCAAATTTTGTAGAGAAACATAATGTGGGTTTAGTCACTTGGTAGTGCTGCTCCAAACTTTTCAGGCAGTTTGCAGCATCCTCCCTCCAACTGAGGAAACTCTTCCAGCATGCAGGAACACACAGTGGAAATGTTCCCTTGTTAAGTGTATTTTCTGTCTGTAACTCTAAGCTATGAGCTGTGAAGATAAATCATAGCAGCTGTGCCACATTTGTTTTGGAAAGAACCTAGTGTTGCCCCAAGATACAGCTGTCACTGGGAAAAGGAAGGGTGGAAGTTACTTTTTATGAAGTCACATAGAAAAATGGTGCTCAGCATTGAATTCTTCCCAAGCCCTTTTCCAGGTGGAAAGGTCCTTATAGAAACAACAGGGATTGAGGCAGAGATTGTGATAAGAAAAATGCCCCAAACCCAGAAGTCTATTGTTAATCTCATTCCTTTTTTCTTTTTTATTTTGCCCCCTAGATTTTTTTTTAGAAAAAGAAATTATTACTGAGTTATTTATTAATGACAAGAGGATTTAGATCAAAATCTTGCATGAATTGTGTATATATATATATTTGTGCATATGTACTTACATACATGTACAGAAAAGCTTATTACCTTCCAGCCTGAGCTGGATGTTGATAAATTGTGAAGAAATCTTAGTTTTGCATGACAAGGGTTTCTGGTAGGGCAGGCAGGGTCTGTTCTTAGATCACAAAAAACAGCACAGAGCTTGGTATTCTGTGGAAAACCTAAGAGCACCAAAGGAAAAACAAAAAAAAATCCCCACCAACTCATAAAATAATGGATGTCCTGGCAGGAGTAATGGAAGAATTCAGGAATTCCCTGATGGTTTGTTGTTATCACTGTATCAGCTCTGCAAGTGAGGCACGTTGAAGCATGGCAGGAAGAGAAGATGGTTAAGTGCACAGCTGTTGTTACTCAAAAATCAGGTTAAAGCTCATAAAAATCATCACAGCGGGCACACAGGGGTATGTATGGCTTTGTGTTTGATGGCTCTGTGTGAGGTGTACCACAGCAAATGTGCTTCTTTTCACCTGTATTGATAAAGAGATTTTCTAAATAACATTTATCTAAATAAGAAAACGTTTATTAAATTCTTTCAAGTCCTTGTCTTGCCCAGAATTGCTTAGGATTATAGCTTTGCTCATGTATTCTTTGTGTACAGTTTGTATCACTGAGGGCCTCTATTTTCTGACTTCACAAAGAAGGTCAGACAAATAACAGTGTAATCAGGTGTTCACCTCTGGGTGAAGAGTGATCAGGGAGGTGCCTGTTGGGGTAAAATAGTGCAGTGCTGTTATTTGTCAGTGCAGTATTGGTGGTCCTGAAGTACAGGTTAGGATCTGGAGGGTTTCCTTTTTTCTGTGTGTCCATAATTTTTATTTTGGCTTCTTTAGTTTCTGTTGTGATGCTGACAGCAAAGATTTATTTCTTCTCCAAAATGAGGTGATCTCACTAGTAAGGAAACATGTTCAGCTGACTCCTGACACAACATCTGTAGGCAAAAGGCTGGTGAAAGTCAAACACATTCCTCTTTTAGGAGGGATAACCTGTGGGTTTACTCAGGCTCTATGGACTTTGGATCATATAATATTTCTGTTATGCTCTGTAAATACATTAAAAAAAAAAGTGTTCTGGATGTGGAGCTTTTTAAAAGTCTCTGACAGAAGTTGTTGAGTACAAAGTCACTGGCCTTAAGACAACTTTTAGAAACATGAGTCAAGTGCCCAGATCAGAAAATTCGGAAGATAACACACCTTGCTTATTTATATATATGTATTTTTTCCCCCTTTCTGTTTCTGAAGCCTTTAGGAGGTGTATTTTTCTTGTTTTCTCTGCTGCCCTGAGACCTCCTGACTCAAAGGACTGGGATTTAAAAACCCAAGACACAAGACACTAAAGGACTTGTGAGGAAAACCTATGGCAGTTTGCAGTACCAGACTAGTTTCATTTTTCCCAGAGTAATATGAAAGCAGGGATGGAATAACTCACACTGCCATTAGCTCTCATAGCTGGTCTGTGCTTTTGCAGCTTCAAAGAAAGGAAGTACAAAGAATTCATTCGATATTAAATAGTAGCAAATGAGAGCAAGAAATATTTTAAGTTGTTTACAAGAATTCTTTATAATCTTTAAAAAATAAATTTATGATTGAAATTCAGCCTTGTCCTGTATTTCAGTCACTCCTGTAAAAAAATGCTTATTCTGTATCTTTCCTGTTATGTGCTGAGACTCAGATCTGTGAGGGGCTATTTCTATTTCTTTCCTGGGAGCAAGCAGAATGGAGCATTTGGCTTTGATGTAAACGCTTGCTTTTCCTTGGTCTTTTTTCATATGTCTTTAAGTGCATTATTTTAACAAGCAAGCCACCAAAACAGCTCTAGTTCTTAAGAACTAAGCCTTGTTTTCCCATCCTTTCCTATGCTGCCCTACCAGTTTCACTCCTAGATGTTGCTGTGATGCCTCTTAGCTCTTCTGGAGCTGGGTGAGAAGTGACCCTTCCCACGAGCTGTCGGGCAGGGTGGGTTTCTCTCAATCACCACAGAAGCAGCAGATCTCTCCCTGCTGGCACTGGAGCTCAGGGCAGGCTCTGGGTGGGGAGTGCAGCACCCTGCTTTCTCAATGAACCGGCTGCTCCCATTCAGAGCTGGGTCTCGTGTTTCAGGGCTTCTGCTCTGCAACACGAGAATGATATTTTTGGCAGAATGAAGCCCTTCTGCATCCAAATGACTACAATAGTGCTTTTATCTGGAAAGCACAAAGTATAATCTGCTTCAGTTTTCTAAATGAATTTAATGCTATAGAAGCATCAAAGAGAAAAAAACTTTTGTTTGGTATTGTTATGCCTTATGAATCCTCAATGAAGTTACAATCTCTAGGTTTTGGTAGTTGTTTTTTTGGGCTTTCATCCTTGGTTCTGTGCTTGAACAATGTCTGTCCTCCCACACAGTTTGCTGGGAAGTGAAAGTGGGCTTAAATTAATGTTTCTTTACTTTCAGAGCTTTTCTCTGCAGAGTTGTCTGCTGGTTTTGTCGGGCTCAGGTCCCTGCATTTGGTGAAGTTTCTGTGCCTTAGGTCAGTGTAGGCAATGGTTAAAATGTTTGCACCATCCCTTGATCTTCAGCAAATGTAAAGTCTCAAAACTTGGCAGTAATGAAAGAGATTAAAGATAATGTGCCTTAGTTTGTGCTTGCCATCAGCTCAAACAGGATCCTCTTGTGTCCCATGCTTATTTTTGATTGATACAAACTGCTGCAAGAGGATTTCTTGGTTTGCTTCAGCTGTGCACAGGCGACTTTCTCCAGTGTTTCAGAGGTGTTTGGTTTCTAGTATCTTCTATCTCAACAGCTCTCACACCCACAGACAAACACTGAGACTGCAGCTGGGTTCAAAACACTCAGTTTTGCTCAGAAGCTGTAAATTGATATTTCTACCCACTATGTTTAATGACTGCTGGTTGCCTGATCCATCCCTGAGGTTTTTAGCAGCTTATATGGTGCTCCCCACTTTGGTGAAAGTGTGTGTCTTCATCCAGTCCCCCTTTCTGGTGCAATGATGGGTGTTCCCAGGTTTTGGTAGTGGTCTGGAATAATGTTCAGCTGTCTGTTTTGCCAGATCTTCTTGCTTTCTTTGAAGCTCTTGTGAAGTGTTGTGCAGTAGCACAGCACCACCAGCGGTTTTTGCTATCCACCACTTATTGATGGTCTTGCCCAAAGGTGTTTTCCATCACAGAACATCATCCTGTTTGGTGTCAGTGTGTGTACTGAACTCCTTGGTTCTCTGACAGCTCAGACTTGCAGAACAAAGTGCTTGAGTAAGATACTGTTTTTAAGGACATTGAGAGGTCTGTAATATTTTGGAGCAGAACACAAGGCCTAGTTCTGCCTAAGACAATCTCATGGAAACTTTAGCTCTGTAACTGGAAACCTGGCTTATGTCACACTCCGCACAGGAATTTTCCTCCAGTAAGGTTCAGATGTTTGTGAGCCCTGTATTGTGGGCTTCTGCATCCCTCCTTCTTCAGCCTTAAGTAAGGGGCACATATCAAAGGAGTGGATTTGGTTTTACTTCTGGGAGTTCCTGAGACAGTTCACTACAGGCCCTATAAGCTGCAGTCATGAGTTCAAAACTGTGCACCTCACACATCAGCCACTGATGGTCCAGTGACTCTTCCTCCAAGCTGTCAAGGAGACAGCAAGGAGTGGTGGCAGCAGGGTGCTGTGCCTTGTCCCCTTGACTGAAGGGCACAATTTCAACCCCACAGACTGATTCCCAGCATCAGCATGGGACATGCTTCTGTTGACCCATGAGGATGAAGCTGATTTCAACCTCACTGAGTAGTTACGTTTTTGCCCTTTAAATCCAAATCATGCCTGAGGGTCAGATGTGTGTGAGAGAAAAAAAATGCCAGTGTAATTTTTAAATTACACTATGATATTTGTTAGGTCATCTGCACAGGGAAACTTTTCATTGCCTGTTAATTAATGGAAATAACATAACTGCTTCAATTTTAGACTACTACTATTTATCAAAGTGTGTTTGTAGTGGTTGCACTGCTTGGTGTAAAGTTGCTTAAAATATTGTTACTTGTCTTTAGATATTTCCACAACCATTTGTTTGTATTGGTAGTGGTTTTGGAAAATGAAAACATAAGAAATAATTAACTGTCACAGAACTAGAGAGATGTTTGTGTTATTGCACAAATATACCCAGACCCTGTTCCTGCAACTGTTCTGAGTTGGCTGATACAGGGGATAAGACCTCCCTTCATCTGGGATGTGCAGGAAATGGGCAAAAAAAATGGGCACAATACAGGAATCAGGGCTTTGGGCTTTTGCTTCTTGGCTTTCCTGTTTGCTACTAGGTCAACAGGCCAGCATAATTAATTAACCCAACCTGCAGAGAAGTTGTATCTATTTGTCACAAGGAGTGTGTGTATTGGGAATCCCAAACTCCCCTCGATGCAGCTCAGCACTGACAGAGCTGACTCCCAGACACAGCCTGGCTGTGGTGGGATTATCCTCATCCCCACACTGATCAGCGAGGTAATTAATGGGCTCAGTGTCCAAAGAGATTTCTGTGCTGCTGATTCCCTGGCTCCCCAACCTCATTTGATGTCTCTCTGTGCAGTGCTTGCTATGTGCTGTAGTTGCACTTATGAACTAAAACAATTTCTGCCTCAAACTGTTCGAATGCTTGAACTTTGGCAAGAAAGGGACACACTCCTTGCTCAAAAGCTTTAAATGTTGCCTCCAAAAATGCTTTTCCTTGACTCACTGGACACAGCAAAACTCTCATTCACTTATAATGAACAGTGTCAGCACCCAAACTATTTTGGTTTGTGGTGATACTGAAGAGGTTGGAGATCAGAAGCCAGGAATGATGGACTTGTCCTGTTGTTTCTGATGGAGTATTTCCCTCGTGTGAAGGGCTTGTTGTTACCAGAGGAGCAGAAGTGTTTCTCTTTCAAGCGTACTTTCAGTGTCTGTGGATGTGTGTTGTTTTTCTCCACTTGACAATTGGTGGTTTGTTACTTCCTTAACTGAGCTGTTCACAGAGATATTACGTTGCTGACAAAGTGGAAGCAATTTAGTAATCACTTGCAAGAGAAAATCAACACCATTAGACTTCAGCTGTCTTTGTTTCAGCCATTAAAATGCAGACACTACCTGATTCATATATAAATTGCTATGACAGTTTCATTATTTTTCCTCAGTAGGGCTGAATACAAGTGGATTTGATGCCCTGCCTTTGATATACCCATGCTGGTGTGACCCCTGGAAGGAGAGCCTGGTCCCCTGACACCCATTGCTTGCATGGGGACAGCTCCTTTTGGGTCTCTGACCACACAACAGCAGCATCCACAGCCTGTCTGGCAAACACTGCTGATGCACCTGGCAGATTTTACCCACATTTTAGGTAAACGTAGGACGAAAACTCCTTTTAAAAAGGAAGTGGCTGCTTTGGATCCTGTTTGAATGATGCAATTTCTAAATATCAGACTTTTTTCATTTCTAAGTGCAAGTTTTCCTTCTTAGACTGTCACTGAGACCAGAGGTTGTCTTTTACATTTCTTTGTTAGCCTTTAACGTTCATATTTTCTCCACCGTTGCTGATTTTATCTACAGCTTCTCTCCTATTCCCATATTATTCTGAGTGGTCCCAATCATTTTGTTAAATGCAGCCAAGCACCTGCCTGCTCTTTTCAGCACCTCAGGACTGCTCCCTCTGCTGCAGGCTCAGCATGCCTCAGTTGGGATAGTATTGCACAAAATCCTTATTCCACCTGTGTGCTCATAAAGAGAAGCAGATTAATCCAAATTACATCAGCTTTTACAGACCTCCTTTGTCTTTCCTGTCGTGCTGGAAACTGGAGTATTTTCCATTATGTTTTGTCTCCTTCATTTCATTTTCCCTGACTCACATATTGATGTCACAGATGACAGTTTGTGTCAGTGCAATTTGCTCCCATGGAAATGACTCCTGCACACGTGTGCGTGGCATCCGACTCCTCGCTCCTCTGCTTACATAATTTGGGAGCTGTGAGAGCTCTACCTCAACACTGCCCATCTGTCTATTCTCTCAAAGTTAATGAGCCTTTTTCTTCTTGCTCCAGGCATATTACGCACCCTGACTTATTCATAGATGATGTCTATTAAAACTGTCAAATGCTTTGAAAATTAAGTTATTTCCCTAAATAAAGAGCCTGCTTCTAATCACATTGAAGATGTTTCAACACAATTGGCCTGCTTTCTAGTGCAAATCAAGAGTGACTATACTGAGCTCTGTCTGGCCCCTGGGTGTTGTCATTTAATTGAAAATACTCGTGATTTACTATAGTGTAAGAGCTCAGATATGTCCCCTAGCTTAGTCTGGGAGCAGCATCACAACGCAGAATTTATGTGAAATAAGGCATCCAGGTTAAAGTGGCTTCTTATGGCATGAAACAGTCAATGCGTGATGGGGGTGGAGGCAGGTATTTGTTTGATTTTAGAGTGATGGAGCATGCAGAAATCCCTTGCTTGCTCTATGTGTAGCTTGGACTATATTTGTCTCTTTCACGTCCCACTTGTGCTTACATATGGCTCAGATGCTGAAGTAATTATCTTTGTTTCTGACTGATAAGCTCATCACTTACAGCCAAATTCTTCTCCTTTCCTGTGTTATGTTCCAACCTTTCCTGATGTGGGTGTTGCATCTTGGTTTTGAATTATCAATATATTTAATTCCCAAAGTAAATGTTTTGGTTAGGCAGCATTTAAAAAACAAACCAACAAACAAAAAAATCCAATTTACTATCAAGATCAAACCTCGACAACCTCAACAGACACCTTACTTCCAGACCAGGATTTGGTTTTTCAGTCTAATCCATTTTCATCTCTTTTGCAGCCAACACTGTGGCAGTTTCACAGTTTCTCTGCTCATCTTGTTCTCTGGAGTTTACATGATAACTTCCCTGGTGACAACATATCAAATGGTTTAATGAACTGTGAGTTAGATACACTGCCTTTTCTTTTTTTTTTTCTTTTCCCCCTGAAGAATGGGGTGTTGCAGAACAGATGAACAAAATCCCAAGACGCCAAGTCAAGACTTACAGTGTTCACCTGGGAAACTCATGTTGCCTTTCATAGCACTTTCCATGCATTTTCCTGTCTCAAATTTTCCTTTAAAATCTGTTCTGAATATTTGCCTGGTTAAGGTCAAACTAAGAGGTTTGTGTGGATCATTTTCTATCTTTAAATGCAGGCATCACACAGACCAGTTGTTTTAACTGTTTCAGTCTTATCTTCTTTGTCTTTTTTTGCTTTTTTTTAATACCAGTTTTTAAGAATTTTATTTTCTACCTACTTTTATCATCAGAGCTTCCCCTAGTACAGATTCACCAAAATATCCAGTTGTGACATACTTAGATCAGAAAAGTGTTGGCTTTTTGAATTTATACTGTCAGTCATCCTCTTTTGGGTCCATAGGGGTCAATTTTTCCAGAAAAAAAAAAAGAAAAAAAAATTGAAAGGAAAAAACTCCTATGAGTAGCTACCTTTTCTATGTAATTATTGTATCAACTATTGCTATGTGTGAGATAAAGATAAGTCAATTAACTTATGAATGTTTCAATAATCCCTTCTCTGACACTACGCACATATGTGAAAACACATATTTAATTAAGCTATTACAGTAAAAGCCCTGAGCCATTTGTCAGTTCATTAGGCACACTGTTTATTAGGCTTTGACCTTTGTTTTCCTTTTCCTTGGCTTATTTGATGCTGTAATTTATTCTTTTTAAAGACACTCAGACAGCAATGACAGGAGAGGCACTCTGTAACCTATATTAAGAGTACACCAGGAGGGAGGAGGCCTCTATTAAACATCTTATAATTAAAAAAAAAAGAACTCCCTGAGCCTTGAATTAGTTCTGCAGGTTGAGGTTCTTACAGGGAAAACAGATTTAGGGGAGAAGCTGTTTCAGCCATGTGAACCCCATGGTGAGCAGCCACGTGCTGGTGATGTACCAGGCTGTGCGAGGGCACAGGGGCTCAAACCGCCTGAGCTGAGGGCCCACATGCAAAGGAAAGGGAAGATTTTTCCCTGGATCTCATGTGGGATGAGGTGCAGGGTGAGCACCGTGTCACTGCCCTGTAAATCTCAGTTTCTTCTCTAGAACATGAGGGATCCCATGGTGTGATTTCAGAAGGCACAAAGAGCTGGAACGAAGAGAAAGCTCGGAGAGAAACATCAAGTGATTTCTTGCTTGATTAAGAAAGTTTACTTAATAAGTAATGAGTGAGTCACCAGTGTTCCCCCAAACACGGGCGCGTGTGTTCCGTGTGTACGCTCAGGCTGTGACTCACAGCTGCTCAATGCTCCTGCTTTTCCTTCCACACTGACTGCTGCTCTCTGTTACTACTGCAAAGTGTGCGCAGCCATTAAAGAATGCCAGGCTCATTGATATTGGATGTGATATTTCCCCTAAAACATGAATTGAAAATAAATCACTGATTATTTTTTATTTAGCGGCAGGTGCGTATTTAGGTGTGTTTTCCTGTGGTTGCACTTACAGCTATGAAGTTATTCAACCACACGTGGGGTACAGCACTGTATATCAAAAACTGCTGAAAGTTGTGGAGTCTTCTGGTTTTTAAATAGGCCTGGCTTTAAAACTTGCAAAAAAGTTAGCTACCAAAAGCTAAGTGTTTTTGTGCTTTGGTTTATTATGTTTAACTTTGGGTAAGTGCTTACTTTCAGACTTTAATGATGTAAACAAAGAGCTGCCATGCAAAACATTTCAGAGAAGACGAAAAACTGGTTTTCTAGAGAGAAAGAATGTTTAGAAAGAGCAAGAAAAAGTTTAACAGTAGTTTACTACAAGAACCCTGAAAAGCTGAGCATAAAGAAGCTACCACACAAGACTTTTCCACCAGTGTTGCACTTGATGTTTACATTGTGCAGCTGAATTAAAAAGGGACAGAGGGAATGTCACTGCAGTGGAGGCAGAAGCCAGGTTCTTAGAACCACAAGAGCTGCCTTGGGAGATCCCGTGGACTCTCAAACCTCCATGTGCCGGGGAGCAAATACCACGATACTGTTGCATTAAGGGCATAAATGTTTGGCAGAAGATGAATGTCCCTTGTGTTCCAGCTGGTCCTTAGAAGTCAGAGGCAGGGCTTGAATTCAGGTTACAGCCAATTCAGACTATGGGGCTGGTCAAGCTCAGTAAGAATTTTCAGGAGCACAGCTGCACAAATAGGGCAGTTACCAGTTCAGGAATGTGGGTCTGATTGCATTCAGTAGGACTTTGCATGATCCAGATTCATGAATAATGTGATTTATTAAAGCAACAGGAAAGCAGGCTCAGGATTGCCATGATAAATGCACTAACTGCAGAGAGTTAATATGTGCTTTGAATTTCAGCCACTGGGGACATGAGTATTATAGAAAAAAAAAAAAAGAAACAAAAAACCAGAGAGGAAGTTTGGAGTTATACCTACCCATAGAAAATATGAACAACTAGGGTGTAATCAGTCCAAGAAGTTAGGACAGTGTGTGATGAGATTCAGATTTATTCTGTTGTAGTATTTCTGCATGTCTGAGCCAAGAGAGCAAGTTTATCATTGCAGGGAGTGGCAGAGTATCTACATCTTCTTGTGAGGTTCCCAGGTGCTCTTCCACAAAGGGAAAATAAAAAAGATGCTGGTCTTACCGCCAGAAGGTAGATTAAGATCTCTTTGTGTGTTTGTATTGCCTTAAAATGTCTGGAAAAGAAATTAATGCCTTTCTGACTCAGTATGGGGGAAGATACAGAGAGGGAAATTGATGCTATTTGCTTTTGGACAGAATGGTAGTGATTCATTATTATGACCCTACAAAATATCATTACTTGAGCTTGTATCTGAGAAAATCCATTTTCCTCTTGCTGTGAAAAAATGAAATACTCTTTTTAGTTTGCAAGTAATTAAATAGTTATTTTCTGTGTCAGAATTTAAAAAGAGTGGTGAAAAGCTGGGTTTGGGGAGGTTCCCCATAGGTTTTATTAAGTGTTTTTTACACTGATTTATCTCCAATACCTGTTGGGAAAGCTTCCAGAATTTCTTGCAAAACTGAAGAGGGAGTATCAAGTTCTTCCTTGGAAAGAAAATCTCTAAACAAAGTGCTAATAATATATTCCCAAGTTCAAGAATAGCTCAGGAAAATAGTCAAATTAGGCATAGCCACTTCTCTGGATTGCAACTTTGGTTAACTTTGCAGTGGGTAGCTACAGAATAATCATTAGGTTTTGATTTTTCTTTCCCCGCTGCAGTGACTGTGACAACGCTGCCTCTGTGTTGACAGTGCAGGCATTGCTTTCAAAAGACCAGGAGATTTCCTGATGCTGCTGAGTGACTAAAATGAGTTGGGGCTTTCCAAAACTGCCACTTTTCAGAATATGTTTGAACTGTAAGTTCCTCAGACACACGTGACCTCAATGGGTGTCTGAAGGTGAGGACCTGGCGTCGGTGTGTGCATCTCTCTGGTGTGATGGGCACGTGCTGGTGCAGCTGTAGGGCCCTGGATCCTACACCAGGCACACTGGAGTCCTCACAGCTGTGTTTTCCCACCTGGCTGTGCACTTTTATCTCTGGCCTTGGGGGAACCAAAGGGGAGAGGATGTGCTGGTCTAATCCTGAGCTTGAGCAGTAGGGATAAGCATAGGGTGTGTATCCAAGGGTAGGAGCTCAAAAGCATCCCCACACTGGACAGGTTTGCTCAGAAGCACAATTTTGATACAATTGTAGAATAATTTAATCTGAGAGGGACTTTTTGAAGGTCTCTAGTCCAACCTCGAGGTACTTAAGGCAGAACTAGCTTCCAGGTTGGATGGGGTGTTTGAGGGTAGATGCCAGCTGTGTTCTGAGCATCTGTGAGGATGGGGATCCCACAGTCTCTCTGTGTCCCACTTCCCTGGTCTGACCGCCTGCACTGAGATTTGTTTTATCTATTTTTTTTCCTACTTCATACATCCTTTCCTTAGATCTGTCACTGTCACAATTGCTTCTTGTTTTGCTGCCCAGCTTTTGGAAGAGTCTCCCTGTTTCCTCTGTAAGTACCAGCAGGTAGATGTAGGCAGCAAATACCTCCCTGTTCAAAGCTTTTTCTCTGGGCTGAACCAAACCCAGTACTTAACATGCTTCCTCCCACATCACCCTGGTCATCTCCACTGGACTTTCTGCATTTTCACACACTGTTTAAAAATAGAACTGCACAGAAATAGAGATGTTTCCTAGTGCTGCTACAAATATAAAGATGAGTTCCAACTGCCCAAAATATAGAATTCTCTTAATATAAAAATATTACTTTCTTGAATCGCTAAAATGAAAGTGGCCTTTGCAGGTTTGCCATGAAAATCTGTATTTTAAAGCAACCTTCTGTTCCAAAAAAAAAAGTGAAAATTAATTTGGCAATGGATTATAAAAAATAGTAAAGATGCAAATAGCAAGAAATGCAAGGTTTAGAGTAAAGAATGAAGCCTTAAATCTGCCCTCTTGAGCATAAATTGCGTATTCTATTATATAATTTAAAATTATTTGCCATTTTGAAAAGGGCTTCATGGAGCTATAAAAATTTAGGTCAGCTGACTATCTGGCTCAGATAGTTGTGAACTATCTGCAACTGTTTTCCTGTCAAAAATTGCAGTACTTGCAGTTCAGTTCAGTTGACTTCAGATTTATTTTTTCCCTGATGTATGTCTGCCATCAAAGTCAAGGCTGAATGATCAACTTTTTCTTTAAAAATGTTTGTTCTTTAGCAGCTTGTTGGCATTCATCTGGGCATGGAGGAGATGGGATTGTGACGTGGAGAACTGGACACTGCCAATAGTTTGGGAAGAGAAAATCTCTCTTGTGTATGGCCTTTGTGCTTGTGGTGCCTTTGGTGGTTTCTTCTTTTTCTTGTGGGGAGGGAATTGCTGAAAGGCATTGCTTTTGACTATTAAGTACTTCTGGGGTTTTTTTGCAGCAAGACTCACCATGAATTAATGTGTTATCCTCAGTCTGCCTGAAACTCAGGTTCCTTTTTTGGGCTAAACTGAAAATCCTTGATTTCTTACCCAATTTCAAATGCATGATGTTAACATTCAGGGTGTGAGTCCTGGAGTTTTGCTCAATGATTCACGAGAGCACAGGAGCTTTGCAGTCTGTCCAGGAGAGGCAGGATCCTGGCTGGGGGCCGGGGAACGTCTCAAGTTCTCAGCAGGCAGCTGCTTTTCTCCAGGAAAAAGTGCTCTGAGCTTTGAAAGGTAAAACAGCTAAAGATGAATGCATTTAATTCAAAGGAAAAAATAATTGTGTTTACTCCAAGAAAGGTTTGGGTTTTTTCCTTTTAACAAGTATAATGGTGGTAAGTACTCCCAAAGGCATGTGAGCCCCCCCCAGAGCCCCACCAGTACAGACCCGTTAACTGCTGTAGCTTTTGTTTCCCTTCAACTTAACCTTCTGGAATATCCAAAAACTCCAGCATACCAACCTCTGCTTTAAATAATTCATGTGTTTCTCGATAGACAAAAATGTTTTTCTACCTTCGGTTTATTCTAAACCGGACTTAAAGACTGTAGGGAAAGAATGTGCCAAAAGAAAGAATTATTTTACTTTATCAGAAAGCAGGAGTGGCATCAAAAAGAACTTGGTTTTGCTGAATGTTTAAATTATAATTTTAAGGACTGTCAGTAGTAGACTGAACTGGAATTGATGATTGACCACAAAATTCAGTATGTGTACTTTGATGTTAGCTACTGGAAAAAAATCTGTGATAGGCACATGTTTCAATTTAAAATTATGGAGATGGTTATTAAATAAATGCAGAATCCATGAATAAAATGTGAGTTATTTTTCTGGTACAGCAGTGTGCTTAGAAGACTGTAGATGAAGGAATTAGTCATAAAGTTTTACCTTGAGGAGACTGAAGGATGCCGTGAAATGGAAAACTGATGACTTCAAGCCAGGATCTGTGTAAAATAATAAGAACAAGAGTATTAACAAAGCAATAAAACAGTTAATTCTGACAGTGGAGCCCAGTCTTGAGAATTCCTGTAGTCAAATTCCCACATGATTTTTCAAACTGAATATGCAAAATGCAAGAGAGAGTGAATGACTCTACTCACCATTTCAGTATTCAGACCTGAGCAGTTATAAAAATAGACACTTTTAATACAGAAGCCTTATCTTGGAGTTGTTTTTTGTGGTGTGGTTTTGTTTGGGGGTTGTTTGCTTGTTTGTTTTCACAGTCTAGAGTTAAGGTATGTCCTGCCTATGATCCTTTGGCTGCCTAGTGTCTCCTTCATTGTGGAAAGGTGATTTGGAAAAACTGTCATCAGAGGTTTGAATTAAAAGCTGTGCTTGGGAAAAAATATTCTGAAGTATTTAGAAACTTTCTAGAGACTTTTTTTTTTGAGGCCAGCTAAGTTGGAAAGAATAAACAGTCCAGTAACCACTTGCTCATTCATCTGCATGTGCAGCTGCAAAATTATTTTCTGTGCCTATCGTGCAAAACTTCTTCCTAAATATGAGGTTTAGAGACCCTCTGGGAGTAATTAACTACAATGCAGAAGCAAATCTGGGTTCATTGTATGCTCTGCTCATTTAAGAAATATTTTTGTGCACAAAGCCCATTAGCAAGGTTCCAAAACCTTCATGAATGTTAAACATTTTATGATGGGATTCTGAGCACTTCCTATTTAAATGAACTCTAATGTAATCTCATTAATTGCATCTAGCTTTTGATCCCTGGATAACAAATTGCTATGTCAGATATGTGCCACAGTGCATTCAAGGGCTGAAATCTGGCTTTTATTTAATTATTTATTTAACAGTGACAGAACAGCTCTTTTCCTGTGGGCTACACAAAAAGTTGAGGATATGCTCAAAAGAAGTTGCCTGCTATTGATTTTATTCTACTTACTGGTCCACTTCCATACCACTGCTCAGCTAAGAGCTTTCCTACTGTGCTTTTAGCCCTGTGCTGTGTGTGGTTGTTAGGAGCTTGACTCCAATTCAGTGGAAGTGCAAAGCAAAGCTGCTGTTTTTCATCAGTTTTACAGGATTGGCAGTCAAAATTATTGAGTTCCTGAGGACATGATTTAACCAGGACTGGGAGTACATGCCCTTAGCTTCAGTGGGTGCAGACATGTGCCTGAAGTCAAGAGTACATTTAATCTACCAAATTAGCTCCATGCATGAGGCTGAGGGACTTCAGAAGCAGCAGCATGATGTTCTCTGGCCTGTGTTACATGGGCAGTCAGGGGTTGTAATCAGACTTGTCCTCACTTTGTCAGCTACTTTGTGAAGTAGCACAAATCATGTGAGATACTGTGAGGAAATCTGTCCCCCACCCCGTGTGTGGGATGAGGCTGTTGGGGCAGTAGTCCTGAGGAGCAGACTGCTGGGATTAGGTTTACTGGCCTGGCTGCGTGCTTGTGATCAGCAAGAAGCAGTGGCACAAAACCAGATGAAAAGCAGAAACAAGTGCTCAGCTTTTATGAAAGTTTGTCCTTTCTTTTCTCTTAACTCTCTGTTGTCTGTTTCAGAAGGATCATATAGGGCTGCATCATATCCATCGTTCATTTCCCAATAGAAACCAAACTACAATATTTGTTCTTGTAAGAGAGTTAGTCATTAAGATCTGAGGGTTTTTACAACACCTTCATTTTACCTCAGAATAGGTAAAATATATCCAAGCCCTTCCATTTAAGGTGATGGATTACCCTGTGCTTGTCTGCGCTATCTGGATTGGTTGGAATTTTGTGCAATTACTATTTTACACAGCAGCGGAGTATCTGTGAAGTGGATATCAATTGAAACATATTTTGCTTTTCAGACTTGCTTTTTCAGGTTTCACAAAACATTTAATTAGTGATAATCGGCTTTTAACCAGCCAGAGCACACTGATGTGATTCTCTGCCTCTCTCCCCCATGGTTCTAGGCATAGTCTGTACCCTTCAGATAAATTGCTTGCAGTCTGGAGAACATCCTAGCCAGCAGGAAGGGGAAGAATACGGATGGCAGTTGCATGGGGAATAAAGAAGGTGTTGTGTATAATGTGGTTTCAGTGAAGAATATCCTTCTCCTTTACTTTTCAGAATGGTGAACTTGGAAACCAGCCGGAGATTGCAAAGTCTCCTTTCCCTTGAGGTTGCTGGTCAATGGTCGTCATCTACCACACCCAAGGAAACTAGAAGAGCTCCACGCTAACTTCTGTAAGTTTTACTTCACTATGGAAGATCAAATGATTTTCTGGCTCAGGTTTTGTGATGTTCGGCATCTGCCTTGGACCTGGAACTTGGAAAAGGGATCGTTCCTGAGGCACGGTTAAGAGACAGAGAAACCAGCCCCAGACAATGAGCACTTTAAGTAGCACTGGAATATTACGCAGCTTAACAACAGTGTCTGTTACACTGGATTTTAGTTTGCATGGTGGTCTGATGGCTTGGTCCTTAAGCAGCAATTTGACTCTGAACCAGAGTTTGCCTACATCTGATCCTCTCAACGCCTCTGAGAAGGGCGAAGTCTCTCGGATGTCCGTGAGGGAGAAGAATTGGCCAGCCCTCTTGATCTTGGTTGTCATCCTGCTGACCATTGGGGGGAACATATTGGTAATTATGGCTGTGTCCTTGGAGAAGAAGTTGCAGAATGCCACAAACTTCTTCCTGATGTCGCTGGCAGTAGCAGACATGCTGGTGGGTATCCTGGTCATGCCCGTGTCGCTCATTGCAGTCCTGTACGGTAAGTGCCTTCCCTCCTAGTTTGAATATTTGCTTTTGCAGGGAGTCCCCTGAGGCTGCAGCAATCTGTTGTGCCCGATTTTCCCTGTGCTGGTAACTTGGGGAGTATCAGTGTGCACTTGGTCATGGCTCTGGGCTGAGGTTCAGTCTCTGCTGGGAGCAGAGATTGTGTTCACGCTGCCACGAATGACCTGTGAATAATGTCCAGCTGTGGGGTTCCTATTGCTGAGGCCACCGAGAGAATCTGTGACAGCAAGTCAGCTTTTTACCTTTTGGTTGGTTGGACTGCCCCAAGACTGAGCTTGGACACAAGAGCTCATAGAAAATCTGAGGAGTGTGTGTTCATGACTGACCCAGCTCGAAGCCAGGTCGGGATCTGTCCTTGAGCTCCCACTGCTGTGATCATTGGGATTTGAGAAAAAACGTGGATAAGAAAGGAGGTTTGCCCTAGTAGATTTGGCATTCAAATAAAAGCCTTCACTCCTGGCGTTTGTACCTTTCAGGGGGTCATTTTGCCTTTCTGTGCCTCAGTTCCCTATCTCTAACCTGAGAATATGCCCTATTTTAAAGCACCCAGAGGCCTGCCTATATAGGTGTAAACATTTACTTCTCCCCATATTAGGGTCCGTGTATTTGCAATGAAGTGGGGCAGTGCTGCTGCACTGAGGTGTGGAGTCACTGTTAGCACTTCAAAGAAGTAAAATATCAAATATATCTAACTTTCATCTGGCTGGGACTCCAAATCCCTTTGTTCAGTGGGGTGCTAGGAATCTCCATCCCTGGATATTTCAAAGGGGTATTTCATTCTCCTCTGTATCTTTGATCATCATGTTTGTATACTCACATATCAATTTTATAATGTGTGTATTTCATAGATAAAACTTACTAATTTTTGAAGTCTGTTTTAAGATTTTCTTAGAAAGGTATTTTAATATTAATATTTCTTGGAAACAAATAATGCTGTTTACTTACAAATTTGATTAGAAATTGGTTTACTGTCCTATAAAGTAAAATGTAGGGATATTTATCTGACTTCTTCACTTGCCTAAATGAGTAAGTCTGGCAGAGATTAATTCCTAAAACACATTGATCAAGCATACATCATTCCAAAGCTTATATAACTTGTCTACAGTGAGTTAAATCAATATGTGATTTAGGTGCAGGCCTAGCTGTGGAGATCTTATGCACAAAGATCTTTTATTTTGAACTGTCAGAATAGTTCCATCTCTAAATCTTGTGTGTATTACAACATGTGTATTTTATTTTTAGCATTTTACTCCAGCTCCCGGGAGCTTGAAAAGGAGCATATAAATACTGAATTATGTGACTGACCTGCACTTGCATAAATTCTGTGTTAACCAGTGACTCTAAAAAGGTGAATTTATGGAAGTGGTCTTCCTACATACATACTTTCAAGGTCTTTGGAAAGTAATAGAAATGGATTTTCTGTTCTGCCTAGAAAATGATTACTTAAGGTAGTTTAAAGGTGTAAAGCATGCCACCCCTTCAGCAGCAAGGAAATACCTCTGATTTGAAGAGGCATTGTAATTATTGCCCTTTTTTTGCCAGAGAGCCAGTATTAGCTGCTGATAACCCAAACATTTCTCCACAAACAGCACCATGTAAATTTTTTTGGCAAAAATTGTAATTTCAGGACAGACATGGAAGATTTGTGGAAATACTTTGAGAAATGAAGAGGTTGTTGGGGCAGTGCTGGGTGCTGGCACCAAAGCAGGCACGTTGCCTTCAGGCTTTGTGAGAGGAGGAGGAAGAAAAGTTCCATTTGGGGAAAAATGGAACTCAGAGGAACTTGTGGATTGATTTGAGTAGGACCCCAGTGAAATAAATTTTTTTATATTATTTAAGCTATTGTGTTTAAGCTATTAAATTGTGGAAGCAAAAAAGGGGGAAATAATCTTACACCAGCAGAATTCTCATGAGGGTAACTGGGGTGCCTGGCCATGGACTGAGCAGGGAGAGTGTTACTGCTTGGAAACATAACTGTGAATGTTCAGTCATTTTTACTCTGTATAATTTACCTTGTGCATTCTATATATTCTACATAATCTTGTTCTGGGCTGTTTCAAAGGCTGCCATATGCTGTACTGAGAAGTATATGCAGCACACCTCTTCCAGATTTGTAGAAGTCACTTTTAATTTATGTAATCAGAGAGAAACCTTTAAAAATACATATAACAAATAGGAGAGTGAAGAAATTACTTTCAAGTTTCCACATCAGCTCCCTCAGCCCCAAAGATAAATTCTAGTTGACAGAGTAGGCTCATTTCCTTACTTTTGGGCTAATAAGGTAAATGAAGCAGATTTCACTTCAAGCATAACCAGAAAATTGAATAGACACCCTCCACAAATACTTCTGTTTTTTTGGTGGTTTTCTTAATTAAAAGTAGGAAAAAATCAAGTTGTAAGTTAATTCAAGAGTCTTATAAAGGAAGGGACAGCAGGATGCAGCATGATGGATTTTTCACCCATTAATCAGGGCTCAGACATATTTATCAATTAGTCTTTCTTAAGAGTCTTACAGTAATCGATGAGTTGCATTTGACAACCAAGAACATTTTCCCTGGCATGTAATTCCTAAAGAACTAAGCAAATTAGTGTGCTAATTAGTAAGGGTGCTTTGGGCAGAGTAAATGAGAAATGTACACAGCTTCATCTCAATGGAGAAATGCCTGATTAATTAAAAATACTGATATGATAGGGCATCAGGTGTCTTGCACATGGAGGAGCTTCTGACAGCAGACTGAGGTTGTTTCCTCACCTCTGAGGGCTTTAGGGACAAGCAGCAGTGGGTTTACATCGTGTCATGCGTTTATGAGCGAGAAACAGAGGGCTTCTCTTCCTCTGCTTGTGCTGGTGAAGGACTGCAAGAGAATCTTGTCAGCTGAGCTGAGTGGACACTGCAGAGGATATTGAGCTTTCTTGGTTCTATTGCAGAAGGTTCACAGCTGCCAGCAAGTTGCCAGGGTGTGGCCAACAAGCGGCCAGCAGTCCCCTCTGTGACTCCCAGTGCAGGCTCTCTCTTCCCTTTGTGGTGCTGGTGGCTGATGCAGCTTCCAGGGGGGCTGGCACTGGATGCAGCATTCATCAGCCCCAGCTGCCAGAGCAGCGTTACAACCACATTATTGTTATTATTGATAATTGCCATCATTATCGTGTGGTGATGTGCTGAGCACTTGGGCAGACTTTGATGTAGATTTCCCTGCAGATGGGGGGAGGCAGTGCAGTTCAGCACTCTGATGTGACATTCAGGTATCTAGAACTGATCATTTTAAAGATCATACCAAGTCATGGGTTTAAATGCATCTTGACTGCACTAAGTTCCAGCTGACAGTTGCATTACTTTCAGAAATTATTATTTCTTCCTTTTAGATTTAAATGCGTAGTGTTTCTGTTTGTGCTGAGTAACCACTACATTTTATTCTTCTGCTAGGGTGTGAGTGAATGGAAACTCCTACACTGCTTGCATTATCTGTGTCATAAATTCAGAAATGGGACTATTTTTTTCTCTCCAATGACACCTTGTACCTGGGATGTGTCCAGTGAAATTTATATCCAACTGGATGTATTAGGGGTTTTTTTTGCCATCAGTAGGATCCACAGGTTGCCTACACTGTGTGCTCACCCAGCAGCATTTATTCTCTTTCCAAGTCCTTAAGCTTTCTTGTAACCTCAGCTAACCTAAATAATTCTGTGAAATCTGAAAACCTACTACATCATTATTCACCCTCTTTCCAGATTATTAGATACATAGGAAACTTTAGTTGAGATATTGAGTGTCCTGCTACTGAATTTTCTCCACATGAACAACTGCCTGTTCACCTGATGTGACAAATGGGATTAAGTTGTGGTGTATCTGTGTTGCTGTTGGGAAAGAAAGCTCTGTATGGTGTGCCCTGAATCCATAGAACAGCTTCTTTTCAGCTACCCAAGGTTTAAATTGTGCTTAGAGTGAGAGGAGGGAGGGAATACTAAATAGATACTCTCTGTATCTCATTGAAGATGGGTCCCTGGTTGTAAAATATCTCGAGGCAGCTAGATGTTAACTTGCAGGATTTTTCAGAGCCATTGAAAATTTGGCACCATATGATGGTTCTCTGCTTGATCACATTTGGAAATAGCATTAGGAACTCACACAGCTTTGGCTTGCATTGGTGGAAATCTGATGGCTTCTGGTCAGGTGAGAGTCAAAGGCTGAAGAGCTGAAATCAGCACAGGAGCTCGGGACTGGAGAGGGTGGTGATACCTGTCAAGAGGAGGGAGGGATGCTCCACACCTTTTCTCAGCAGTGATTAAATCTATTAAACCTATATTTGCATCATCCTCTTCCGAAAACATTTGAGTCAGAGATTTAATTGTCATATTGAAAGCTGGATTTGCTCCACACACATAAATTTCCTCTCAGTTTCATTTCTGATTTTGTCTGAGGTTATCCATACTTTATAACTGGCTTTTTATCTAGTTTATTTTACTTTTTTCGTTACACTTTTAATGTTGGACAATAAAGACTGGAAGCCAGATGAGTGAAGAAAGTCTCATCATCTGAGCAGTGCAAAGCACTTTGAAGGAAAGACCACAGTGCTCTGTAGTACTTTAAAGTCATCTTTAGACTTACTAAGGCAGAATTTCTTTTAAAAATTGTCACAGCAATTTAACTTATTCTAGCCTTTTGTTACTCCTTCTCATTATTTTGATGCATGTTTTTAGTGATGCCTTGTCTGAAAATCTCCTCAAGATTTTTTATTCTTTTGTTATGAGAGATGAGAAATAAAATGGCACCAATATGAGATGGATACACTCATTTGAACTTGATTTTTTTTTTTCCTAGCTGATGAAATTTCACTTGTTCATCCATGCAGCCTCCCCATCCCCAGGACTTTCTTGACAGGCAGGTTGCGTATGGCTCTAGTGCAATATTCTCCATTGAGATAAAGATTTCATATGAAATTAGCAAATTAACATGAATTTTTTCAATTCCTTTCCATGTCTTTCCTTTGGTCTCAATTAATTTAATAGAAAAATCTGCTGGACACTCTTCTAGAGGCATGTTGCAGTCTTAGAGTAACTATGCTAAAAACCCAAAACCCAGCTTGTTAGCCCTGATGAAGGAGTGCCGAGGGTTGACCAGGAGTGAAGAGGAAACAGAAACGGTGTAAAACCATGGATGCAGTTAAGCTGTTTATGTGGGCACCCCCACCCTGATACAGACACAGTGCTTAAAGCAGTTTTTATTTTCAACCAAGTAAAATGTCACCAGTAACACTTGTACTGATTGTTCCTCTTGCCTGGCAACATTCATTTAACTGTAGGGGCTTCCTCATACATGCCTTTCCAACCCCTATTGAAGTTTTAGTCCTCATCAGATTAGGAGAAAGATCCAAAACTGGGCAGCCCATAAAACTGGAGATGGGTCATCTCCACCTCCTCCATGATGAGCTGCAGCTGTGCTACATAAAACAAGACACGCAGCACTGATGATGAGGTTCTGCTCTGGGAAGGGGACAGTGAAATTTTTCCTGGTCAAGCTTGTATCTTGGCTTGCTTTCTACTGAATTTCTCCTTTTGGGAATGGATTTTGGTTACAAGACTTGCAAGCAATGGAGCAGTCCATAAATAAGTTGTATATGTTCAGGGAAGCAAGTCAGGGAAGTCTCTGGTGCCTGCAAACAGTCTCTTGTCAATTTGGAGGTTTATTTTAATTATGTTAAAGTACTAATTGGAGTTGTAGTTGTCTTTTGAACAGTGTCTCAACCTAAATTTGGGTAGAGCAGGAAGAGCTACAGAGTGTGCTTGGATCTTCTGGAAAGCAGTTTTTCCTCATTTCTAACACCTGCAGGTGTTAGATCTGTCTGTCTTCTGGTAGATTAAATTATAACAGTGTTCAGCACTTGACCTGCTATCACTTCTTTGGGCAGATGGTCATGTACTTATTGGTAACTGAGCTGGTTTTTCTCCTTGTGCTGCACCTGTACAGACACATCTAGGAAGCTTGTCACTTTTAATGTAGTAAGAACAGGCCCCATAAAAATTCAGATTTTAGTAAAACCTTGGCTTGCATTGTAAATTCCTCCTAAAAAATTCCAAGGGACCTGCCATAAGTCTTCTGTATGGATGCTCTTTTCTCTCCCTCAGGACAAGTCTGTCCCTTCCTTAGCAGGCATCTGTGCTGCAACAGCAGCTGGAAATCTGCAGTATTATCATGTTAAGCAGGATGTGACAACCAGGAATATACATCTGAGAGGAGCAGGCAGTGCCTGCTGGTAGTGCACCGCAAGCATCACCTGAATTGTATCCTCAGAGCCCTGTGCCCCACTAGAAAGGACAGCAAGGCAGCACCTGGTGCCAGCAATCCCCCAGGTTTGTCTGGCAGCATGTTTTGAGTCTTTCCTCCACCCCATGTGAGTGTGCAGCTGCCCCAAACCCTGACCCAGGCCAGGCTCTTTGCTGTGTCCAGGGTGTAGGGGCCAAAGTCAGAGCAAGTGTTTGGGGCTACAATTCCTGGGGGCAACCAGCTGCAGTTATCCCCTGGCCTCTGGGGTATTTTGGTATCCTTACCTGCTCTGCTGTGTGTTACCTGAGGCAGCACGAGTGACCTGGGGTTAAGAACTGGCTATAAAAAGGGCACATGTCCCTCCTGGCCTCTCAGCAAAGCTTTGTTATGTCCTGTCCTGCCCAGCCATGGACAGGAAGGTCAGTTCCACAAGGTGTTCTGCTCTGCACTTTCCTCCTGGAAATGGATGGTGTTATTCTTCATTAGATGCTTCATTAGGAAGGGACTGCTTTCCTCAGTGCAGCCCCCTCTCCCCTGCAGCTGCTCTGCTGCAGCTCGTGGGAGCCTGGACTCTGTTTTGCCATGCACCATTTGATGTCTTGTGGGAAAGTGGGAGATAAGGAGCTCTTTCTGGCTACTGCTCTGGAAGCATCCCGAGGAACATGTCATGGCAAATAAAGCTGTTTGGAGTGGTTTTGTCTAATTGCATTTTTGATTGAAACTGTGGAAATGGATCCATGTCTGCAGCACTTCTCCTGGGAAGCTGGAAGAGGGATGGAGTTGCTCTTGTTGCTGGTGAAGTTCTTTGCAGCATGTGGAGCCCAAGTCCCCATTCTGCCAGCTTTATGGTGATCTGTTGCAAAAAATTAAAAATTTAGCCAATAGCACAGTAATCACTAGGGTGTATCAGACTATAATTTAAGCCATAAACTAGAATTTCTATCTTGAAAATATGTATTTTTTAATGTAACTCTTCTTGCAAAAATCAGATAACTTTCACATTTATTCTAATGCTGAATGAAAATGAATTTCCAACCCTGTAACACTGCTGGGAAGCTCAAATTCTATCCAGCGTGTTCAAACAGCGAAAGCCACTCCAGGGCCGTGGAGCTGTGAGATCCAGTCTGCAGATTGCTGGTGTGTGCCATGAACTGGGCAGCTCTCTGGAGCCTGTGGGAAACAGGAGCTGCTTTCTGTGGTCAGCAAGCAGCTTCCTCTGAGGAAAGGGCTCAGTGTGTCCATCTGACAGTGATGCCAGCTGCTCTTCCTGAGCTCCCCACCATCTCACGCAGGAGCTGTTCCCTACAACTTCTTGCCCATTGCTCAGGGCCATCTGCACATGGCAAGTCTTTTCTTATTTCCAGGAGGAATGCAGAGGACCCCTTGCCTTAGGTCTCTGATCTCGCTTCCTCTACTGCTGAGCTCTGGATGACGCAGCAAAGGCTTTGTGGTGCAAAGATAATTTTCACCAGAATAAATCAATGCCAGCCTTCAGAGAGAGTTTCAATGGCACCTTGCTTACTGCTGTGGGTAGGGCCTGGCAGTTTTGTGCCAGCTCCTTGTGACTCATTTGAGCTCAGCTATAATCCACATTTTGGAGCATTCGTTTATAGGACTCTGAAGACCAAATTCTGCTGTCAGATAAAAAGGAAGAACAGTTGCTATTTCATTTTTTTACCACCTGCCTCTTTCTTGTTATTTCTTCCCTCTGTGCCACCTGTATATCATCCAGCTCTGACTTTGGCTGGCTTCTTCGAATAGGCAGAGATATTCTTTACTGCCCTTGCTCCGTTTGTTCCCATTGACAAGAGGAGATTGTCAATCCACCAGCATTAGGAGAAAACATGAGAGAACAATAAACATACCACATTTGTAAACATGCTTTTTTTGCTCCTCTAAACCCCTTGCTGTTAAGCAACCAGCTCCTCTGCCTGCTGTGGGTTAATGGGGCTGTTAGCCTGTGATCTGCCAGGGATGATGCTGCTGCCCATGGAGCTCAGGCTGCTCAGTCCAGCGCAGATGAACAGAGCACAAACACTTCCAGCAGCTTCTGTTTCTGGTAGCTTCCATCGTGGGGGCTGGTCACAGAGAAGGCTGCATGGCTGCTTTCTGTTGGCTGAGATAAAACGTACTGATTTCACTCCCTTTGAGTGAGATTATGTTAGATTTAGATAAATAACATCCCTCTAGAGAGGGGCAGAGCATCCCAAAACACCCGGGTGTGCACTCCAGAACAGGATGCACCTCAGGGAATGAGGGGTCTGTGCCAGCAGCCCAGCCTGGCACCGGGCAGGTCAGATATGTGCGAGCCACAGTCTTGGCACGTGGCAGCACTGCCAGACTGGGAGTTAATCCTGGCCCTTTTCACGGAACAAACACGGAACAAACATGGAAAATGTGCTTATAGCCCAGATTTTCACAGCTTGCCAAGGGATACTGCAGAGACTCATTGTTTGCCCCAGGGGTCTGACAGGGGTTTTTTCGCAGACAGAGCCTCTTGCAGAAAGGCCTGAACAAAACCAGTTATTATAACCTGCGTGGAATCATGAGGCCATATTTCTGAGATTTAAAGTGACACCTCAAGTTTCTCCTAAATATGGAAAAACGAGAAACAGGAATGCTACGGAACACCTTAGATTTTGTTTTCTAGATGGATTGCTCCTCCTTTTTTTTGCTCAGTGGCAGCAGGCTGCAGGTAAGCATGGGGGTCCTGGGGAGTGGCTTCCTACAAAATGCATGAGGGGAGATTCTGACTATTCTAAATTGACAGGAGCATTGACAGGACATTCAGAGAGGCTAACACTTTTGCCAGAGCAATTTTCTGTCTCCTCCAACCTCTTTACTCCCTGCCTGGCCGTGACTAAGGTTCTTGGCGTGACAGCAGCAGCATCCTTCAGCTGAGAAGGGTCTGAGGTGTTTTGCTGCTCTTCTCTGAGTCTGAGGAAATCTCTTCTGCCACTGCAATGCAGCTCCTTTCGTGCCATTGCTGTTTAGGTTTCAGCACCTTCGTCCAAAGCACAAGCCAGTCTCCTGTTAGAGCTTTATGGAACATACAGGTAAGAGAAATGAGCTGGCTTTTGTCCAGGTGAGGTGACCCAGAGTTGCACAGTGTGAAGCCTTCTGCTCAGTGCTGAAATGTGCTCCTGGTCTGTGCAGGGCCTGGTTCTAAAGTGTGTTTCTGTGGGCCTCTATTTGCTTAATGTGGTTTGGCATGAAAAGTTTCTCGTGATTGGTTTGGTGAGGCTGGTTCTCCCTAAGGCGCTTGTGTGTTGCTTTTCCTGCTGCAAAAGGAGCGAATTCCTCTCTTTTGGGTTGGCTGAGACTGTTGAGGGGTTTTTGTTTGTTTCATTGGTTATGTTATAAACCAAAAATAGTTAAAAGATAGTGGAAGCAAAGTCACCTTAGAAAAATATTGTGCTGAGTGACATAACTCAAGTAAGAAAATGAAATCACAAAGATCACAAGAGGAGTTTACTGATCCCACAGAAATGCAAGGTTGAAAAGAACTTTATGACTTCTTGTGGGCTGTTGTTTGCTACCAAGTATTATTAAGACACTGAGCTGCTGCAGTCATATCTTCCATTTTCCAGAGCTTCTTTCCTTTCAGCTGCCTTCTTTGGGGACGTTGAGGACAAAATATGTGTTTTTCAGCGTGCAGCAAGAGAAAGCCAGGACAAATCTCTGAACAACTTATTACAAAATCAAAACCCTTAAATTTATTGCAAAAGGCAGTTTTTAAACAGAAAATCCTAACAGTGCAGTGTGAAAAAAGCAGAGCCTCCATTCACCTTTGTACTTTGCAAGAGGCAAATGTGCTTTGAAACTTTCCCTCAAAAGCTGATAAACTGGGCTGCTTTCCCTTTTCAGATTTATCCAGTGAAACCTGTTACCAGAATTTCCCCTCTTACGTCTCTACCAGGGCTCAAGAAGTCATCACTGGGTCAGTTGGGCCCATCATCTCTACCCTGTTTGAGATGGGATCTGAAACCAAGCCAGAAGCTCAGTGGCAATGAGAGCAGGCTGCAGAGCAGGTTAGGTACCAAAGCCTCAGTGTGCTCTTGGTAAGTGGGGACAAGATTTTTGCACCACTGCCAGCTCCACAGCTCAACTGGAGATGTGGTGTCACCCCAGAACACGCCATGGAAGCAGTTCTAGGTAAGCACAAGCCACAAGCCATCCCCCAGGCATCTCAGACAGGATGCTTCCTTGGATTCTACCTCTACAAATGTGGAGAAGAAGCTGGCAGAGTCCACCTTTGCCCTGCCTGCTCCTGAGAGGTGAAGGGAAATGTTGAAATACTTGAGATGATTTCAGTGGAGTAAATCCTATTATAGTAGTTGAACATATGGCCTTATATTTCACTAGTTTACCCACAGCTTGTGTGCTGCATCCAATCAAGCAGCTATTTTTCATATTTTAGACATTAAATTGGATGGGCCTGTCTTGCCTGCTTGGTGAAATTGAGAGTTGTCCATGCAAAATAAATCTTTTATGTGCAAGAATGACTCATTAGAATAATTTTGAACAGCACTCATTTAAATGTTTTTATTTAATGCAAATAAAGTTTTAGATCCAATTACAGTTTTTATTTCATCCTTTTGCTCAAAATTTTTGGAAGATGCAACAGGTTTTAAAACTCACAGGAGTGTAAAGCCCCCAAAATCTGGAGTGTGTATAGTTACATTCCTGTTTTATAGATCCCTGTTTTACTGATGTCAATTTAAATACAGCAGCAGTTTTAATGCCATCAGTGCAATCTTCTCATGCCCAATTTGCTTCTAGATCAGTGAAGCTAAATGTGCTTTAAAATGCATGAATCTTTATTTACTTTTTATGACGATAGCCTGTTAGATCCAGTAGTAGTTTTGTAAGTGCATTGCCTCATTGCAATTAACTTTTATGAGTTTGGTTGAAAAGAAATATAAACTCACATGCTCTGTAGGAAACCAGAAATTGATACAAGATAATGAGAAAGCTGGAATTGTTATGTATAAAAAGAAAGACCCTATGATGATAAACTTTCCATCTGTAAATTTGGTGCTTCATAAAGGCACCAGTCAGATCATGGAGATTCCAAATAAAAGGAAGACAGGTTATGTGTTAGCCACAGACAGATTTAGCCTCATCTGAAAGTAAGAGCAGCACCAGCTCCAGGCACTGGAGCCATGTGAGAGACAGCCAACCAGAGTCCTCCTTGGGTGTGTTTCATCCCCATTCCTAAAATTTTAAGATCAAGAGAAAGGATTTAACTAGGATTGCAAACATTTTACCAAGATTGAGTTAATTTTAGTCTGTGTCAGTGTACATACAGATTTACCTGTCTGTTCCTCACCTGCAGATGAGGAACAGATGAGTAAAATGTTCACTGCCTCCCCAACCACACCACAGAGCCTGGTGTCCCAGCACCTCAGTGTGCAAGGGAGCTGCCTGTACCTGACTGAAAGACTAGCAACTCCTCTTAATCCTTACCCAAACGTTAGTGGAGTGAGAAACAAAATATTCTCTACTTGCAAGCAATTTGTGACCTAAAGTTTAAGACACAGTTGTGATCACAGGTGAGCTGTGACAGAGGAGTTCATCTCAATAGCTTCAGCCACTCTGCCCATCCTGAACACCCCCCACCAGTTATTGCTTCTACTTCTGTTTTCTCTTACCCACAAACCCCTTGTTTTCCTTCCTAGAAGGTGACTGCAGCTAAATCTAGCAAGACTTCCAAGTATCTAGGACATATTATCTCATGCTGAGAACTTGCTCTCTTCTTGCTAACCTCAGCAGAGAGAAATTGGGCTGAGGAAATAGTCAGTAGAATGTGTTTCTCCACACTTGTCAAGGAGCAGCTATGATTTCCAGGAATGGTCCTATTGCAGTCTTCTGTAAACATTAACATATGGCTCATTTTCCTGTGCTGGCTGCAGCTGCAGAGAGCAGAGAACCTGAGGGAAAACCCAAAACTCCGAGGCTGGTTAGCTGTGTTTCTGTTCTCTCTCTGGACTTAACATTAAAAATCTGTTTCATCCTCCTTCAGTCTGTGTTCATAGAATCATTCAGGTTAGGAAGGACCTCAGAGATGATCAAATCAATCTATTAACCTGACTCTGTCAGTGGCACCACTAAACCACATCCCTAAGCACCACATCCTCATATCTTCTGAGCTCTGCCAGTGACAGTGACTCCATCACTTCCCTGGGCAGCCTTTTCCAATGCTTGACCACCCTTTCCATGAAGAAATTTTTCATAACGTCCAACCTAAACCTTCCCTGGCACAGCTTGAGGCTGTTTCCTCTCGTCACTCAGGAAGTTTGCTGTTGGATGCAGATGGGTGCCTCATCTGCATTTTGCTGTTTGGTGTATTTGTGTACCTCTTATCATATTTAGTGCTTTTACTGTCTTATGTTATGGGAAGCGTTTTGTGAAAAGGAGTGTGATTTCTTTTTAGCGTATGGCAACTTTATGTGATCAATGCAGTAATATCATAATTTCTTGCCTTAAGGGCTCAGCCTGAGTGCTGGTGACATGCCAGGACCTCATCAATAGACTGCTGCATTTTTAGAAGAGGTGCATATGGTGGGCCAGCTCAGCCTTTTGCTCAAAAATATGGGAAAAATCACTGCCATTATGCAGGCCAAAACATACATAGACAGCTGCTTTACACAAAATGGAAAGAAATACAGAGAAGTGAGGTGAAATCTCTAGAAAGCTCTTGAATAGGTTGTAAGACAAATATCCCAGTGTAACACATTTGTTTAAATTATGAATGTTTCCAGGATTGGGTCAATTAACTCCGAATTTACTTTTTTGTTCTACTTCCTTTCCCATTCATCACTTGAATTGATATCGTTAAATTCTACTCAGCAAATTATGATCTTACTCTCTCTATCCAATTCACATGACATATTCCTTGAAATTCTGGTTCTAGAGTTGTCCATTATTCATTAAAATACCCTCATAAGTTAGTTCACTTCCCTGAGACCTAGTAGTGAGGGTAGCAATAAGTTCCTACTTTGTGTTTTATCAGCACATGCTGGGAAACAGGCTCTGATGTGATTCATCTGCTTGCATGGAAATTAAATGAAAATTACATAGATGGAAGAGGGGCCACATGCCAATTGTTCTGCCTTGTACTATTTTGCACACTGCCTCATTGACAAAATACAATCTTTTCCTGAATGGACAATTTATAAGAGAAACAGAATGGATCCTTACTGGCTATTCTGCCAAAATTGTCATTAAAGATGCTAATAGCATGTGGGGAATTTGTGCATGAGCCTGTCATGGAGCCTAAGCTGTGATTAAAAATACGTGCTATGCCAAAATTTTGTTTTCATGCATTAATTTCAAATGTATATGCCATTTTTCCAGTCTCCCTGTTTTCTGGTTGTAATAAGTTTTATTGTTGGAAAAGTTTACTATTCCTGCAGGCAGTCTGATAAGCACAGTGACAGCAGCGGGTTCAGTGAGTGAATCTCTCCTCCAAGATGCTGTCTTGCTTTCTAGATGAAAAAGGTTCAGGACTAGAAAGTTCAATGAGTAATATACAAACATGAAGTGTTCCTCTATCAGCTCTTAGGTGTGAGATTTGATGGGCAAGGCAGGATGGTTGATAAGGCTCTGTTGATTCATGGTTGTTTTTTTGGGTGGTTTGATTTCCATTCCTGTTGACATATTGGTGAGAGCCTCACTTCTCCAGCTGTGCAGCAGTTATCAGGACAGACCAGTTGTTATTCTGACCAACACCTCTCCATCTTCTGATGTGTAATTTGTTTTGCAATGTGTTTATTTTTGGTAAGTTTTGGGCGTTTCACTTGTTTTTATAAACGTCTATTTCCATCCTCAATCAGAGGCAGCAGCTGTATGGAAAGGTCTCAGTGTTGTTGAGATATGGAAATTGTATGACAGGCTTTTACCATACCTATTTGGCACCCACTGGGATGCAGGAGACTGGAAATGCGTGTCTGACATCCATGAATATTGATGGCTGGTTCTGGGAGGCAGCAGAGCTCTGCCCTTCTGTCTGCACGTTTGCTCGGAATGGTAATTACTTCTCGCTCCACTATTTAAATTTTGGGTTTGTTGGGTAAAATTTTGAATTTGCCAGTTGGACTTCTGTTGATTTCTTCTGGTCAGTCAATTTGAAAATAACAGAGAGAGAGAGATTGCATTTTAGCACAGGAGAAGCCAAGAGCAGTGACTCTCTTGTTCAAATCTAGCTGGCTGTGTCCATCGAAGAAGCGCAGCAGCAGAACAAGGTTAATTGATTGATATACCACAGCAAGCTGATGTTGACAAGCATGAATACAGGAAAAACAGCTTTCAAGATTAAGTCCTTTAAATATACTTTTTGCACCTTACTTTATATACTTTCCATAATGATTTTTCCAAGCTTTTTCTAGTCCATATTCAGATAGGTGTTTCTTGTATCTTGGGAGTAGCTAATTATGCTACAGCACTCATATTATTCATTTGTATTTGTGAAATTTAAGAAAACATTTAGAATTTTAGAATATCCTATGAGTTGGAAAGGACCCATGAGGATCATTGAGTCCAACCCCTGGCTTGCACAGGACATCCCAACAACCCCACCATGTGCCTAAGGACATTGTCCAAATGCTCCTTGAGCTCTCTCAGGCTTGGGGCTGTGCTTATTTCCTTGGGCAGCATGTTCCAGTGCCCAACCACCCTCTGGGTTAAGAATTTTTTCCTAATATCCAACCTAACTCTGCCCTGACTCAGCTTCCGGCCGTTCCCTCAGGTCCGGTCTCTGGTCACCAGAGAAGAGATCAGTGTCTGCCCCTCCTCTTCCCCTCATGAGGAAGCTGCAGACCCCAGCAAGGTCTGTCCTCAGTCTCCCCTTCTTGTGGCACCCAAAACTGTCCCCAGCACTTGGGGTCAGGCCTCCCTGGTGAGAGCAGAGTGGGACAATGCCCTCCCTTGACTGGCTGGCGATGCTGTGCCTGATGAACAGCACCTATTCTATTCTGTTTTGCTGGATTACTATGTTAACACATTATTTTATTATTGTAGTTATCACTGGGTTTGATTTGTAATCAAGTGCAAGATTACACTGTAATAATAGTGTAACCATGATAATAAAATAATGTTGCACTTGATTACAAAGCAAAAACAAGTCTATCAAAACCCCCAATGGTATAACTTAACTAAATATAATTTCTTTAGTTTCCTTTACCACCTCATGAGACCACTATAATTTTCTGGGTAATAGTATTCTTTCTAATATATCAGCACGCCCACGCTTCATTTATCCATGTTAAATTAAACTTCTACTTCATGTTAATGGAACTTACAATAGGCCTACAATTTCTGCAAAACTCAAAGGAGTACAACTGTACCCAGAGGGCGGTCACATGTTAAGTTTCACTTTCTCTGATGTTACCCACCAGAAATAGGGCCCACATGCTAAAACACTGTTATGGGAAAGGGGATCACTTGCCCTGCCCTGCTGTTTTCAACACAGACCTTCTTAGGATTCAAAACTGTGTATTTGCATTTGTCAGAGACAGCCAGGATTGTTGTTTCTGCCTGTTTGTTTTCTTTTTGGATGAGGAGTATCACCTGAATTTCTGGATATGAGGATGGAGGTACATGTGTTAGCTTAGTCTGACATGTTTCTAAATCTTTGGAAGTGTAAGAAAAGCTGTGCTGAGTTGACTCTTATGTGTCCTCATGCAATGGTTTGACAAAAATTGGGCATTTTATAGGCTGTAAACGCTGTGGTAGAGAAGCACCATAATCTCAGTTTAAATCACATTCCAACTTCAAGTCTTTTGTGGTAGACTCAGGGAAGTGAGCAGTTTTAATTAGTAACAAGTTGTGCACAAAATGCTTGCAGTAATGCAAATCCTTAACATCCTATTATGTGGTTTTACAAGTTGGATTGTCACACTAACTGACAAATCTGTTGCTCAGAGGAAAGGGGCGATTTAAAATCATGTTTCATTAGGCTGGTTGGGGTGTAGCAGCTGTACTGTGAGGGCTGGGGGTGAGCAGGGTTGCAGGAGCCCTGTGCTTCTCAAGACAGACAATGCAGCTTCATTCACGGGCAGCCTTCCCAGACCCCTGCTTTCCCAGGGTTGCTTTGAATGCTTGTGACAGGGTGATGTGCCCTGTTCAGAGCAAGGGGGCTTGGGACAAGGCAGCCTTCTCTGAGCATCATATCCAGATGGGAGGTTGATTCCCAGCCGGTCTGAATGAAAAATCCTACAGGAGAGCCAGGAATTGAGTCTCTGATCTGTAGCACTGGCTGCTCCTGGGTTGAAGACAGAGTCATCCTGCAGGCCTTGACAGGTGCAAGGGGAAGCACTGCAACATGCCAGGGTGAAGGCTGCAGGCCTTCTTCCCTCCAAGGCATAATGCAGAGACATCCCCAGGCTGTGATCCTGTCCAGAGTCCCCACTGAGGTGTTGGATTAAACACGAGCCTTTAATGTTTGTACTTCTTTGCCACCACAGAAATGGAGCAGGTTGCAGCAGGGGCTCTCTGCTCACACACCCATGTCCTGTGGGTGCCTGGGCTGTCTAGGAAAGCCTCTTGTGCTGCTGAGAGAAATGAGCTTCCTGGCAGGCTTATCAGCCAATAAAGCTTTCAGACCTCATCTTCTTGTGGAAAATTATTTTCCAGGCCTGTGAAAGAAGCCTCCAGGGTTTCCATGGTGTGGCAAAATGAGGAAACATCTAAGTATTATGGGAAAACAGGGAAGTGGGGAAGGACAGCTAGGTAACTGAGGTTGACTTCAAACTTTGGAACACTGTGCTGGCAGATAAAGGCTACTGAAATTATATTTTTCAAGTATTGTGCAAGATTTGAGAAGAGGTCAAGCAGTTAAATAGCTTGGTCGAGTTTAGCTGCACTTGTTTAGCTCCTCTCTTACTGAGGAATACATCTTATTCCTCAGTTAAAAGACAATTGTCAGCAAAATTCCTCCGAAGTTTTAGTCTGGGTCACACCACATATCAAGAATCCTAATGGATAACTGGGTGCATTTCTGGTTGCAAACTGAGCATATTTTGCATACTTGCATGGTACAACAGGTTATTCCTATAGAGTATAGAACTGATTAGCAATACATGCATTTTCTAGATTGCTGTTAGAGTTCTTTAATTAAATCTCTGTCTCTTGTTTGCATACAAGATGAATTGCCCTCCACTCCTGTTTCAGGGAATGACCATGATCCTTCATTCTGCTGCCTTTTAATTTGGGCAGGTTGCACATGCACAGATTTTTATGTTGAGTTGGCACATGGTGATCAACAAACTCCTAGAGAAGTGACACTTGCTCACATGCTCACACACTTCCTTGGGATTACTGCACATGGAACAGTGTTCATGAGCAAATTATTCCCTTGAGACAGCCCCTGAAGGTGCTGTTTCCAGTGTGCTGACCTCAAGTCTGATGTTTCTGCTGTAGTGAGAAGTGTGTCTGTTCCCAGTCCGGAGCAGTCTGGGCACAGGGGCAGAAATGCTTTGCAAGTGGGAAGTGTGCACCTCAGGTATGCAGTGACAGCAGGACAGTAGGTGGCACTCAAGGATGAGGGCCAGAATTTCTAGGCTTCTTAGCAGCCCCCAGATAACTGCTTTTGGCAGTGGCTTCTGTGGAGCACTCTCACACTGGCATTCCCACCTGTATAATCACATAGAATCAGAGATGCCCATTGCCTTGGAAGGAGCTAAACATGGACTGTGTTTTGCAAATCCTGCTCTGAGAAATATCAGGAATGAAAATAATTATCTCTAAGCATGACCAAAATATAGCTTGTTTCCTTTGGTTGAAGTGGTTTCTTGCCAGTATCAGTCTCACCAAGTGCTTGTAATGGCTTCTGACCTCATCAGACAGCAAACCGTGCCTCACGCTGGCATGAAGTGCATCCAGACCACTAACCCACTGTCCCTAATTGAAAAGCTGATTCACTGAACTCCTCCAATGTCCCTAAATTCCCCAAAGCTCTTGAGTGTGGGTTGCACTTGGCTTTGGCATGGGACTGGTGCAGGTGCACGGCTGAGCTGAATGGTGGCCAAAACGAGGATCACATCCTGGGCACATCAAGCAGCCTGCAGCAAGAGGGAGGCAAAACCTCACATCATGCTTTATATCCCAAGCCATAGGGGAAAAAATACAGAGTGTGCATGTCAGGTATAGCAGACCAAACATCTGCACCTGTATGCTCAAAGCCAACACTGCTGGTTTGCAGAACATGGTTTACAGTGAGTGTAAATTCTTATCAAATTTGTCATCTTCCTGTAATGTTTAATAAAAACCTTGGCTAGTTAAAATGACTGACCTGTATTCTCTGAATAAGGAACCCTTTATATTAAAAGAAGAAAATCCTTATTTTATCTCTTTGTGAAATCAGATATTTTATCCTGATTTGGAGGCCAGTTTGTCCAGTTGCACTGTCAGGAGGGAGCCCGAGCTGAGAAAGAGGATTAATCCCATGCAGGCTCCAAGGCAGCTGCCAGGATAGCACAGACATCTGAATTGCCACTGAGTTATGCTGAAATAAAACCAAATACCTAAAAAAAATCCTCTCTATGGTTTTGTGTCCTCTCACTAGCCCCAGAACCCATCCTAGGATTGAGGCATAGTCTAAACTCGATTTGATCTTAGAAACTCTGGGTTCAAGCAGATGGCTTCTTTGTTCCAGCCAAGGTAACTGCTCAGCAGTCAGCTGTAATTGAATAATGCCACATCATTTTAAGTTCTGAATTTTAGTTTCCTCAAATGATCTGTAGGCTTTGGCAGCTCTTTCTTGTGATAATGGATCTTTCTCAATTATATCAAAACTGGGGGAAAACCACCTGTTACGAACACGTTTGTGCACTTTGCTAGGAGACAGACTTTTTGAAAATATTTATATTCTTATGTTTAGAAGGTATTCCTGTGAGATCTGTGTTCACTTGTGGGCTTACTTTCCAGTGTGGTGTGCATTCAACTGTTGCTTTAGTTGTTCAAATAACAGGTGAAGGCTGATCTATGACCTGCACGATGGAAATTGAAGGAGAGGACGCTGTCCTGATGGTGTGCTGACATACAGAACATCAGTAAATAGAAAATGTTTACTGCAATGAATATTTTATTAGACAGTGGTTCCATTTAGATAAATTATTATGAAGGACATGTAGCTCAGAAGTGTGTGAAGAGATCATAGCTCTCGTGGAGTTAAAATGCTGGAAGGAACCGTTTATATGAAAACTTGCTGAAACAATTCAATTAATTGTACCATTGCTCCGTTAACTGTCCATATCACTCAATGCAAAAATTCCAGATGCAACTACAGATGCTTAAACTGCGAGCAGAGAACATTATTGAGCCTGGAAATTTTTCCTCTGGCTTCAAACTTAATTTTAGTCTCTGCCAATAAATGAAAATATCAATCTAACACATGGATTTTTGGAATGACAAATCGCACCAGAATAATTTTATATTTCCATAAGAGAAGAGATGCTGACATTGGGATGAAAACAACATTCCCTAGGTTTGCTTCTTAGCAAACATCTCATTTTATTATCAGGGTTGTTTTAAGCATAGTATTTGGAAAGCTGGCTCCTTGCATTTAAAATATTACTTAAATGGTATTCAAGCAGCCTTTCCCTAGCTCAGATAATTATATCTGTTCTAGCTTTAATTTTCCCTCTTTTTTACACATCCTGTCAAGACTGCAAGTCATTGCAATACTGGATAGAAAGGAAAATCTAGCAGTTATTTAAAATTCTTATAACAGCATAGTGAGTGCAATTGTTTAATTTGCAATAAAATACAGTCACATCAATTAATCACTGTAACTTGTGAGATGAGAACCAAAATATCTTTGGAGGCACATTCAGCTCCTCTGGAGTTTCCCTCAGTGAGGGGGGATTTCCAAAGGAGACCACACCGCTCCGTGCCCATTTCCTGCTGCTCCCTGCCTGAGGGCCACTTGTGCTACATTGACAGCTCCAAGAGTTGAAAAACAAACAGCTCAGAGGAAAACTGAAGCTCAGGAATGGTGTCACAGCCCAGTTGGATGTGATCAGTGGCACAGATCCAAATAAATCCTTTGTGTGGTGTTGCACTATGGCAGAGCAGCATCTTCCACTCGCAGATGTTCTGGTCGAGTGTAGGATGCCAGCCGTGATCTCTCCAACGCTGTGCCTGGACAGAGGGTCACCTCCTTTTCTTACTTGGTGGTCTCCTCCACTCTCTTGGCCATCACATCACCTGAGAGCCCATCCTCTGCTCAGCACCTGCTGGGACACTCAAGCATTTTTGAACTTGCAGCACTGACGAACACAGTCCTCCTCCTAAAAGCCACCATCATTCTTTGTGTGTAACTATGTCCCTGTGCTTGGCTGGGCTAGAACATGTGCTGCTTAAGGGATCCAGATAGCCTTAGGACAGCCTTTTCTTCCTCTAGAAAAATGCAAACTAGAAACTTAAAGGTAAGCTTAATTTCTCATGTAACTTGGTGCCCAGGAGTTCAATATATTGGAAAAACATTAAATTCCACTCCATTGATGAGAAAATCAAAAGGATTTGCAGTGCTGCCCTTGAGACCGGTTTTATTTAGCCAGGGGTCTTGGCTGCGTATGCCTGAGCCCCTCTGTGGATGTGCTGGTAAACACTGATGACTGTGGGGAGTCAAGCAAGACGTTCTGTACTTCTTGGGCACGATGGAGATTTTCAGCACCCTTGGGTGTGTGGCTCTCTGAGTGATAGAGGTGCCTCTGAGTCATTTGTCTATGTAAATCTGAGGAAAACAAACTAGCAGAAAAGAGATAACATAGCTTTACACTTCCTGATGTGGTATTTCAGACTAAGAAACGCTTTACTTCCTAGGTAAGAGAGAGAGAGAGAGAAAAGAATCATTTAAATTCTTTCATTCCCTTGGGAATAGTGCAATGCAGTAATGTTAAAACTGTATGTAATTGCTTTCTATTTTTGTAAAGCCTGTGGCAGCGATGAAACTTTAAAGTGAACACTGGAAAGTCTGGTTCAGACAAAATTCTTCAGTTTTCAATGGTGCAGCGGGGATAAAAAGCAGTGGGAAAGAGTAGGCTTTATTCTGCAAAGCACAACAGTGGGTTTCCTTGGAATGTATGAAGGAGTCTTCAAAAGCTGCAAAACCTATCAGAAAGTGACAGGTCTGGGGTGTTTTCTGGGTTGCTGTTTGCGTTGGCTGCTGCTGCTGCTCTCAGTTCCAGCAAGGAAACCCAAGCGAGCGCTGTCATTGCACAGGGCACTCAGCTCAGTTTGGAATTCTCAGGGAATGATCTGAACCATTTCCTGATGCCTTTGTGACTGACTTTTCCAAGAGTCAGAGCACGACACAGAACAGTGGGTCAGTGTATGGCCTGCAACAGATCTGTGGCAGCTGCAGGATGATCCAAAAGGTGCTTCAAGCACGCGTGGTGTTGCCATTTTAACTGCTGGGAAATTGTGCTTTGTACTGGGATTTATTCAAACCCCTATGTTTTTTCATTCAATTCATTAAAGTAGTTAGAAGTGAATTGTAAAAACAGTAAATATCAGAAGCCTAAAAGGAGAAATATTACATGTATTTTAGTTTCTAGCCAAGCCAATGAACAATGTTAAAAGGGGCTTTTGAACACATAAGCATCTTTAGTACTTATTCTGCACCTGTTAGCTCTGTTTCTTTTATATAAATAATATATATAGTGTGCATATATGTATATGTATGTTAAATGTCATAATGAGGCAAAATATACCCTTTTTCTTCCTGTGTCACTTTGAAGGATGGTTTTTATCCTTCTATCCATCCCAACAGATACTGGCTAAACACAACAAATGTGTTCTGAAACCTTTTCCAAATTCCTGTTCATGGTTGGAAAAGAAATGATTGATGCAGATTGTTGTGAGTTTTTTCATGGAAAAACTCTTGAAGATACTGAGATGAATTTTACATAATTCTTCATTTTATTGTGGTGTAAGCAGGTACTTTGTTGCTGTTATTCCAGATTTTTCCTAGGTGTTACACCACATTTTCCCAGGAGATTTCCTGGAGCAGATTGCATTCTAGAAGTACTGAATATGTACAAGTAACAGCCAGTTTAAATTTTTTTTTTCAGTACAGCCATTCTCCTACAATCTGGAGTAATTCTGTTTTACCATTTGACATATTTAATTTTATTTCCATTTGCTGTGTTTTGGATTATTCAGTCACCTCCTGCTATCCAGCTGGTAATTCTGACTCTCATGCACTGAACAGTACAATGCCCCTAACAGTGCTAAGAAACACTTTTTATCCATATGCATAAAACCTCTGACAAAGGTGACTCAGTTTCATAGCTGTCATCTTTCTTGATGGAAAACACAAGAAATGTAAGGAACTCTTATCTGACAGCAAATTAACTACACACAGAGATGGTCTGTCGCTTTGCCAAAATGCTTTTGAGTTTCTTTATTTTTCTGCCAACGGTTTTTGCTCATCTCAGCTGTTCAGGGACACAGAGCAACTGTGGTTTGCTTTTTCACCCCAGGGAAGGAGATGAAATCCCACCTGGGGATCATGACCCCTGGTTAAATATGAGTGTTTGTCCCATGTGTCCTCGGAGGAACCACATCAACCACAGATTCCATGAGATGCTATTCAGCACTGGAGGCTGAAGCAATATTCTGGAGAAGTTTCCTTCCTGGGTTTTTTACGCAATAGTTTTATTCTGACCAGAGCCAGAAGCTAACACTGATCTCAAAGTAATATCACTGCAATAGTCTTCTATACTCTTTTCTCCGTGAATTTGGCCATTGTAAACATCTACCACCCACAAAATATCTGGAGGCACAAAAATCTGTGGTTTGATTACATGCTGGGTAAAGAAATACCAACTTTTGTTCTGATCTGCTGCATTCATCTAATTCCCTTCAGCACTCTCCTATCTGGTCTACCAGCCAATGCATTAAATATATGATTTTAAGGGCTCAGATTAATTCAAGGTACAAAAATCAGAGTTTCTTACAAAGAATTTGGTTTTTTGGTTCCGCAGGTGTTTAGCACTGTTTCATTCTTGAAGCCAGATTTGGACTGAGATGAATGTTTTCCACTGGAAATGCAATTACTACATCTTAGAGGTGCTGGGGTCCAAGAATTCATTTCACTCAGTCATCTGCTCTTCTAAATATAGGGTAATTGCTATTCTTTGTAAATGAAATAAGAGAAAAAAGAACAAATTAGAGAAATGTTATCCTCTGTAATTAGAGTGTTTCTGAGGATAAAATTGTTTTAAAGGTATAACATCGTTAACAGATTTTTTTTAAATCCTTGATTGCATCTTGGCACAGTCACAGGGCACATTTCCTATGTTTCTATACATTTATTCAAAACAGAATTAGAATAAAGCTGTTTTTCTTTTTTTACAAATTACTGGCTTTGTAGGCTGTGTAGGTGTTTTTCAAAGGCACGCACCATGCTTACTTAAAAATAATTACATTTTGAGATAGAATATATATTATGCCCTTCCTATCGAGCTACAGTGATGTGTTACAAGCTGCCACTCTACAGATTTCCAGGGTGACATTTTGTTATTGCAGATCATTTTAGGAAACTTCCTGAGAAAGTAAAATATCTACTCGTACAACTGGCTGTTCAGCTAGAAGTGTAGTGGAGTGCCCTGGGACAGTAAAGACTAACAGGATTTGGCTTTAGGAGAACTCTCATCTCACCTTTATCTTCAAAAACATCCTGGCGGTTGCCTGGGCAGTAGTTCTGAGCAGCATGGCTTGGATCTGTTGGTGGCTGTGGCTCCTGCAGGGCCAGGGCTGACAGCAGGTGATGTCTCCTCTCCTCACACCGCTTTTGCTGCTGATAGCTTCTTGGTTGCGAAGCTGTGCTAGTTCACATCAATAGCAGAAGTTGTTCCAGGGGGGAATCAGTCACTGGAAGTGTTTGGATAGCTTGAAGGAAGAAGTAAGAGAGGCTATTCTTCATTCAATAATGCTGAAAAGGTGGTTGCTGTAGAAACCTCTTCCAGGTCTAGCAAATGTCAGGCATCAGACTGTACCCACTGCAGCACCGTGGATCAGACTGGAGTCGCTCCCACGCACAGGAAGCCTGGAGGCCGAGTGTCTTTTTCTGGAGACACTGGAGGTTTCCTGGCCATCTGCCTGATGTGGGGAGTAGCCATCAATGTCACTGTTCCCCTCTGCAGAGGCTGTCTGCAGAGTCATGATCACGCTGCACAAGCTCCCAGGGACTGCTTGCTCCATCAGGGCACACTCAGGGCCTTTGTGCTCATGGTTCATCTCAGCCTGCAGCACAAAGCTGGCTCTGGCAACTCAGAGGAGAAGTAGGGAGGGATAAAGTGTGCTGAATGTGTTTTAGTGTGGGTTGGCAGAGAAAGCCTGGGGCTGTACAGGAAGCACGGCAACCGCTTGTAGGATTTCTGACTTGTTCTTCCCCAGAGCATTCACTGAGGCATCATTAAACACCTGGCAAATCCAAGGTGTGCTTAGCTGCAGCTCTGAGCTCAATTGCAGATTGATGCCAATGATGTCCTCAGCTATTGCAAAGTGTGAAGGTGAGCAGGAGGCAGAGAATTTGATTGTAGTGTTATAAAGGGGCTGAGTCATACTTAATCAAGCTCTATTCATTTGTACAACAGAGGTGCCTTTTAAAGATGCACCAGCCACAAAGTGCTTTACTTAGTTCCCTTTGACAGGGACCTCTTAAATGCTTGCTGCTGTGGATTTCAGTCCACTTACAGTCCATTTAATAGACGTGGTGCAAACTCACTGAAATGAGTGGCTTATCTCCCCAGAGCTGAGGTCTGGCTGTGTGGGTTTGGTGAGTACTTAGCGCTTCATCTGCGTGTTTCCCACTGGTAAAATGAACTAATGTGTCCATCTTGTTCTGCTGTGCTCGTTGTGAAAGGTTCCTGGGCTTCTCTGGGACATTTCATAATAATTTACTCTGGTTCAGTTAATCTCAGGTTTCTGCATGAAGGTATCCTGGGTCTCTCTTGGCTGGGTAATTTGTTTCAAACTATGATTTCTGAGACTAATGTTTCATCCTTTCCATTTGAGATCAGTAGGATGGAGCTGCACTATTCTTAATATAACATTGATTCTGCAGACTGGTGATTCTGATCCTTGGGTTAAACGTCAAGATTGCTTTAGATATCCACGTTCTGAATGAAGACACAAGAATATCTCATTATTCAACTATTATGAAGTCTCTCATGTTTTCAGCTGCTATAGATACTCTTGATTTGTTTCAATAAGAAGCCCAGAGCTTGACAGGATGTGTTATTGATCACGCACAATCCATGCTGGACACTGACATGGGGGTGTCATTCACAGATCAATTTTCTCTGAGCTTTGATTTAAATATCAGTGGCACTTGAGGATCTTTCTGGGTCACTTTTATTCTCAAGCTGTACTTCAGCACTGAGTAAACAGTTTAATAAGTGCAGGCACCCAAATGAGCTGTGTGCCAGCTGCTGTCAGATGTGGCTATCGAGTCTGTTCTGTTTGCTAACATAGATTCTGTAAAGAATAACACTACTCTGTCTACCTTCAAAACAGTTTTTGAATTTCAGCCACTCAATCCCAGCTTCTCTGTAAGGAGAAAAGTATCCCTTTGATATCACACACACTGCCTGGGGAGAAAAGGTGAAGTAGTGCCATTTAGCTATGTGTTAGACTGTGCAGAAAAACTGTCTGCTACCTTTCTCCTCAGCAGACAGACATATCAAGGGGGTTTTAGAAAGGATCTGACTGAAGTTAATGCCACAAAGTGCTTTGCAATCTGTGAAAACAATGTGATGAGCAAGTTATAAAGGAATGTAGTATTTGATTTTGTAAAGATATGGAAGAAAGGTTAAGAGTGGGGAACAGAGCTGAAGTGGTCACTGCCCTTTAGCCACTGGTCACAGAAACCAGATGTGTGGGAAATGGCTATGGGTTTACGGAGTGTCCAGAGCCAGGAACTGCCTGCAGAGAAGTCCCATGAGAGGTTTCTTGTCCACTCCTCACGCACATGCCCCTTACTGGTGTCACAGAGCTAAAATATCCCAATGGTTTCTCAGAAATGATGGCCTAGCTTCCCAAATTATTTCCTTTCCTTTTTTTCCTTTCATTTCTTTTCTCTCTATGTTTCAGATTATGCTTGGCCTTTGCCTAAACAGTTGTGCCCTATATGGATTTCCCTAGATGTGCTCTTTTCAACTGCATCTATTATGCACCTCTGTGCCATCTCTCTTGATCGGTACGTAGCAATTCGCAATCCCATTGAGCACAGCCGCTTCAATTCCCGCACCAAGGCCATTATGAAAATTGCTGCAGTTTGGACCATATCCATAGGTAAGCAACGTGGCTCACGCTCTTGACTGTGTCTGAATGAATAATAGTGTTACTCCAATTTTCATGTAGGGTTTTTTTTTCTTTTTTAAGAGGATACTCAAATTAATTTAGCTGGCCTGCATGTCGGAATGGAATAACTGACCACTGGGAAATGGAAGCCTTTCCTTGCAGCTGGTCGGAGACCAGAGTGAGCAGTCATTTTTCAGAGCATCACCACTCTCCACGCTGAAGCACTGCTGCTGTGTCCGTATCAATAAGCCAATAACAACAGTAACACAGACAAATAGTGCCCTAAAACTGCTGTGTAAACAAAGCAGGAAACAGCATTAGCAAAGGCTCGGGCAGGAGAACCCGGCCAGCACAAAGCACACGGCTGCACTGCGGTGCCTGCAGTTAAACCCTCTCAAGTCCTGCTAATGGTTTAAGTGGACCAGCACAGAGTTGAAGACAGGCTATAAGTGAGGTATTTACTGCTCCTGCACAGGCTTTATGGCCTGCACTGCTCTCTGCCACAGCTGGATTGCTGCTAGTACTGAGCTAGCAAGTTTAGAAGCGTTAGTGAACGAGGAGTAGGCATAACAGAAGACACGTCTGTATTGCTTTGATAAAACACAATAAATAAAGCAGCAGTAAAATAAGGAAGAAAGCACAAAATGATAGCAAGATGACTCTGTAATACTGAGAATTATGTGAAGAAAAACAGGGTTTTTTCTGGAATTCTTTCAATGTGCTTTAGAAAAGAGACATTCGAGGCAAGGGCAGAATCGTATGACCACTTCCATCTGCTGTATTGCCTTTCATGCTTGATTAAAATGCAGTCTTACAGAGACTTAACATTTAATTTCTATTTTATAAAGCAGTTTTGCTTTCAGTGATGTACTGCAAGGAAAAGCATTTTCCAGGTATGTGAATTTCGCCTGAGTTTTTGCCTGCTTTAGAAGTGGAATATGATTCTGGATGTCTGGGTGCTACAGGGACTGATTTTGAAGAAGTTTGCCTTGGAAAAAGGCTATGAAAAAAAATTAGGGGAACTATACCTTCTTTCCTCACAAATATAACAAAAATATCTACTAGAAACATTTTTTTTTCATGTGTCACAGGCCTGCTACATTTCCCCCAGGTAATACCAGTGAAATTGTGTTGGGTTTAATCAATTCATTTAAGATTTTAAAAAATTATTATTATTATTTTAAATTCTCTGTGCTCTCTATTTGGCATGGTAAAGAGAGCTGCTGAATTCAGTATGTAAGCAGTCACATGAGAACAAGTCCACGTGGGCTCCATTTGCACAGGCACCTCAGAATCAGCACAGAATTTGTGCTCCACGTTGCACTGTAAAGCAGAGGGAGAAACTGATAGACACCTCCCCAGCAGAGATGTAAAAATCACATTTCAAAACTTGGGCAATAAGACTGTTCTGCTTCCATTTTTGGAGGTAACTTGCAGATTTCTGCCTGTGCTGCCTTAGATATTGCAGACATATCCTTAGAAATTTTGGCTAGTGCTGAAGGTGGCTGCCTGCACTAGTGCCTTGAGGATCAAGCTGTGGTTTGGACTCTGGGTCCAAGGGGTAAAGTAAGTACTTCATGCACGGTTCACTGATTCAGCAGACTGGGGAGAAAATCTGGTGCCTGACCAAACAGATGTTAGGACACAGGCCTGTCTCTTCGTGGAGCTACTTGGTGGGCATTGGGCTCATGACAATGGAAAATAGGCACATTGTGACCTCTGCTGTGCCCCAAGGACAAAGGTACCTGAGCCAGAACAGGTGAGGTGACTTTGTGCTGCTGGACAGTGCAAACCAACACCTCACCCCTACCCAGCTTTCTCAGGAGAGGTTTGACCACTCTGTGTTTATGATAGGATATGAAACAGGTGAAATAATGAAGCTTAAAAGACATAGCTTGGAAAGGAGATGGAAAGGCACTTTTATTTTGCACAAGGCAATGGTTTGTCAGCCCTCCATAAGGCAACGGATGTTGCAGCTGTTCCCCAGCATCCTAAAGTCTTTAGGAAGGAGCTGTGAGCAGTTGCTCTGTGGAATGTCTGCAGTGCACGGAGCTTTGGGGGACTGTTCTGGGCAGCATTTCCCTTCCCAGGCTGGAAGGGACACGAGGTGCAGCTGTACCTGTGTGCCCTCCTGTGTCAGGATCATAGCTGGGAGGGTGTACAGCACAGCTGGGCTTTGTTTGTATTCTGTTCATTCCCTCTGATGCTGATACAGCTGGCCCAGGAGAGTCTTTACTTGCATCCCTTTTTTTTGAAGATACAGGCAGAATCAGTTCTCCCCACAGAGCTTTTTTAGGGCACTGAAATGCTGTTGGATTTCCACGCTCCCCAGTGCATATAATAGGGTGTACCCATTTGCTCAGGCTTTCTCCAGAAGGTTGCACTAAATGGAGAAAGAAAAGTGCTCTTGGTATGTATCTAGCTTATTTTAGCACAATTATTGGTAGTTCATAAATGAATTTAGAAGTGTGGCAGACACGGGAATAAACTGAGCATGGAATGAAAGAGAACTCACTCAAAGTGTATTGTTGCTGTTTTCTGGCCCTTAACTACCTGTCACTTGGAAAGGCCTGGTGAAATCCTGTGCTAATTTCAAGAGGATGAAATAGGTTAAGTGAATCCATCCTCACTTCGGTGTTCAGTATCATGAAGGAGTTTGTGCATTTCTGTTTGTGATTAGGTATCAAATTCAAAGCAGCACTTAAGTGCAGGCTGGTCAGTTTGCACTTCCTAAGTCCTGCTTCAGATGAAGAGACTTTTAAATGCATTCCATGCAAAGAATCCTGAGTTCAGTTTCTGAATCAGAGTTCAAAATAAGAAGTAAAAAGCATGTAATTTATCTTAATTCAGTGGCTTTTGCATGCAATTTTTTTCTGAAAGCTTAATGCCGACAGCAAAATATAAAAGAGGTTCTTTGCTCATTGAGCTACAAATTTGTCAAGTTGCACAAGCCTAAACATATGATTAGGTTTTAAAGTAGGAGAGCATAACAGAGTCCTCCTGTCTCTTGACAATTTCATTTTGAGTGGATCTTTTCCAAAGTCTTCGTTGTTCCAGGTTAAAGTACATTACAGCCACTTGTCCTGTGCTTTAGCAAACGTAACTTGAGCAAGAATTTTGTCTTCAGTTAGAGAAGAAGTGGCTGCTGTCAAGGGCTGGGCTTGTAAAAATGAGTTTTGTACTAGATAGAACTGTGCTGAAGCTGGAAATAGAAATGCAGGCAACAGAAATATCCTCAGAATTGAAAATGAAAATCAAATTTAGGTGTGAGCCTGCTGGCAGAATCTTGGTATTGTTTCAAGATTTCAGATTTCGTGTAGTATCGAAGTTTTCACAACCAACATGTGGACTTGACCATCTCAGCAGACTCCCTCTATCCTGCTCTGAGGAAGGTGGCCTTGGGCCACTCTGGCAACAAGTGGAGGTCTCCATGCAGTGCTCAGCAGCAGTGATGAGGAACCAGTCAAACCCTGGGTGCACACTTTGTCATACAGGAGAAAGGGTAATATTAAAATAAACAAAGTATCCCTTTGAAAATCTGAATGAAAGCACTTCATTGATGTGGAAGTACACACACATCGCTTCTGATATGAAAATAGCTGAAAGGTTTTAATTCTGAAGTTCCTTGTGACACAAATATGTGCCTGGAAGGGCTTTTCCTCTGCTTCCCAGAATGTTCAAGGTTTGGTCATTTGCTATAGAGTGCTGAAATTACACATGCTACCAATTTTCCAGCTCACAGTTTTACATCCTCAGAAGCAGTGTAAATTCAATTTAGTTCGTAAGTGACTGAGATAAGGCCATCCTTTAAATTTTGCTGTGTGTCAGTGCCATAGGCAGATTCCACAAATTGTGTGTGTGTGTTTGAAAACATTTTCATTCTTACTCTGAGTCACTAATGATATTATGATTTTTGATTTCAGGTACGTACCTGAGGTTCGTGTATACGATAAACCATTCAGGTTTGAAAATGAAATTTAAATCCCCATTTAACTTTCATAGTACTTCATTGTTTTACTGAGGAGATCTATTCATAGAAGTATGAAAGAGTATGAAAGGTATAAATGTGTGCTTCAAGGATCAGTAAACACTCATCTCAGATTAGCTGAACTTACATCTAACAGCTTTTTGTTTCTGCCCTGAGTATTTGTCTCTCAAAGGGGCTGAGCAGCCTCATGCTTGCAAGCTGTTCTAATGATGTCCTTCAAGAGCCTCCAGGTACCAGCTAAACCTTCCCCTCTCCCACTGGAGATAATCCTCAGTCTGACGAATGTGCCTGGAGTGGCACCACTGATATAAAAGGAATTGTGGTCTCCTAGGGCAGGGGGATATGCTGAGGGCAGGTTGGGCATGGAGACAAAGGAGGCCTAGAATAGCTCTCACAGCCTCCCTCAGGTCACAGTTTCGGAGCGCATTTAGGGTTCTGGTTTGCATTTCTGCCCATCAGTGTGTCTATGGGATCAGGGACTTCCTCAGCAAGGCATTTCCATGACTCATGTGCTGGTGGGATGTGTTTGCTCCTTGCACCCTTAGCTCTGTGCTGGGCTGTAGTTGCTCCTGAGAGATCATGCTTTGGGATAAGATCAAAACCCCAGGAATTTCTTTGCATGCTTCAGGTTAGCACATAAGCCTTTGGACATATTTCATGGGAAAAAAGGGCAAAAACACTGCTAATGAAGAAGACAGCATGTGCAAGGTCAAAATGTGCTGCTGGGATTTTTCTCAAACCTTTCCCACCAAGCAGGCTGGCTCTGTGGCTCATCATTGGAGATGAAGAAGCAGTACTAAGACAACTGTTACTGGTGAAGCAAAGGTTAGACAGGCACCCTCCTGTCCTGGAAAAATATACAGATTCCTGACTATGAGCACTGCTTTGGTAGAAGGACAATAACAACATATATTGCTGAGAAAAATGGTTGCATACCAGTAAAGCCTAAGGGAACTCAATATCTCTCCAGATTTGGGAGAAAATTGTATTAATGTATTTTAAACATTATTTTGCCTTTTTATATTTGACACTGAATATCTGACAGTGTATATTTGACTAAAATTCTCCTCTTGTAAGCATGGGGGTCATACTTGACTGGCCTGTAGGTAGAGGTGCTGTGGTGGTGGTCCTGATAACTTTTGCCTCACCAGAATGCAGAGGTGGCATTAGCATTGCAAGCTGGGCTGAGTTGGCATTAACTTTGCTCTGGTGGAGCAGTAGAGCTGGCTTCTGCTCATAAAACTTTCTCAGACCTGCCTTCTGCTCATGGATAAGACAGAAACACTTGCTTTATGACCTACAGCAAAACACTAAGGTGTCATCTGCCTGTTTCCCACTTGTTTGAGCCATCTACGAAGTTATTTTGTCTAAAGACATTTTTATTGTTTGTACCATGATTCCCAAGAGTGTCATTGATCTCCCTAGCACAGTAGCAAGAATTATCAAGGTGAGGAAGACCATATTAACTGATAACAAGCTGAATTCGTAGCAAGGAAACTACCTTGGGATTTCAGGTGATTTCAGGGTGCTTGGATTGGTTGGATGTTTTCATTAGATGTCAGTGAAAGGTTTTGCCTGGGACAGCAGCAGATGGTGACAGTCTGTGAAGAATTTTGCACAGAAATAGCCTGACCATCACACCAGATCTGTTCCCACAAGCAAGGGAGGTGCTGATATCTTGTGTCTGAGGTTCTGCTGCTGAGCATCAGTCCAACCATCACTGTTTGATTGCTTGGGGAAGCCCAGCCCTGGTAGCAGCAGCTGTGTGAGCAGGAGCCCCATCACCCTCCTTCAAATGCACACCAAAAGAAGTAACTTAGCAAATAGAAAGGCAGGTGGGAAAATAATTTATTTCTTCTGCCTTATACTGTTGTTTGGTGGTTTTCCATCTGGGCTCAGGTTTCTCAGTGTTCTCCCAAGGTTTGAGTAAAGGTCAGCAGCTCATTCAGGCAGTCAGTAATGACTTTCATCTATTTGCAGTTGTGCTTGTTGTGGGCAGAGAGACCCTTCAAAGTTCATCCCCCTTTTAGCTTCAACTTTAAACCAATACAAGGCTGGCACAGTTATTTTATTGGAATGGTTAGATAAAACTAGACCTAATCCAGCCCTGAAGGGGCATTATTACAATATCAGTACAGGAAAGGCACTGCAGGTAGTCTGCTGAAATATGGGGACAATATGGAATTTTAGTGATTTTGAACACTTCAGAAGCCAACATTCTTCAATTTTCCTCTGAAGAGCTTTGGTTTCTGAACCCAGTGCCTTTTCTTGCACACTGCAAATCAGGGGGCTGCTGGCTGTTGGGGTTTGCTTCTTGCTGTCTGAGTTAGAGAAATGTGCAGGCACTTTGTGAGACATTTCAGTTAAGAAACCAAACAGATCTGTTTTAGTTTAAATGTGAGGTTTATTTTTGCTTATATTTGTTTAAATATGAGGTTAAAGATATGGATTTGAACATGTAGTGTTCAGCAGTGTTCTCATTTTTACAGTGTTGCATTTGTGGCAGCCACAGTCTTGTTTGGCACACAGCTTTCTCTTTGCTTTTTCCTTTTCAATTGTCTGTAAATGTCAGGAGGGTGACAGTGGAGTCCAAAGCCACCTGCATCAGCAGAGCTCCTGCCATGGACACAGAAGACTTTGAATTCAGTGCTGACACCCGGAAAGGTGGACCCTGGCCTTCCCAAGCTCATGTACCTGCAGCAAAATGTGACCCTTTTTGTATTCAGCCCTGAGAATTCCACACATGGAAAAACAGAATAAACCCATATGCAGGCCTCTGTTTTCTTGAGTTAGGTGGTTGTCCTTGGAGAAAATATTTTCTCGTAGAAGGGTGGAAATTACTCCCTTTTTTAGTGGAATTAACCATCAAAGACACAGATATTCAGTAATCTCTGTAATCTCTATCAGTTTCATGGGCTTTCACTGAAGAAAACAAGGTATTAAACACAAAAACTATATTGTTTTACATTTAAGTCTAAATATTTGTGAATGTCAATTTGGACTTTTTAGCCAGCTTTTTCTCTAGTAAATATTTTGTAAATCTGTATATGCAGTCATTTGGGTTTTGTTTTATTAATTTAGAATCTGTGAAGAGCATCTGTTACTCTGTATCCTCAGCCGCATTTGGTGAACATTTCCACTGGCTTAAGGACATCTTTAAAGCTGACAAGCAGCAGTTAGGACAACACTTGTAATTGGATTTGTGATCCAAAGGATCACTCTCTGTGTGACTTCCTGCTGCTCTGTCAAACAGAAGCCAAAGGAGGGTAAAGGAGAAAAAAAAATTACATTCACCTTCTCTGCTGTGGTGTGAAGGGATGTCCTGCTCAAGCTGCTGCCTGGCAGAAGGGTGCCCAAAGCTCCCAGTGTTGAGTGTACTCACTCAACCTGGTTCATGACTTACTAACTGGTTGTCTCTTCTTGCTGGGGCAAAACCAGCTGCCCCAGACACTGCTCAGCCTTCAAACAAGAGGACCAAATTTGCTCTGAAGAGCACTGTGATATGCAGTAAGCTTGCAACACTTCAGCCTTGCAAGTTTTTGGAGCGGTGCTGCCTCTTTTGGGGAATTTGCTGCCACCTTAGTTAGAAAGGGTTGTTTGACACAGCTGGAAAATGCCTCTGAGGCTGGAGACTTCAGCTCACTAAGTCAGCCTGATGTTTGTTGATGAGGAGTGTCAGGGAGAAACTCATGAAATGCTCTGCACAGGGGCTCAGAGAGCTGCACTGAAGAAAGGCTGTGGACAGCAGTCGGCTTCAGAGCCTCTTGGCTAATTTGAAACTCACTCTCCTTGCACTGGTGTAGGGAGTCTGGTATTCTCTCACCAAGTGACCTCAGTTCTTAAATTATGGACAGTTGAAACTGCATGGTTAGTGCTGTGGATTGCTGGAGTCAAGTGGAGCTGAATGCCTTCTCTGTGCTTGTTCAAACAGCAGAACTCGAGTCAGGCAGGCATCCACGTTCATCCATGTCCAGGAGCCTTGGGAATGCTTAGGGGTGATCAAGATACCCCTGCTAAAACAAGGGCCAGCTGTGAGCTGTGTCTGCAAGCAGGTATTAGTGCATTTGGGATTGTGACAGCAGCGATTTTGCAGTAATCCCCCATGAACAAAGCCTCTCTGAGGTGTCCGAGACCTTCCTCACTTCTCACTGTGAGTTAGTCCCTGTTGGTTAAGGTATGTACAGAATTAGTTCCCTTTCAGACTCAATTTTGCAGTGGATTGGTGATAAATCATATATTAAAGAATGAGTTTCAAAGGAGAGGTGTGAGGTGAGAGAAGGCATTTGAGATGAGGATAGTGCCGCCCCTTCAGCAGTGCTGAATCCAGCTGACAGCTGAATCAAAGTGTGTTGGCAGCTTCTCTGAGGGCATCTTTCTTCCTACTGCTGTTAATGATGGGATTTTCCCAGACTGGAAGAAAGTGCAAATAAAGACTTAGTGCTCTCTTTCTTCTGTGCATTCTCAGTCTGAAATCTCACTTTGTTATGTGAGAGGTGAGGGACACTTTGCCATTACAGCAGCTACCCCCTCATTCTCTGACATTAATGCTGAGCTATCTCATGCTCATGCAGAGTTGTAGGCTGCCATCAATGCTCTTGATTTGTATATCCATCATATCCCAGAACCAGGTTATTCTTCCCAAATGTGCTTTATGTGTGTCACACAAATGTCAGTTTATGTGTAAAGATATCCCGAAACCTCATCTCATTTCCCTTGGCTAAAGCAGTAACACCAACTTAAATGATGTTCATAACTTCATAAACTTCATTCATTTTGGAGTTTTTTTCAAAGGGTAGGTGTTAGAGAGGGCACTAAAGCATAAAATTATACATGCAAATGTAGTCCCATTGTAATGCCATTGACTTAATTCAGATTTCTTCTTCATGTAAAGAGTGCTCAGTCTAACTTCCACCATTTCCCATATGTCTGTGGTTTGATGGAGCCAAGGCATTAGGATGATGTCTTTAATGATGGATTTATGGGATGAAGGTTATTGCAGTTGCAGGGAATTGACACAAGCAAGATAACAAGTAACATATCAAAAAGGAGTCAGCTGCCTTGCCAAGGGCAAACTGATGAGCATTGGCATGTAGAGGGAAAGAAAAACAAACCCTGGACCTAGTACTTGAGCTAGGAAAACACATGCTACAATCACAGAAGACATTTATAATCATTAATTTTCAGAAGAAATTCCGTCACTTGATTACTGCCAAATGGTAATTTTCTGGTAATGACAAATTGCAGATGAATTTTCCAGAATCCTGGAAAACACTTAGCTGGAGTGGGAAAAATGCCCTGGTTAATCTCTTTAGCATGTTATTTTTCCTGTTTAGAAGTTCAGAGTCCCACAGGATTAGATCAGTGGTGTTCACAGCAACTCCAAAAAAAGCAATCCAGGCACAACAGCGGCCTCAGTATTGGTTATTTCTCGGGTGGAAGAGCTCAAGGAGGGCATGGGCAGCCACAGATGTGTCTGAGAAGTGGTGCTCCGTGACAGCCAGCTGCCCAGAGGGGAGCACAGAATTCATTCTGTTGCTCTCTAACTGCTTGGATGTGCAGGGTTTTTTTTTGTTTCTTTAAAAGGGTAGAAAGGAACTTGAAAAGAAATGAAGGAAGATAATCAAAGGCATAGAATGAGTTTGACATGAGGAGAGTGAATAGAGTGGCATTCTTCAGCTCCAAAAGAGATGTCAGACAGGAAAGATGATAACAGGTCTATAGAATCTCTAGGAAGGTGGAAAAGGTGACCAGATAGTGATTATTCACTGTTTCTCACAGTACAGGAACTGAGGGCAGTCAAAGGAAGTTATCAGGCAGCAAATTTAAATGAGCAATAAACACTTTGTTCAGATGACAGATAGGCTGAGGAACTGAATGCCACTGAGTATTGTGGAGTTAGAAATGAGATCAAGGATTTGTAAGATTGATCATGAAGATAAATCTCTCAAAGGTTATTTTAAATACCAGGTCTGGATGCAAATTCTTGCTTCGGAATTTTCTAAGATATAGTGCTTACAGCTGCCCCATTTTGTGCCCATTTTGAAGCTTGTGGCTCTAAACTTCTGATACTTGCCAAAGACTAGATGAACCCATGATGCTGTAACTAGATCTGGCCCACCATGTGTTTTCTGTGTTCTCCTGTACACAGGTTGTGGTATTCCAAAATATGTTGTTGCTTTTGGAAGGTTTTGTGTCTGTCCTGATGTGGGACTGAGCTTCACAGATCAAGGGATGAAGTTTGGATCTCAGTACATGTGAAAAATATTTGAGTGATGTCTTGCAGAGAACAGTCTGTTCGCACTGAGATTGCCCACAAGGGCCCTGAGATCCAGAACTTTGCCTCCATGTGTCTGTGATGCCATGACAAAAGGGGCCATTTTTCTATCAGGATTGTTTTAATTACTGTAAGAATCGTGCTTTTAAATCTTCATAGCTGTAATTCTTTCATATTTTGAAATTTTTTCTCTTTAAAATTTGCTCCTTTCTACCCTATGTCAGTGATTTCAAAACCCTCCCAAACTGGCAGGTATGGAGTGGTCAGCTGGAACACAGCAGAGTGGTGACTGCCTTTTCTGCACCCACAAATTCCAGTTAATGCTAGAAAAACAGGAGTTAGGCTGTATTCAGTGAGTCAGCTGTTGAGCACAGTAAAGCTGCCCCTGTTCCTGGTGGAGAGTGTCGTACCCTGGAGCTGTGCTCCCAGGAGTGTTGAATGTTTTCCCTTTCAGCTGGAAGCTGTAACTTCTCTTCCAAACAGCTTTAGGCAGTGGGCTGAATGCATGCAGGACCTGCATCATCTCTGCTGCCTCTTTGGAGCCCCGTCTGTCCAGGTAACAGTCTCCTTTTTGGTTTCATTTTCCTAGGGATATCTATGCCTATTCCAGTCATTGGTTTGCAGGATGACTCCAGGGTGTTTGTAAATGGGACCTGCGTCCTTAACGATGAGAACTTCGTCCTCATTGGATCCTTCATGGCTTTCTTCATCCCTCTCATCATCATGGTGATCACATATTGCCTGACTGTCCAGGTGCTGCAGAGACAGGCCACAGTGTTCATGTGTGGAGAGGTGCCCAAGCAGAGGAGGAGCAGCGTGAACTGCCTCAAGAAGGAAAACAACACAGAGAACATTTCAATGCTTCACAATCACGAGGGGGCATCCCACTTGAACTCCCCTGTGAATAAGGAGGCAGTGCTTTTCCGGAAGGGAACGATGCAGTCCATCAACAACGAGCGAAGAGCCTCCAAGGTCCTGGGCATCGTCTTCTTTTTGTTCCTCATCATGTGGTGCCCGTTCTTCATCACTAATGTCATGTCTGTCCTTTGCAAGGAAGCCTGCGACAAGGACCTCTTGAGTGAACTCCTTGACGTGTTTGTTTGGGTGGGGTACGTGTGCTCCGGGGTGAATCCCCTGGTGTACACCCTCTTCAACAAAACCTACCGCAGGGCTTTTTCCAACTACATCCGCTGCCAGTACAAGCCCAGTAAAAAATCAGCACTGCGGCAGAATCAGTGTCTGAATGTTGCTTCAACAGCTTTATATGGGAAAGACCTGACTTTAACTAGTTATCGAAATGGCAATGAATTCAATAGCATGGAACTAGATGAGGCTGAGGAGGGCCTTGAGATGCAACCAGGAACTTCAGAGCTCTCTATAAACAGCTGTAATGTTGTAAGTGAAAGAGTGAGCTGTGTGTAAAGGTGACTCTCACAGACCTTTGCTACGGTGTATCTGTAGCCAAAATATATTGTGTAAAAATGTAAGTGTCGGTCAAAGGACAATGTAAATACTGCATTCTGAACAAAGCTTTCTTTTTTTTAAAGAGAAAAAAGAGTTGTCTTTCCAGTCCAGTACTTAAAATAATATATATTAATATACTGCAGTGAAGTTTAAGGTTCTATATTTACTGTTAATACTAGATCAGAACTATTAGTTACTTTGCATATGTCATGGACAAAATGTTTGAATTCTTCTTCCAGTGCATGAACAAAAATGCTGAATATTTATCTCAGGTGGAATTTGCTGGAGTCCAGAATGGCACGTTAATAGTTATATATCAAATACATGCTATTAGACTTGGTCAGTATAACTTTCTTTTTCAAGTTGACAGTAAATATATACTTTAAATCCTCACCCCTATTTGTGCCGTGTAAAGACTTTACAGAAACTTGGCAGAGAGACGTCACAACAGCGTAGTGGCTGTGCAGGCACCTGGCCAGACATGTCCTGTTATGTGTAGTGGCTTCTGCCATACTGGGTCAATCTTGCACTTCAAGGGACCATTGTTAGACTCTGGCTCCCTCTCCAATCCTGCTGTTTTCTTTCTGTTCCTCAGGAGGCTCTGGCTCCCCTGAGGAAGGTAGGGAATGCAGTTCTGGTGTGGTTTTGCAGTCCTAACTGGGATCACTTTCAGACTTGGAGAAGAGCTGTGAGAAACAGAGTGATCCCCAGTTACCTATTTCAAACATTCAATAAATGGAAAGCCTGAGATTCATTAAAAGCCCTCTTTTAGTCTTGCAGATAACCATCAGCTCTGGGATGGAGCAGGCTGTGTGCTCAGTGTGGCCAGCACTGCCCTCATAGATTGCTGGAGGATCAGGGGCTTTGGCCTACCTGAAGAAGAGCACTCTAGCTTTGGAAGAGCCCAAATCTCATCTTCTCTCTTCTCTCTTCTCTTCTCTCTTCTCTCTTCTCTCTTCTCTCCTCTCCTCTCCTCTCCTCTCCTCTCCTCTCTCCTCTCTCCTCTCTCCTCTCTCCTCTCTCCTCTCTCTCCTCTCTCTCCTCTCTCTCCTCTCTCTCCTCTCTCTCCTCTCTCTC
>NW_024581134.1:2877343-2911510 GCF_017639235.1 Corvus kubaryi | reverse complement strand
TCCTCTCTCTCCTCTCTCTCCTCTCTCTCCTCTCTCTCCTCTCTCTCTTCTCTCTCCTCACATCTAGTTATTCATTAGCTGGTTTGGCACTTGCTTTTCTTTTTCAGCACATTGCTGGTGATAGGACACTGCTTTGGGCCTAAAGCAGAAGGTTCTCTGTTTGTGGAGCTGGCCAGGGTCAAGCTGTGAGGGGCAGGATGTGCCTCCCTGGGGAATGTTGGAGAGAGGTGTAAGCCAGGGTCCCTCTTCCTGTCTCAGGAGGGCTGAACAGGGCACGTGATTGGAATCATTTGCTGGTGTCATGGCTCTAAAGCAAACGGTGACCAGGAGCAGGAAGGAAGCAGACCTGGAGCTAGTCTACACGGAATGTTAATCTGGAGTAACTTTTGAATTTGATTGATTCCATTTTACTCCCAAAGTAAATTATAGTATATCATATTAACACTACTTACATATTTAATGAAAGCATCCACATTGGGATTGAATGCAGTTTAAGTAATCTGCTTTTAATAGACACCATGTATAATTTGAATTATTTTTCCTCTGCATTCCTGTGTATGCAAACCCTCCAGGGCACTGTCTTTCTGGCACTGTGCCTCTGGGGTGGTGCCTCTCACACGGATTTCCTTATGTGGAGCATTGTCTAACACCAGATATCACCCATAAGATTTTTATATCTTCATTAACTACTACACAGATGCTGCAGTGCCCATCTAACATGGGTGCATTTAGCATCACTGACAGCCTCTGGCTAAGATAATTGTCAGAACAGAGAAGCTTACGCTAGGCATGGATAAATCGCATTTTATTTACATGAATTGCTTGTGCTCTAAGCTTGCTCTGTTCATTCCACTAAAATTAACTTGTAGAAGAACTGGAAAATTCTGCCAGTTGTGACGCTGTGCTGTTGCACTGCTGTGTGCAGCAACAACCTTGCTGAGGCCACTACTAAAACACAACATATGGGTTGTATCTGCTGAGGGGTTGATCCCAGAATGATGCATTGAAGTTGATTATCTTCTTTTCCCCCTCATCCCCTCCTGGGATAAATCCATAGTTTTAACCTGCAGGCAGATGAGATATCCCAGTGCAGAGTCCAGCTTACTGCTTGCAGAAGGCAGCAGAGCTGCTCCGTGTGCCAGCCTGCAGATACCACCGTGGGCTTGAATGCTTGGGAACCCACTTGCCTCTCCAAAAAGGTCAGGTAATCCATAGGGAAACAACTGGCCAGAAACAAAAACTTGCACCTTCAGTGACTGCCCTTTACCCTGAGTCAGATTTTATTATCTCAAACAGTACAGAAAAATCAGAAAAATAACAGTGCATTTAAAATTTTATTTCCCCTTTGGGTGAATTTATAGCACATCTCTTCCAAGCACGTATGTGTGTGTATATACACATGTGAGTTTGTACTTATATATACACACATATATATACAAGAACTGACCAGATTTTGAAAGCATTTAGCAATAAGTTGAATTACAGTAGCTTCTAGCACATCTGTCAGTCGTGTGAATAGCTCATTTTCCACAGCACCCTCGAGCTCAGTGTAAGTTTGCACACAGGCATTGTCTTTGCATAGGAGCCTTCATGTCTCACCCTTGCCAGTTCTGTTGTATGGGCAAAAAGGGAACCTGCTATATTTGGATGTAAATAACGAGAATTGAACAGAGAATTTTCAGAATTTTTATAAGTGTTTTTAAAAAAATTCAGCGCCAGAACTGTAAATATGCCAACCTCAGCTGGACCTGTTCTGATGTCCATCTCTTGTTTGGATGAAGAGCCAAGGGGACTGCCTTACAGCGCCTGCGTTCCTCCCAGCCAGTGGGGGAGAACACTTCTGTGAATGGTTAAATACTGTCATGTACCCAACTTTCTTTGGGTCATTCACATCAGGGTTTTGTGATGCTGCTATTAATTTATTAAAGAAAGTTTGTTGGTTTAATCATTCTTCTTTTTTTTTTTTTTTATGGTTAACAGAAAATAAATAAGTGAACATGCCCTCTCTTTCTTTCATCTGTCCCCAGTTAAAATATGTCCTGATCAAAAAACCAAATCAATAACAAAAGAGGATAAGGATGTATACTTAAAGTATGGCCCACAGCTGCTGAATCACAGGAATTAGTGTCAGCAGATGTCCCAACACTCCCAACCCCAAAACTTGTTAAATGTGAAAGCAGTGATAGACTATTCTCCCTCTTCAAATTGCTCCCTCCAGGAATAACTGTTAAAATTTACAATTTTTAAACTACATAAATTTGAAGAATCAATTTAGTTCTCTGAAACTTAACCAAAGTCAAGTTGTCCCCACAGCTCCCTTGCTTCTCCTGAGATGTAGCCATTCTGGTGCCTCCAGAAGCCCTGCCTGGGGCTGTCCTGCGGGAACACCTGCTGGAAGCTCTGTGTGAGTCCTCAAATCTCAGCTCAGGTACAGTTTTATCTTACAAGTAGTGTCTGTTGGTAATGTTTTGTTTTGATTTGGACTGAAGAAATGAAGATAATTCCTTGGAAATGGTTGGAGGCTGAGATATGTTGTCTGCTTTGTTTCCCAAACCAGATGGAGCTGTGTGAGTGGGCTCACGGGACAGCACACACGCAACAAACAGACCACCCCCTTTGACTTGCACTGGAGAATCTGCTCCTGAGGGCAGCCCAGGTTGGAACTGGTGTTTTCCTGAGCTGTAGGGCCTTGCAGTCTTCGTGCCTGAGGCCAGAAGCAAGGCTGGCCATGGTGTACAAAACCTCATGGCTGGGCAGTCTGGTTTCCAGACCTGAGCTGGCTCATCTGCATCTGTTCATGTTGCCCCACACAGCCAGGTCTGGGGTGTAGCATCCGTGAGATCAGCCATGGTGGCTTTGGGGACCTGTGTGAGCCTCACAGACTGTGCTTTGAGGAGAAGGCCTGCTCCTCCCTGTGCTTGCTGAAGATAAGAGCAGATACCCAGAGGCTGTAGCATTTGGGAGGCGAGAGGGTTCAGAGCCAATGCTGAGGAGTCTCAAGGCATCCCACCTCAGCACGGCTCTCTATTGTCTGAACAACTGTAAGTCTGCATTAGTTTTTATCTGAGTGATAATTTCAAGATGTAAATGTTAGGTGATGTGTGAATAATCACCATGAGCAGTGTGGGTCTTGCTGTTTTCCCTACAGAGACACTCGTGCCAATCCTTAGAGCCTTTCTTCTGGAGAGCCCTGCGAAGAGTTTCATCACTGGTGTGGAGTGTGTCCAGTTCTCTTTCCAGTCAGCATCCAAGGTGTTGGAGCCATGAGGGCCCTGGATACGGAGACCCAAATTCCAAGGAAGAAACATCTTTTAAGGAAGAAAAGCAAACCACAAGCAGCCCTTCAGAAATATCGTTTAACTTTGAGCTCATGAAGGGTGTCTGATACTGCGGCAGACAAATTGTGCATTCCAAAAGCAGAGCCCGTCATGTGACAAAGGAGCAGATGTCTCTTGGATGGCTTTCCTCTCTGTGTCACAGTATCATCAGGATAGCTACATGCCAAGAACTGCACTTGGCTTTGTCTCCATTTCAGGGGCGGAAAAGGCATCAGAAGCTTTTTCCTGGGAAAAGGCACGCAAAGACCACCAAGCCTTGTGCAGGTGAAGCAGGAGGACAGAGATAGACAGATGTGTGCTCGCATCTGTGCACATGAACACACACACCCCAGAGACCCCAGAGAGCCACAGGAGATGTCATCACACTTTAGTCTTCTCTTGATAAAATGGGAGTATCTGAAAAGCCGGGGAGGAAACCTGTGACAGGGAGATCAAATGTAAGTGCCGGTGTCACTGTGAGATGGGGGTTGTTCCAGTCATAATGTAGTTTGTGGTGGTGCCTGTATCAAAAAAGAAGCTTTTGTTTCTTTCAGTTTTAGCTATGAAGTTGTTATTGTCTGTTCTGTCTCTCCCTCATTTTTCTCTAAGTCTCAGGTCTTCTGCTTGTTTGTTTTTCACACACTGAAACCTGTGCTCTGAAGCTGTCCGAAAACATCTCTGTGATGTGCCCTTCCCTCTCAGCTGTGCAGGGATGCTGCAATCCCATAACAACATGGAGATGGGGAGGCTTCAGGTGAGGGATTTTGGATCTATACAAGACAGACAATCAATGCAACGAGGCACACTTGCTGATTAAAGAACCACACCAGAACATCTTTAATGAACAGTCAAGTGCATGAGCTACCCACTGAAAAATTTTGCTTAAGACTGTCCTAAATCCCAGCTTTTGCTGACAGCAGGAGGGTGTGTGGGTACACGTGGAGGCAGTGCAGCAGCAGCAGGGTTTCTGCTCTGGGCAGATCTCCCATATGGTTCCTCCAAGAGGGTGCTTGTTTTAGGGCCCAGCACAGCGTGTCCCAGTGCACTGCCCAGTGGGATTCGCTCCACCCTTTGCTGAGCACTGCAACCACTGAAAAGCTTGCACAAGCCCGTCCTCCTGGGCCACAGCTCCAAGGATCTGTGGAGGGGCCTGGCAAGTGGCTAAGTGTCTAGTGGTGGCACAGGCCAAATAACTCTGGCTGCTCTGGGGTGGTGACAACAATAGAATTATACAGACTGCTCACAGCAGGCAACGGGTGACAAATTATTGTGGAAGACTGAGACTCTGGAACAATCTTTCTTCTGTATTACATCTCTCATGAATGTTGTCTTATGTTCTGCTTCCCCCAAAACCAAAGGATCTCTCAGCAGATAAATACAATTTCCCCAGCAATTTCCCAGGACAATGGTGGCTGCTTTGTTACTCTAGTGGGTACCAACACTTAAGTGACTTGAAAAATGAATCATGCAGCACCACACAGGGGCATGTTAAATCCACTGTTCTGAATTTTCCTGTGCTTGAATTGCATAAATTGGATAAATTAATGTTTAATTAAAATACAGCCAAATTATCCCACGTATAATTTTAATAGGATCTAATTGTGGCACTTTGAGTGATTTAAATTTCTGATACACTAAAAAAAATATCTGTAAACTAGTGCCTGTTAGTCCACTGCCTGGTTGCATTTGTTAAAACTGAGAGCGGTTTCACATCTGTGTGTGCTGCTGATGTTGGTGTCTCCTCCTGCAGAAGGACAGGTGGGTGCCAGTGACAGATGCTCATCAAAGACACTGGAGATTTTAATCTGGGTCCTTTTCTCTGACTGACAGCTAGAACATTTTCTGTGACATTCTGGGGAGGAAGACTTCAGTGCCTCTCCTGTGGAGCCCGCACTTCCCAAAGATCATGACACTGCTCAAAGCAACAGAGAAGTGCAAATTCCCAGCAGAGATCTCAGCTGTGTTGGGGGTTCCTTCCCTACAGGCACCAGTAATTCATGTCCCAGAAGGTGTCCAGAGAAGATCCACAGGTTGCAGTGACTCGCCAGTGAAGCTGTGGCAAGGTCTGGCCCCCTCAGCTAAGTACTCACCCCCTCTTCTTTTTGCAGCGCGGCCACAAGGCTGGAGCACGGGTGGGATAACCCTAAAGTGAACATTTGTTCTCTCTTGTACCTTCTCTAGGTGTACTGAAGACAAAGCTGCCTGCATCCTGCACCAGGCTGTCCTGTGAGAGCATTCAGCAAAGTGCAGGGATGAGTTACTGACTGCAACACAGCCGGTGGTGCAGCCAACCATGGTCAGCAGTGGTGGTTTTCCTTTGCCAGACCTTCACCCCTTACCTTAAGGGTAAATAAATGTGATTCCCTGTTGGTTTGTAGGTAGCTGATACTTTTGCTTTAAAGAATAGGTGGGACTCTGTGTTGGGCCTGAGCAGCAGCCCTGGTGATAGGCATGGTGTGAGGACACAAGGGCCTTATGAGAAAAGAGCAGAAACCTTGGCTTTTTCCTCCTAGCAGCCAAAGATGGGCAAAAAAGGCTCTCCACCAGGATATCGGGGAGTTCTTGTTCTGACTAAGGAGAGAGAGGAGCTATTTAAGCTAGAGGAAGGCACTGATATACAGAAAGGGCAGAAATAAAGTAAGAATTAGAAGCAGGTTTCTAACAAGTGGGGCATTCCAAGTCTGGGACTGCACTTCCAGGTGAGGCAGCAGTAACAGCAACTGAAATGCTTAGTGAAGGCTCAGCTCTTGTATTCACACAGGAATTTATCCCCTAGGTACAGCAGGAGGGCCCAAGTCAGGCCACTTGTCCTCATCCTCTGGTTTGGCAGAGCCCAGGCACCAAGCCAGCCATCTGCACAGCAGCACCTCCCCAGGGACACGTCCCAAAATGTGGGAAGAACAAACATCCTGAGAAGGAAATGCTATTTTTGGGCTATGGTCCTTCCAAGTTGTAGCAAAGCCACGAAAAATGCCACAATTTTGGAGGAAGGCAGGTGAGGCCGTGCCAAGTCAGTGCATCTCCCACACGCAGGACAAGATGAAGTCAAGGCATTGCGAAGGCTGCGTGTTCTCAGCCCTGAGCCAGCCCCAAACTGTGTGAGGCAATATTTCACTTGCATTCTCAGAAGCATCCAGAATCAGCCAGCTTGGCTAGCCCAGGCCTGGCTGCATGCAGTCACGTCAGTGTGTTTTGTTTATACAACAGCATTTTCGTGGACATTTGGTGTTACTGGAGATAGTCTCAGTCTGCTCAGGAGAGCCACAACACTGAGGTAATACCCTTTTGGGCTGCCTTCAGCTGGTGTGGTTGAACAAACACTGGTGAGAAGCTTTCAGGGCTGACCCTGCTTTGTGCTTGCACTGCCTGACTTTTAAAACACTTTTCTTTGTTGCTGTAGCCAGGAACTTCAGGCTTTTGCTTCAATAAAGTAAATTGTGCTGTTGGTCTTTTAAGCTCTCCGTTGTTAAGAGTGAACTTTGCTGAACCTGGCAGGCAACAAGGTTATTGTTTTCTCAGTGTGAGTGTTTCTAAATGAATTGGCATCACAGGCACAAACTTCTGGGGAGCTACCAGCCAAGATCAATTTGAGAGTCCCAAAGGTTGGGACATATTTCCATTTCAACAGTTAAGAGCTGGAACATCATCAGATAAAAGGCAAGGTCTATTCTCTTCTGGGCTTCATGCCTCAGGTGGGGACCTCTTGGTGGCACAATGACTCAGGCTCCCTGGGCAGCCCTGGCTTTGCAGTCAGACCCTGTTGGGATGTTTGGATACCTAGAGACAGGATGGGATCCTGTGTCTGCTGTCTCTGTTTCCTTCTCCTGTGTAAATTTTCTGTAGCCATTTTATGCTACACTCACCTCACGTCAGGCCACTGCCTGGTTGCATTTGTTAAAATTTAGAGCAGCTTCACATCTGCGTGTGCTGCTGGTGTTGGTGTCTTCTGCAGGAGAGCTGTTGCTCTGGGTGGTTTAACACACTGTGGGCATCTGTTTGCTGTTACTTGTGTGCCATGGCCATGCAGGGAGAGTGCCTGGGGAGGGTGGCATGGCCAAGAGCAGCCTTGGAGAGAGGCTTTAATCCCTAGGAAGATCAGGCTCTGCATGTTTGTCTGCTATGCATGTTTTCTCCACTGCCGCATGAATTCCAGTGAAGAGTATTCTGCCACCCTTTGTTTGTTTTTAAATCACAAAGGTATTTAGACAACATTAAAGGAAGGTGTTCCCTGGTTTGTAAAAACCCCTGATTTTAAGTACTTCTTTTTTTCCCCAAATGAAAATAACTCCTGCAAGTCACTGGTGCTTTGGTGAGGTGGGACATCCAAGCACACCAAAGGTGTGACATGCCTTTGTCACCTCCATTCACAGCTTCCCAGGCAAGGAAACAAAAAACATCGTTTGTGGATGATCACTGATGATCATGGCTCAAATCCCCTCACTGCAACTGCAGGAACGTTTCCCACCTTCCATCAAAGGCAAGGCAGGGCAACCTCATTTGGCATCTCAGAGAAGCCAGAGGTGCTGTGCAGGCTGTCCTTGCTGTCAGAGATGAGTGCAGGCACCACTGGGGACCACAGCAGCGCTGCCACCGTGCTCATCCAGCCTCCCAGCTTAAGGAAGCACCCACATTGAGCTCTCCCTGCAGTGAGACCCACTTAAACACTGAGATTGTCTCCTGGGCAGACCCATCAAGAAAGCAAATATCAAAACCATGTTTAATATTTTTAAATTAGTTATTAGTTTCCTTTTTTTTTTTTTTTTAATGTGTTTAATGGTGTAAAACTTGCTGAAATGGCATTTTATTTCCTGAATGTAGCACTCCTGTGTTGTGTCTGGATGCAGATCCACACAGGAGGCAAGCAGCCCAGGATGGCAAGGACATGAATCCTTAATTTTGGGCTAAGCCTTGCGGTGTCTGTCATTTTTCAGCTGGTTGTTTTATCTCTCCATACTCTAGGAAGAGTATCTTGACACAGACAGTTTGCAGAGCAATTTCAGCTGTTCGGACGGCTCAGCCACAATATGTTGCCTCAAATTGTTCTGTTAAGCACATGCATCAGCTGTATTTGTTTGCCTTGAAGCTGTGAAAACCAGAGACCCTCCTGAGAAAATTTAGCTCCTACATAGAAATAAAGAGATTGAAAATGCTCTCAAATGTACAAATGCCACACAAGGCAGCGAGCTGCAAACCTGCCATGGCCTGTGAAGCTCTTTAGATTATATCATTAGCTACTGCATCCCAAAGCCTTGACATCTAGAAGCTGCAGCCAGAAGGGCTGTGCTGTCCTTCCAAGATCTAGGCACTCCCTGGAGCTGCAGTGGCTCAGGGATGGGTGCTGAGATCCATGGTGGCTCAGGGGTGAAGGAGCTGGTGCCAGAGTGAGGCAGGGACACACAGCAGGGCAGGGCCAAACCTCCAGTTTGGGCTGGTGGGACATTTCTGAGGGTGCTCAGTGCCTTGAGCATGGGGGAGGGCAGCAGCAAGGGCTGGTTTTGGCTGGCATGTACCCTGGGAGATGCAGATCTGGGCAGTGTAGCAGCACTGGGCCATGGTGACGATGCCATGAGGCACAAGGCGATGTTACCCCTCAGTCACACCTGAGCTGAATGATGGAGCAAAGGGGTGACACCTCTCTGCTTAGCAGGACAGAAAGAACAGGACTCTTTCTAACGGTGACAGAGCCATTATCCCCCCCTATTTAATTTTCACGCACTAAATACCAAATTCTGGCCGCACCGATGCTGCACCTGCTTTCCACGTCCTTTCATCCAAGCACAGATGCTGACACCCAGTGGCCATGGAATTTCCGGCTCCCGTACAAGAGGGAAAATTTCAGCACGGATGCCTCAGCCGGTGAGATACAACATCCACCTTTCCATTTCCTCAAGTGCAAGAGGAGTAAAGAGTTCCTGGGAGATCACAGAATGGGTAAGTCTGGAAGGGAACACTGGAGCTCATCTTGTTCAACCCCATCTCCAGCAGGATCCCCAAGCGTGCTTTAGTTAGGATCGTGTCCAGACAGCTTTTGAATATCTCCAGAGGAGACTCCACAACCTCTCCAGGCAGCCTGTTCCAGTGCTTTGTCTCCCTCACAGAGGGAACAGAGAAGTTCCTCCTCATGTTCAGGTGGAAATTCCTATGTTCCTGTGCAAGATGCCAGCCTTCCTTTATGTCTTGCAGCCATTGGCAAGTTATGGGGGTTGAAACACTTGTACTGAGAGGCCAGACAGAAAAATTTAAAAATGTGAGGATGGATGTGAGGAAACGGAATGTAAACTGATTTTCAAATTATTCTCTTGCTGGCAGCTTAAAAATATACCTCAGTGAGAGAAGAAGGGTGATTTTTGAGTTCAGAGACCTTGGCATTCATCTTCCCTGATTTGCTACTTCCCAAAAGCAGTTAGAATATGACAGACTAAATGGATTTTGCGTTTCCCTGCAGCATGCACAGGATCATGCTTTGGTATGTGTGACAAGTATTGACGTTCTCTAGAGACAGAAAAGCTGTGTAGGAAAAGTTGGGTTTATTCTTCAGCAAATGGCTCTAAGACTTTATCAGTCAAAGACAGAAAGAAGACTCTAAACTCATGGGTATGCTAAGACAAAGACATGTCTCACTAAACATGTGGAGCTTAGATGGTAAAAACACGTGGAACCCAGACATCAGCTGGGAACAATAAGAGCAGAGCATGCCAAAGGAGGGATTTTAAAAGTCCTTTACTAAAAGTATTAATTATGGACTACAGCAAATGAACTAAAACACTGTAATGAGACTACTGTGTGAAATACACTAATGTAATTATATAAGCATGGGATAAAAGCCTACTACTGAAATTCTAGTGAGGTTCAGGATGTTGGGAAGGCGAGTGGACATCTATTAGGGCTAAATTTTGCAAATGCTGCAGCTGTGATGCTGTGAGAAAGCAGGCGGGAGGTGTTTTGCTGCTGCTGCAGTGAGGACCCTCTTCAGGGTTGAGTTTGGGGAGCAGGGAGCCCTGCCCTGGGGCCAAGCCCAGCTTTCCTTACCTAAATGCTCCTGTAAAGCTGCAGCGTAGAGATACCATAAGTAGATGTACTTAATTTATCACTCTGTTACTAGGCAGGTTTCTAGGCAGGCTTCAGCCTAACTTTTATATTTTGTGGTTACTGAAATAGCTCTGATCTTTTTTGGGATGAGTTCTAGCTGTGGAGGTACAACAGCCTTTCCTTTGCTATCTCTTACTTGCACCCATGCACTTTAATTCTTCCTCCCTTCTTACCTTTTTGGGGTAAAAATAGACTAGAGGCTTTAGCCCAGTTTAAACCCATCCAGCATGTTGGGGCTGCTGCTGTATTTGTCCCAATCCAAATGCCTGTGCCCAGCATTCCCACCTGGTAAAGTAGGTGAGATCACACCAGATGTACCCAGGACAACAGGCTGGGCCTGGCTGCCTGCCCTACTCTTCCCCCTGGGGACATTCACAATGCACTCACATGTTTTTAGTGGACATTTTAACAGTTTAAGAGGCTGGCAGAACATCAGAGGCCTGATGGCAGTTCTGAAAATCCAAATTGTTCCAAGTAAAGCCATCCCATGGTGGCTGGCCAGGAGCCCCAGGAGACAGTAGAGGCAGAGGTCTTGTCTCAGCAGAATTACAACAACCATGAAACTTCCTTTCTGCTTCAGTTTGTGCACTGACCATTTTTTTCCTGGTTCTTTCCTCCTTTGGTTGCTCCCCAAATTACATTGGGCTGTTGCCTATTTAGCAGTGGAAGCAGCTGATAGTGATTGAATAATTTTGCAGTTGGATGTGTAAGACAGCACTTGCTGTGATGTTTTGTTCCTGATTGGATTAGTACGGCTCTTTACTTGGCTGATTGACACAAACTTGATTTTCTCTCTGAGCTTCCACTGTTCATTAGAAATTCCCCCTTTGAATAACTGCTCCTGCAATGAAATATGTTTTCAGGGTAGTTCAGATGAAATGAAACCACACTAAACCTCTGTGTTTGCCTTGGTTAGTTCTTCAAAAAAACCCAGAATGGGCTTAGGAAAGGGTATCTCATCCAGTGATGATTTTAAAATTTTTTTTTCTATCATCACCATAGGGAATACCTCCTAAAAATTGGTCAGCAATTTAATCTTCTGAATACCTGTTGTTGAGAAACATCAGGTGTGCTTCATTGAATTCTGGTGCCAATGTCCACTTCCTAGAGAAATTCCCATGTCACATTTGCTGGAGTAACCCTTGCTTCTCCTCTGAATCTTCTGTCCTTTGCAGTAGCTGTGGTCATGCTTCTTTATAGCAAAAGTTTCTCTCAAGGTCTCCCCATTTGAGCTTTTCAACAGATAAGGCATATCAGCTAATGGAAGAAATAGCTCAGGTAGCTCCTTTTTCAGCATTTAGATGCTTTCAGCAGGCTGAGTGTTTGGGGACAGGGAAGACCTGGTGAGAGCAAGGTGGGGTCCAGGGGCTGGATGCAGGTGTTTGCATGCATGTAGCATTGGGTGTGAGCTGCTGCCCTTCAGTGTGTGTCCTGCTGACAGATTTCTAGTCCTCACAAAAGAAAAAAACCAAACAAACCCACAGAACAACGTGTTATCTTTATTCATGGCAGTTTCCACTGCCCCTTTTTTCTCCTTTGTCCTGTTATCAGAAGCACCTTTCTTCTGAGTCAGTTTAGATCTCTTCCAGTTTTCCTGCAGTCACTTTAAACCCCTCCAGTTTTCCTGGGGCTGTTAAGGAGTGGAGTTGCAACAGCTGGCTTCACCAATGGCAGCAGGCAGGGAAGACCCATCTGGGCTGCAGAGAGCTCAGGGCTCCTCTGCTGTCCTTGGGATGGTGTTCCATGAGCAACCCACCAAACACAAGCGGTGCAGCAGGCACTGGCAGAGTTAGCATCCCACAGACGCGTGCAATGGCTTTCCTGCCGGGGGTCTGAAATGGACACAGACTGTTATTCCCAACACTGAGAGAGCTGAGGACATGCTCCAGCATCCCTGTCACACACTGCCACATCCCAGTGGCAATGCAGGAAGCATTTGCTTCCCACAGATTTATCACTAGCATCTACGCTTTGTTCGAATTTCACAAACCAAAACATTTGGAAGATGGATGCAAAGCAAAGATGAAGGAGTGTGTGTCTGGGACTCCGTGCATTCGACTGCCAAACAGGTGTCAGTTCGTTTCTGAGGACCACAAAAAGGTGTTTCTAGAGCCAGGTCTCCCTCATGAGTGATGCCTTAAAAGGCTTATTAGAAAAGCTTCCTGCTTGCTCATGCTTTTTGGCCATCAGGAAAAGATAAGTTATCAGTGCTGGGGGATCAGTTCTCTCCAAGTGACCCGAAGAAATTATCAGTAAAAACAGACAAATTCATCCACTGCATCTGCTTTCCCCTCGTGCCATCACTGACATGAATGTAAACAGCTGGGACGAGAGTGCCAAGAGAATGAGGATTTAGCCCATTAAAATGGCACTGCTTTAACACAGCTAGGACAAATCTCTGCTCTTGAGTGGTTTGGGACATGATAATAGCTTTATTTATGCTGCTGTGCATGCAAGTAACTGCTGCATTTAACAGAAACAGTCTGAGCTCTTATGAGCTGTATTTGAGTCTCTGCAGCGAGTTTATGGGTTGCTGTAGGGGCATTTCATATCAGAAACAGACACACTCAGGAAGGCTGCTTACTGAAAATAAACTATTGTTTGGTGTCCAGTCTTAGAGCATCTATTAATGTTTGGCCCTTAGACACTTAGTGTGATGTTTCAGTTATAACTGCAGTTATAAATAGTTACAGACACCAACATAAAAGCACATGGCTTCGACAGGCTGCCTTGGTGCTTACCTTTTCTTGCACTGGCCAATCAACATAAATACTATGAGGCTAATTGACAAACTCGGGATGACTGGAATGAGGATAAATAGCTGCTTGTCCTCTTTTCTGGACACTGCAAAGATAAATGACAGGAAGTAAGAAGATGTTAGAAGTGATTGTATTACCTCCTACAAAGCTTGGGCTCAGATCTCATCGTGTCCACATTACCCTACATGTTTTTATTTACTTGTTCATTTGTTTGTTTGATACAGGTATATGCTACTGGGTGGGCTAACATCCTCCTTCAGGGTCATGTATCTCCTGCAAATAGATGCAGTCACTGCTATGTGCCTCTCCCCTGCCTTCTGCATCTTGCACCAGAACCAGTGCACACAAGGACAGCCCAAGACAGCCTACAGGGCTCAAAGGAGCTGATCTGTGGTGCAGGACAGGCAGCAGGATGCCCTGTGGAGATACTGCAAGTACCCCGTGCCCTCTCTTGCTCAGCAGTCGCTCCTCCACCCCAGCTGTCCCCATGCAGCAGGGAAAGGTGCTGCTGCAGAAGCATTAATATTTTGGGGCTTGCCTGCTAACTGCACTGGAGATGCAAAGCTGTAGGAATGGCTGTGCTGGAGGAGGCTGAAGGTGTAACTAAGGCAGCATCCCCCCTCCAGTGCTGGACACCAGCAGATGCCATGGCAGCCATCAGCACTTGCACCCAAACAGGTTTTATAAAGGATGTAGAAGAAACACGGTTTACTTTGTGCTCCATACCAGAGAAACAATCCTGTGTCCATTCACTCCAAAAGCCCTGGTCAGCACAAAAAATGTTTGTTCTCCCCCTGACACGAACACATGAAACGTGGCTTTGGTTTGCTCTGGAAATCGTTAAAGCAGTTTCCATTTGGGTCGACACAAACTGAGGAACAAAACAAAAAGAAGAAATATCACAGAAGTACGTGTCACAATCAGGATCTGTCTGGTGTGGCCCGATGTTCCTGAACACTGTCCAGGCTCTGCAAACATTTGGATTATCTTTTGGCACTTTTAAATGATTTCATAATAGTTTTGTACAAGCTAATGTAAATAACATGACTATGAAGACAAATCTACTGAAAATAATTTCTGGAGGTGTCATCATGTATGTTGCCATTTATGCCTGTTAATTTATGGAATAATCTTTTAATTACCTAAGGTGATTCATGAGTGAAATACAACAATTAAAAAAGGTATGTCCCCTATGATTAATTAGTCCTTTTCATTTCTGCCGTCCAAACTGCACCTGGATCATTCACAAGAAGAAAGCACCATGCATAAAAGATGTGTTCTGCCCCGGGCCACTCCTTTTGGGAGATTAGAATTATAGTTTCCTTGGTTCAAGTTGTGCCACCCTATTCAGGGAAACAAGCCACAGCAACCTTTAAATTTCTTCAATGACAGTTTTCTGAGAAAACAGGCAGGAGGTATGAGGAAATGCTCACTTGGAGCCTCCTGCTGGGATCTGTTACTGCTAAAGCAAAGCTGAAGCTGGAGGTTAAGGGGGTTAAGGAGGAACATGTGCAGTGCAGCAGCCGGTCAGTGATTTCCACCGGCAGTGCCGGCCGGGGCTGTGCACAGTCAGTGCCCAGGGTAACCCACACCCTGCTGCAGCCTGTGCCTCCCCACCGCCCCTTCCCCTCCCTGGGGCACTCTGGGTGCTGTCCCTACCGCCCAGGCAGCCGTGGCTTCTCCCACATCTTCTGCCACCTGCACCTCGTACTCCAGGCAGTGTGACGGCATTCTCCCTCCCGGTGGGCTCCAGGCCACGAGGAGCTCCTCAGCTGCAGACATGGAAACCACCAGCTGCTTCGGGGCTGAGGGCTTTGCTAGGAGGGGAGAAAAAAGAGAGGCGGTCAGGAGGTGCTCTCAGACAGCTCCTGGTGGAAAGGCTTCAGTTCATCACCGCCAGCCTCTGTCCCTTTTCCCCGTTGACGGGGTTTCTGAGCTCTCCTGGCTCTGAGCCACGATGCTGGAATAGCAAGATACCACAGAGTCTGGAGGGTGGATTATTTATTTTAACTTGACACCCAGGCTGGATGAGGTCCTTGCTCTGGGCTGCAGTGCAGGGGATTTGAAGCACAGGGCTGTGAGCACTGTGCTCGGCACGTTCCCCTCGCAGCCGCCAGCCCTCCCTGTGCTGCTGGGGCAGCCTCGGCCCCTGCAGTGTCACTCCACTGCACTGCTGATCTCACACTCTCTGCATCCCAGAAAACACTCTGGTTTGTGTCAGACGCCCAAAGCCACACACGAAGCACGTGGCAGCATTAATGGAATTCAGAAATCCTGCTCATTAGCCCAGTGGTTTAGCTGGAGGACTGGCTATTTTTCCTTCTGGCTTGTAGGCAAATGCACCAGCATGGTGTCTATAATAAAGCCCATGTACATGTAATGTTTGCACATCACGCTGTGCCTTGCTCCTGATGCCTTAGGGTTTAACTTTTATATTTTTCAAATCCTGTACTGCTTCGTGTGTAACTCTGAAGTTTCTTGTGGTCTGTTAGCTGCTGTTCTCTCATGCTGGTTAGACATAAAAAGCCACTCTAGATTTGCTCTCCAGGGATACTTAGATTGTCCCAGGCCCCAAAATATGTAAACTAAGGCCTCTGACGAGGAAGGCAAACTTGGGGTAGTTATGTCATTAACTGGGGTTGTAATTGGAGAATTGATCCTGACGTGCAAATGGACCAAACTTATAAAATTTGGAAGAACTCGTGACCTGGGGTCTGTCTTGGGTGTAGCCTTTTGACTGCCCAGGGTGCACCTTTGAAGGCCCTTCAAATCAATACCTACCTTTCTTCCCTTATTCTTGTCTAGTTTCTATTTTTAGGTGGCCATCTCAGGCATCACTCTCTTTCCCTGTCTCTCATGGGTTTGAAATCCATCTCTGCTCTGACAGACCCCATCACACTTTGCACTCAGCTCACCCCAGACCTTAGCTTGGTTTGAACAGCAAAGCCTAAAGATCTCTCCTGTGCTTGTGAGGAGTGGAGCAGTGGTTTCAATTCCATCAGCAGTAAATGAAGATATCTCTATGACCTTGCTACTAGAGCCAAAACCCCATAGCTGCCCTGCTGTATGCCCACCAGGCCATTTATATGTCCAGTTGTCCAGCTGCCAAATGCAGCACTTGGAGGCACCCACTGACCCTCCAGGGTTGTGCTGGGTGGTGTTGCTTGCCCACAAACACTCTTGGAAGCTAAAGTCCTGTTTGGCACATGCCACAGCCCCTTCCCTGGGGGAAATGCACACATTCCAACCACCCACCTACAAAAGCACACATTTATTTGAGACCCCTAATGCAGGAGGTGGGCCTGGGGTTTGTGGTGGCCACAAGGGTCCCCTGTTGCTTCCCTGCTGTCATTACCGAGGTTGTGAAGGCGAAGGGTGGTGTACAGTGGCCGTAGCAGGGTGGCTGCTGCTGAACCATTGACACAAATGTTCAGATCCTGGTATTCTGCCTGGCTGAGGTTTCTCAGCACGCAGCCGACGTTCACGCCGCGATCCTGGATGTAGTGATCGCACTGCACCACATGGTCCAGCCCCTCGTACCTAGCAGTGGAGAGGGAAACAGAAAAAAATAACCAGGGCAATTTACTACTTGGGTAAAGAGTTTTTTTGTAAGATTGGACCTAAGCCTCGAGTATTGCCCATATCCCACCCTTTGTCCAAAGCACAGAGCTGTGGATCAGCACCTGGACTCCTGCTATGGCTAAAGTGTGGAGAAAACACAAAATTAACATGCACAGACAGCTTCCCAGGCTGGTTTGTAGGCTGTGTCAGGCTCTCCTCAAGTCCATTCCTGTAGCACAAGAGGTCCCACTGTGTGACTGGAGCCAGGGAAGAATCTGGCCTCTGCTCATGGAGACAGTCATCCTCCCCTAGGGCCCTTCCTGCTCCATCAGTCACAGACTCTGGAGTTGCAGAAAGGTGCCCTCCCAAGCCAAAATGAAATGTTTTCAGGCAGGTGATGTGTGCCATGAATGTACTGCCTTTGGGGGCCACTCCCCAAAGCTGAGCTGCTGGCTCCCTCCTGGAAATACTGACTGGTGTTTCATATTAAATTTTAAGATTCCTGCTAGTTTATGCCCTCAAGGCAGGGCTGAATCTGGCCCCTGTACTCCAGACCTAACGAAAGTCTCCCTGCAGAGCACATTATGTTTGGGGGGAAAACTTCATGTTCTAGTACAATAAAAAGTTGCTCACAGGGATCAAAGGATGCCGTTGGTGTCCACGCAATCTTGGGATGAAATGGGACCCAGATCCAGATGCCTGGTTTTATTGAAGGCAATTAAATACAGGTTGGAGTTTTTTAGTGTTTGTTTTTCTTTTAGGTATGAATCATGCATTTCCATGGTTTCCTTCAAGCAGATCTTTGCAGTTAGCAAAATGGTTTTGAATCAGTGCTTCTGCTTTGAAGACTACTTCCAAGAGTTACGTGGAACCTCTTTAAAATGCAGCTATGCTTTTCTTCACGTAGCCCAGTGGCATGAAACCCAGTCTAAGTCATCCTTTCCAAAATATCATAGGAGCTGAAGCACAAATACAGTATTTACTTTGGCCCAAACCACTAATTCTAGCTATGATTTTCCTACAGAACAGAATCTAGGCACCAGTTTAAAAGAAACAGCTGAGAAATATGTGTTATTATTATTATTACCTTGTGGCAGCATGTTTGCTTGTATAAGATGTGCTGAGGCTATGAAAACATATTTGAACACTAAAAATCCAAGTTGCTGAGAAGCTCCACTCTGTATCTAGGGCTCACTGAGCTTGGTAGCCTCCTGCTAAATCCTGTCCTATTGAGATATAAGCAGTGTGATCATGGGAAATGTGCAGCCAGAACTATCCAGGTGTATTCAGCAAAGAGAAAGCACAAATCTTTATGCTGGACAACATGCAGTAAACACCTCAGGGGGATGAATAAAAGGAAAGGAGGAAGTGAGAAGGCATTTCCTGGCAAAAGTCAGCAGAAGCCTGATTTTAAGAAAGTGAGAAAGGATTTGGTGTTTTCTTGCCAGAAGGCATGTGTGGCTTGGGACTTTATTTCAGCTCATTCTGGGTGAATTGGGCAATAGCATTGCCAGCCATAAAAGCATATTTACTGGGTCATTTTTGTACTCTGAGTGGTTCACTTGGTTGCTGCCTGGATGTTTTCCTATTTTGCTGTTACCTACCAATAATACAGCCCATAATGTACGCCATGAGGTGTGAGGAGACCTGGCTGCCAGCTGCACTTCAGGTATTCCCAGTCATGATAGATGCAGTGGAAATTCTGGACCTCTGATTCCAGTTTTCCTGTCAGATGAGAAGGAAATAATCACTGTTTAACAATGTACCAGTCAGACCAAGCAAAATATAATTTTTTTGCCTTTGAACAACCGTGTGCTGCAGTGAAAGATAGGAAATGAAAAGAGAGGAGAAGAAAAGGCTGCCAGTCAGAACTATTAGTTTTACTGCCAAGTGCTCTGTTCCTCATAAAAGCCAGTCCATCTTAGAGCAGAAAGATGCTTAACTGACCCTTTCATTCAGTGGTGGAGCTCTTGCAGGGCAGCTGAGCAGAGTCTGGGCACAGGCAGAGGGAAAGGAGCCCCAAGTATCCAGTAACCACAACCACAGCCTTTGGTAGCAGACCCGCTCTGGTGCCTTAAACATCAGCAAGCCCTGCAATGACTTATCCATCCAGGAACCCTCAAGCCAGCATTGTTTCATGCAACAGGCTCATGCAAAGCACAGAACTGCGCCAGGTACCCCAGACTGCTCCTAACCTTGTGGTGGGACCTGAAAGGTGGCATAAATCCAGTCACTTTGCACTTCCACGTCATCTGTACACCACCCTTTGAGCAGTGTCTGCAGCCTCACTTCAGCGGTCCTGCTGAGGTCAAATCCAACTCTGAATTTTAGCTTCCTAGTAAAAATAACCTGGTTGAAAGACAGACTTTTTAAGCACCTCTTCTGTCGCTAAGTGGGCTGCAGAATTAGGTACCCTTGCTCTTGCTCCAGCTGCAAATAGTCTCATTGGTGTGCTTTATTGTCTCTTTACATTTCTGTCCTGCCTCACTTGCCCAGTGCTCCTCCAGCACTAATTTACACCTGCTGTGCCCAGCCTTGCTGGCTGTGAGTCCCTTCACCCCACAGGACACAGCAATGACAAGGCAGAGCAGGCTGGTTAATGGGACCCCCAGCAGGAGCACTGTGGACCACCTGAGGAGGATACCACCACAAACCCAGATAAAAGGCATTTGTTTATGGTGTGAGATAATCAGAAACAGAAGGAACAATGAGTCTTGTAAGGCTGGTTCTTGTGGGAATCACAGCCACACCCTGCAAGGGTGGACCAGCAGCCAGGCAGGGCAGTAAGGGCTCCCCCACCACTGTGTACCACCGGGCTCAGCCTTTTGTGGGACTTTCTGAGCACCCCCTATGAGGGTTTTGCTATTTTTTTTTTCCTCAGACTTACTCCCCATCACTTAATGCAAGGAAAACAAAGTTGACAGAGATTTACAACAAGTGATGAGACAAAGTGTTGTGTTAGCCCACATAGGACTGAGGTAACATGCTGTAAAATGCATCTGTGCCATAAAATGCATCCATGTACTGCAGGGGGAACAGCACTGGCACAGCCCACAGTCAGGCTGCCCTCAGCACTCCCCAAGTGTGAGAGCTGTCTTGAGCCAGGTATTTCTAACAGATATCAATGTTTGCTTCTGCCGATGTCCAGTGGATTTTCTTCAGCCTGACCGCTCTTCATGACCTTATCTGAGGTCAAGATTTTGGCAAGGTGTCAGAGGTGATTTTGTTCTAGTCTGTACGTCTGCCTCATATAAGAAACTTTTATTACCCATGATTTCAGGAATTCTGATGTGTTTTTTGAAACAGTGTATGCCTTTCTTTCAAATTGCAGTTAAAATCATCCTGGAGGAATCTGCACAGACACACCCTGCTGCATATCTGGGAGTGTGAGCTGCATCATGACCAACATCAGGCCCAAGGGCCCCTTTCCACGCCCTTGCATTTGCAATGCACGGCTGCAACTGGACTTTCCACCTCTGCAGGCTCCCATGGGATGGCTGGGGCTAACCCCATTTCTGTGGTGGCTGAGCACGGCCTGGCAGCCTTGGCTTTGCTGACTCAGGCAGGTGAAGCAGATGAGCTGTTCCAGCAAGCAGCTGGGCTCCACAGCACTGCCAGCCTGATGGATTGCTCCTTCTCTCTTCCTGGTCTCTTGAGCTGGCAAGCCCTCTAGCACTCCTGCCTTAGGATTGTACAAAAAAATCCCTTTTTTCTTTCAGGATACCAGTCTGTATTTTAGGTTGTTGGGCAAGATCCTCGGCATATTTTTCCTCAGTACCTTGTGCCAACCAAACAGCTCCCACTGCTGAGTTTCTCCTCTCCCCATTCCATTTACCTTCCTAAGTGTGCAGCAGCTTTCATCTTCTAAGCACTCACAAAATATGTTCCAACAACCCTTTCTGTGCCGTGCCTGCTACTGCCCTGCTGCACACCAGTGAGAGAAAACTGACAATTTTATTAAAGAGCTGAGTTAGAGTCAACCATATCTAAAAGAGAGAAGCAAATGGTACTTAAAACACACTTCTGGGTAGAGGGAATGTTGGAACATTAGGATAATCAGTGAAATTTCACTTTTATTTGTTCACCACTCTGCATCCCTAAGGATCTGTTGTCTCAGGTCAAGTCCCATAAAGCTGCTTTTGAAAAGTGTAAATTTTTTTTCCTTTTACAGTGAGGAATGTTATTGAAATATTTTGGGCAGCAAACACCCAGCCCTCTGACAGAAATAACCGCTCCATGGCTGCTGCCGCTGCTGTTACATTTCAAAACACATTCCCATTCAAACCACTGAAACATTCTGGTTTTTCATGGAAAACTGGAACTGCTTTGGTTCCACTCCTCCTTGAAATGCAAACATAAACCTGTGCAGGAAGTAAAGGCAGAACAATAGCCCTGGTTTGGGAGGACTAATTCATGCTTTGCCCTACCTTCCAGTCTCTGTCCCCGCTGTTGCGATATTCAAACTTGTATTTCACCGTGCATTCGTTGAAGGTTTGTACGTGGGGTGGAGGCTTCCACTCTACATCCAGAGAACCCAGGAGCCCAGGGTCAGTGATCTGAAGGTCTCGTGGGGGAGCAACTACATTAAAAACAAAGCAGAGGGTAAAACCGGGTGTCAAAGTGAAGAAAACAAACACAAAGCAGTCATGAAATTTGTTGATATGATAAGTTGATATGATTTGTTGAAATGCAGCTGCTGGATGTGGAGGGAAGTGCTGCTGGCTGCAGCCCTGGATGTTGAATACCCTGTTCTCAACAAACCACACAAGCTCTGCTCCCACCCACCCCCCGAAAAACCAGTTTTACTGGTGCTCAGAGAAAACACTTGAGGACCATTGAAAATGCACACAGAATGCCACTTTTTGACACTCTCTTTCAAGATGTTTTAAGCAAAACTGCTGTCCTGGGGTGACCTTTCATGTCCTCTATTTGCTGACCTTCAACTCATGATATTTACCAACCTTCAGGACAGTTATCCCTGCAAACATTGTGTTCAGCACACACACCAATGCAGGATGACAGGTCAAAGCATGCTGTCAGGAGGATTTCTATTCCTTTACCATTATAGACACAAATCATCCATATTGCTTTAAATATTCCTTTCAAGTATATTAAAGATTACTGGGAAAAAAAAAAAAACAAAACAGGAAAAAAAAGGGCAAAAAGCAGAGAATTAGAATAATTCTTATTTTGGACATCTACCAATACTACACAAAAAGTGCCTTTACAGTTGATCTGGCTTTTATAAGAATATAAGGTGCTGATATATGTCAATAAATAAGTAAGTATTGTGGATGAATTCCATACTAAGGTGTGTCCTAATGGTCTAGCTCTGTATGGAGTTGTCATTCACATAACAACAGCTGTTTGGCTGCTCAGTTTTATTAGCTGAAACAAAGTCAACTTTTGTTGATGTCTAAGGTCATTTTTCTCCACTGTCTAAAGGTGAGATTGTCCATTTGGTTTCTGCATGATACACTTTATTTCCCAGGAATTTGGAGCCCATCTCCTGTCAGTATCAGTCTAGCACTACCTCCATTCTCCCTTTGAATCTGGCCTCCAGATCACTGGCTTCTCTAACACCTTTTTCATGTCTTCATCAGGATTTACACCATTTTCCCCTTTTATTATTTTTATAAACCCATGGTGAAAGCAGACCATAAGAATATTTTTCAGTGGAATATGGCGACATAAGTCCAGCTTTAATACACTCCCTGAAAAGTTTGTAGGGTACATTGCTGGAGGATGTTTCTTCTACAGAAATTTTCTCAAATGAAACAAAACACACTTGGGGCAGCCATTTGAAAATCCCACTTTCCCCCATATGTGAAGCTCCATGGGAGATTTGTTGCTACAGTAGATGGTGAAGTAGGAGATGTATTTAGGACGATACTGGAGCAAGTGCTTGGGAAGCTCCTCCTGAGTGTTTAAATGCTGAGCCTCACAGCACTGCAAACAAGGAAGCAAAAAGCTGCTAGCCTTTGTCATGAGCCAGGTGATAAGCTGTCAAGAGATGATTAGATTGGTCAGAACTGGAATTTCTGACTGGCTATGAGTATGCTCTGAAATTTATTTACATCCTGAGCTTGAGCAAAACAGCAGTGTTTTTTCAAAAGAATTGTTATTGTAAACAGCAACTCTTGCAAAATAAATTTTGACTGGATTTCAGAGGGAACAGAAAAGCTTCTTTTTGGGATGTTGCTGGCATTCTGGGATTTGATTGTTTTTTAAATGTCAGCACCGCCTCTTGCAGTTTCTCATTCTCACAAAAATGCATTACCTTCTCACATCACCCATACAGAACACAGGACTAGAAATCCTCTATTCCATCATCCAGTCTTGAAGAAAAGTTGCTCCTGGATGTTTCTTGTAAAAAACCAAACTAACAGCATTTCCCCCTGATGTTTGTGGTGGTGAGTCAGGTGATGCTGAGCTGGCTGTGGGATACCCACTGCCCTCACAGCCACCCCTCCTGGCTGCTGGGCACGCTGATGTCACCAACATCACTGCTTTGGTGACAAACCCCTGCCTGTCCCCAGCTGCCCCCCACCACCTCTGTCCACACCATGCCCTCTGAGGCAGTGCAAGCAGCATGTGGGGTTTGCAAATTTCCACCTATTTTGCCAGTGGAAAAATGGCAGCCTGCCAGGTGTCCCCCTCTTATCTTCCACCTCTGTGTCTGCACTTCCCTGTGCTGCTCAGAGAGGTGGAGGTGACACTTATGTTTTCTGAAACCCATTTCAAAGGCAGCCTGCTCTGCTCAGCGTGGCAGCAGGGGGGTTGCTGGCAGCTTTCTGTGTGTGCTGGCTGCCAAGACAGGCAGTCTCTCAGTGGCCTCCTGGGCAAGTTCTCACCTCTGCACCACGCACTGGTTACAGCAGGGAGGGAGGGCCAGACCTGCTCACCATCTCTCTGGGTGCGAAGTGCCAGCTGCCAGAGGCCAAAAGAGCCAGCAGGTGCAGCGCAGCAAAGAGATGCTCAAGGGCTTGAAGCAAAGGGTGCTTCAAGTGCCATTGCCAGCAGTGATAGCTTGAAGAGCAGTATTGTCTTAGAAGCATCATTCTCCAAGTACAAATAAGCCTTGTGTTTCTTACACCCAGCACAGTCTGTGTGGCAGGGACCATGCCCAGGAGCATTTATGTATCTGAGCAGAGTTTATATTTGATAACTCTCTATCAAACAGTGTATTTGCTGTGCACCAAAGGCAGTCTCTTCCCCTTTCAAATTCGCTCAGAAAAACATCCACTAAACACATAATATATTTAGACAATGGATTACAGGTTTATAAACCAGCCACTCACACAGCAGTGCACACACACAGAAGTTTTGGTTGAAGGACAAGCTCCACAAAGGGCCCAAGTTAACACGAAGCAGGAGTTAGGCAGTGACACAACAGCACACCGGGTTTTACCTGTGGTGGGGGAGGAGGAGGCCAACACCCAGCCCCACACCAGAGCCACGGGGAGCACGGGAAGCCTCCAGGGAGCCATCAGAGGTCAGGGGTTCCACTGGCCAGGTGCAGGTCAGAAGAGCAGTCCAGCAGCGTGGGTGCGAGGGGGCTGCGGAGACACAGCGGAGTTCACAGCTTCAGCCTCACCGAGGGGCCCTGGTGTTCCCTCTGCAGGCTCAGCACTGACAATAAGCTGGCTTTACTTGTTTACCAAGGCTGATTAATCATTTCCCAGAGGACTTCTCTTTGCAACTTTTGGTGATGGTGGCACATGGCTTTGAAATAATTTCTGGCCAGCTAAGTACACTCTCCACAAGTGTGTCAGTCTGTACTCCAGTCACCAGCCCCTCTGTCTCACGTCTTCTGTGGAAAGTGATTCAACCAAGAGACTGACACCCTGCCATGGGAAATGCCTTGGACCAATGATATTTTCATTAAAAAAAAAAAAAAAAAAGAAACCAGAATGCCTGAGCCTTGCCTTATCCAATAAGCAGACACATCTTATGCAGCTATCGCCACCTTTTGCCTTTCCTGTTCCAGGACTTGGTAGGAATGGTAGGAATGCTTCTGAGAATTCTTCTTAGTTGTCATGGCAATATTTGAAGGGGACAGATTTATATTCCTGTGCAGGTCTGCTGGAAGGAAGATGGGGACTGAGAGGGAGAGGAGCAGAGTTTCCAGGGAGGGGGCTACTCCTTCTTTCAGATTTCATGCTGAAGCTGGGTAGAAATTACTGCCTACAGACACCCCAGCTCAGCAAGCTTCCCCATGCCAGAAAGCACATGCTGACAGGGTTTTAATTTTTTTCATACAGATACAGGTGTAGTTATAGATTACATAGAGATGGAGGATGAGAGAGATCTATAGATTGTATATGTATACAGATCTAGGTACATAAATAGGTATAGATATAGACATTAATCTTCCTGGAAGCTTGAGGCCAATGCTCGAGCTCCACTTGAGTAAGAACTTGGCAGGATCAATGTGAGCATGCAATTTATCACTGAGATCTATTCAGAAAACAAATTCATTTTATATTGCCCATACAAGCCTGGCTTAAGTAGGTGAAATCCCAGGTCAGACTCTGGCACAGCTGCTTCCTCCTTAGCACCCACAGCTACCATGCAACAATGTGAAATTGGGGCTCTGCTGAACAACAGAACTTCAAGTTGCAGGGATCTTTAGAAATCTGATTGGAGGATTGGAGCCAAAAAAAACCTCCATCACTGGAAAAAGTGGTTCAGGGTAGCCAAAGGAGGAGACAGGCTGTGCTGGCCAGGGTATCTGTATGTGTTTAAAATAAACCAGAAATTCTAGCTGGCAACACATAGCAGCAACTAAAAATACACAACAATTTTAAAAGCAAATTTTCAATTTAAATTAATATCAAATCCCCCCAGTCCATCACATAATTCTAACTATTACATCACATAAACCCATCACGTATGTATCTTTATTACATAAGTATTATTATTTCAGCAATACCAGTAATTTTTCTGCTTTGCTGTGAAATGAGAACGTGTAGTCAGAAAAAATTACTGGAATTACTTCTTTAACCTATCAAACACGGCATAAAACTTGTGTCAGTACAAACCTGGCTGTAGGCAGTGAGTCTGTGTTTCAGAAAGGTCCAAGGATGCAGTGACAAGGAGAGGCAGCTTACAGAGCTGGGAGAAGCAGCAGCTCTAACTCGGAGCTGATGAGCAGCAGCATCCAAGCACTGTGTGTGAGTGTTAGCACAGAAAGCTTCTTTTCATTTCCAGGACAGTTATTTGAATATACTAATAGGGTTTCACAAGGCGAGTAAAAATAAACAAAGGCTTTCACAGAGAGGTTTAAAACCTTCAAAGTGCTCTTACCTGGACCTCTAAGTGCATGGGAGCCCATCTACCTCATGAGTGTAGGGCTCCTCAGCAGCTTCATGTCTGCTCTGCTCAAAGCTTTGTATTTCACAGAAATCTTGTGGTTTTTAAAGACTCCTCTCTGCTCTCCCCAGGGATCAGAAATCACATTGCAATGTAACGGCATCGGCCACACGGTCAGAGGCTTTATTAAGCACCAGAAGGAACATTGCCGTGATTTATGAGGTGCTGGTGTTAATTGTTGCTGTTACGTACTCAAGAAGTTCAAAGGTATGTTTGAAATACTGAAGTGATTAATTAAGATGAAAACCAAATGGCAGAACCAGTGCAGGCTCTCTGCTGGAGGCACACAGCTGTCCCCAGCAGCTGGCACCCACAGCCCCACCACTCACTGCAGCCCCAATCATCGCCTCAGCCCACGTGGCTCTACCTGGGGGTCCCCAGGGCCATCCCCACCACAGAGCCTTCCCATAAGCTTGCTGGCTCTGGAGAAAATCCAGCCTCTCCTGGCTCCTGGGGCTCTGCAGGAAATACAGTGAATTATCCCTCCCCTCGCCCCTCTGCTGTGGCCAGGCATATCAGCCCTGAGCCTTCTACAGCCTTGCCTGCCACCATTTACTTCACCCCTGCTTTCCTGCATCACCCTGCAAGCCCTCCCTTGCCCCAGCCTGGAGAACTCTTGCAAGGAGCGGGTGCTTCAACCAGACCTGGTTTATCCCAGGTGAGAAATCTGTTACTGAAAAAAGGAATCTGATGGTTCCTGCTGCTCTAAGGACCATTCAAGGTCATGGCCAGGAACACACGAGTCAGTTATGGCTGTGTTGCCTCCTGTGAGCTGAAGGAATTTGACTGCAGCAGCTCCCCTCCAGGAGGGACAAGGGGGATGTTTCGGGAAGAGCAGAGCTGTGGTGCACATGCCCTGACAAGCAGCAGGCTGTGGCTCAGGCTGACTCTTCCCATGGCCAAATTTAGGCATCTTGAGAAAGAATTCAGCCATACAAAGGAGATGAGAAATGGCACCAGGAACTGAAGGAGTGCTTCTTGCTGGGAAGAAAAATGTGCTCCAAGCACCTGCACAAGTCTTACGGTATCGCTGTTTGATTTGAGACCTGAATGAATGTGTTATCCCTTCCCAGCCGTAGTCCATGAGAATGTTTTGGAGCAGCAAAGGCAAGATGAGGCCCCTTTCCAGGTGCCAGCTGTCCTCTGCATGTCTCTGTGTGTGTGTGAAGACATGCAGAAATGTGTAGTGCTAAAACTCTCTCCTTGAGAGCCCTGTGAATTTTGGGGGTAAGGGAGTTATGTGTGAGTTGTCCCTTCACTGGAATTGCACAGTGCTGGCTTTTCCTTCTTACTTTGTGCAAAGAATGGCAAAAAAAGTCCCTTGCTGCTTGTAAATGTATGGCCTTGCTTTCAGAGTTATGCAAGATTAGAATTGAGCATTAATGTATTCTCGTTGTGTAAGCTATTTAAGCAGAAAAGGTCACACTGGACACATTGTTTGGAACAAATAAGAAGCATTTGCCAGCAGAGTGAATGCCAGTTCCCGAATGCTAGAACAGGCTCAGTTCCTGAGAAAATTAGATTGGACAAAAATGCATAGCTGGGATTTGCAGCGATAGGACTCCACACCACAACCAGCAGCGCTGGAGCACCCAGGAAGGAGCGGAGAGTGCAGGTCTGCACTGAGCAGTGCCTGCTGGTCCAGCTGCTCTGGCCACCCTCCTGCTCAGAACAACTCCCTTTGTGAACAACAGATGCTTTTCTCATCCTCTCCTTGTGCCATTGTGCTGGTACCTGCTGTTCCTGCTCTGTTCCTGCCCCTGCCAGTGTTGGTGCAACCTCCAAGCTGGTCCTGGAGGAGCTCAGCTGAGGGCACACCAGAGGGGATCCATGCCCTATTCCAGCAAAGCTGAGGGGAGGCGCTGCCCGTGGGTGGGAGAGACATCAGTGGCCCAGGGCACACCTCTGCACAGGACTCAGACCTTAGCTGGTACCACCCTTACTGACTGGAGCTTGAGCAGTGTCCCAACAAGCTGTGAGACAAGCAGGGACAATCCCTGGCTGTGCTGGACCAGAGCCTCAGGGCCCCGAAGTCTGGGCAGGGACAGGCAGGTGATTTGCATCTTAGTAACTGTTCTGTAAATGCGATTAAGTTGCAAAAAAAAAATCCGTCATAAGGTGATGATAAGCTCATGGAAGAAGAAGAAAATAAAACCAAGCCAGCTCTGGCTCACCAGCAAGCCCTGCACACAATGGGGAGGGTGTCCTGCCAGAGCTCTGTGCACTGAGCAGAACCTGGTGGCATCACTGCTGGCGGGGCTCAGCCTGCCCTGTGTCCCCCGTGCCCACCTGTCCTTGGAGGCCCCTGGTATCAGCAGCAAAACTCCCCTGAGCACAGCAAGGAGCAAAGCCACAGGTACTGTTTCCCCTTTGATTGTCTGCCTTCCCTGTTGCAACAGTATTTGAAGGGTGACTCATCTGGCTTGCTCATGAATGAGATTTTTTAGGATTTGTCAGCTGGGTGAGTGACTCCTGGAGTCTCTGTGTGCTCAGAACCATCTCACAGGAGCTTCCTCCTCCTCCCAGAGCATGGTCAGCTCCCAGAGCCTCACAGCTGCTCTCTGGGGCAAGATTAATAAAAGCACTACAGCCAGGGGAATGCAAACTTGTGAAGGTGCCACCAGGCTGAATGAGAGATTTCAAAGAGCTGAGAAGCCCCTGAGCTGGGATCTTGGACTATGACAGATATGCAGCTGCATGCAGAAATTAAAAAGCTCTTCTGTAAAAATCTGCTTCTGCTGGAGGAAATAAAGGAACAGCAGCATCATTGCTGAAATATTTCATTGCAAATGGCAAAGCAGTTGGCAAAGACCATTAGTGGAGCTAAATATAAAAAATGGGCCAAATCCTTTTTGGTTAAAATATATTTGATATATTCATCCCATTTGTGCTAAATTGGTTCTGTCAAGCAATCCATTGTCAAGCTAGATTAAAATATTGGGATGTGATAGTTCAAAATAAAAGCTTTCAACTTTGCAACCTCCATGTTTAGAAGCAGCTTTCTAATCACTGAAGTTAACAACTGAAAGGCTCCAGCTATGAAGACACCATTTGGTGTGAAATAGCATGTTTCATTTGATCCAAAAGGATAGTTTTGAAATTGCCAGTGGTGTGGAAAATGGATGATTTGTAAAAGCCTTTTAACTGCCTCATGTTTCAGGGAAATCAGTCTCTTTTACAAAACTTGCACTAAACAAGCTCTTTCCAAGGCGCTGGGATAAAGGACTCAGTAATTCCAAGCAGACCAGTGGCCTCCAGTGCAGTGTTACGGATTGCACTGGAAAGGGGATGTCACCACAAGGTCAAGTGCCAGGAAAAGGAACACGGGGCATTGGCAACAGACTGAGTGTTGCAAGGAAAAAATCCCTTCTTTGCATTCATAAATTAAACACTTGTGGCTGTTACGGGATTTCAGGAAATGATGGAAGGAATCCAGACTCTCTAGCAATACTCAGTATCAATATTTATTTTTCTGGTGCGTGGAGAGCTCAGTTTTCCGTATTTCTTTGCTGATGGCTACTCTCCTGGCTTAGACAGCATCCTAAGAAGAGACAGCAGCTGTTTGAATGTGCCTGTGCCATGTGAGCCAGCAAGGCAGCTGCCATGGAGCTGGCTCCACTGACATCTTTGCTTTCTGTAATCAGTGTTGTTCCCAGAAAGACCCATCCAGCCCAAAGTCAGGCATCACACACTCCCTCTGCCTTTCAGCTGACTCCGTGGCAGCCTCCCCACTGCCTACGAGGCACTCCTTACACAGATCCATCAACATTTTCCTGCAATCCCTGATGAAATGGTTTCTGTGTGGTGTGTCTGCTACCTTGGGAGCACCGAAGGATCCACAACCTGCTGGCTTCTGCCTTCACACTGAGTCATCTTTCACTCCTGGAGCAATTTCTTCCACAGCCTGCATGTACCCTTTGCTCACACGAGGACTTGCTCTGACTCTCCCTCTGATGCAACTGGGCTTAGACTGGGGGTTTAGCAGAGACTGCGAGAATAATTTAGTTCTTGTCATGGCACAGTGTCAGGTTTAATAAAGGACTCGGTGACTGTACTCTAGCATGTAAAACTTTTGTAGAAAAGAATTACAAAGCAGGGCTGAGGAATTAGACAGCGCTGAGCAGTATGTGTAGCAATGCCTGGGAATCAGCCTGCAGCAAAAAAGGGTTCCAGGGGCTGAGGGTGTGCAGGGCATGCTGGGGAGAGGCTGGAAGGGGATCAGGAGCACAGCCTGGAATGCCAGGGCCCAAATTCTGCTGCTAAATGCACCAGGGCATTACAGAAAAAAACTGAAATGAAGACACAAAGCTGGCAGAGCAACAACTGCAATGGGTTATGAATACATCCAGAGGGAGATGTAAAAGAAGCTAAAAGTTATCTCCAGAACAGAGAGGCTCTGCCACAGCTCCCAGAAAAAGTTTAGGGGCGACAAAGAGCCGTGTACCGGAGACAGAGCTCTGCCACATGGCTGCTCTTGGCAGACCTGGCCAGTCCCAGCACCATCAGCACTGGGTGCAGTGGGGTCCTGTGGCTATGGCAGGCTCTGCCAGGGGACACAGGGCTTACATGGAAGAGCTGTGCATCCCTGTTCCTCAGGAAGGTGCCATTCCCCTGTTGCTCCTGTTCCTCCCTGCCTGCAGACTCGGATCTGTGCTGCCCAGAGTCAGGGGGAGATGCTGACCCCATGCAGGAAAGCCCAGGGCTGCTCCAGGACCACTTTCTGCTCTTCAGGCAAGAGCAGACAGAAATAACACCTCGTACCAAACAGGTTGAGCTGTGAGCCCCAGTGGAGCAGAGAACATCCAAAGACAAATTGTTCTCACCCACACCATCTCCCCCTGCCTGTCCTGCAGGTTGGGCAGGAGCCAACCACAGCCTCCTGGGCAGCAGGCTCTGACCATGCAGGCACTCATTAAGAGTTAGAAAAACCTCCATTTGCTGCCTCCCACCAAATCCACCAGCCTGCTGCGGGGGATGGTGGATACAACTGATCCCACCCCTGGCCCAGAGGCTGCCTTAGGAAAGGCCAAAATCTCTCCACTTCAAAACTGAGCTTACCTGGAAAGGCGGAAGTCTTAAATCTTGGTGCAATCCTGAACGCAGTCTGAGCTGCAGTTACTGGAGCGAGCAGAGCAAGCTCCCAGGCTGGCTGCCATCCTGCTGCTGAAAACCTGAGTGCAGCACGGTGCCAGGAGCCTGGTGCCTTTCCATGAGAGCAGTTTTGTCGCCAGAGCGACGTGACCGATGGCAGCCGGGCCTTCAATCTCTTCTCCAGTGCTAAATCCTGGAAGGAGCTGACTTCTCATTGGGACTCTCCTGCCAGAGCCACACTCAACCTTCTGCCTGTGGTGAATGCCCAGGTCTCAGCCCAGCCTCCTTCCACCACATCCTGCTGGTGGGCATTCACCATCTCCACTGGCCACCTGCCCTGCCTTGTACCAATCTTATCCCAGCAGCATTTGCCCCCAAAAGTAATTACTTTTGTGGTAAAAGTATTTACTCCCAGTGGTAAGTACTTCCAGCCTTGTTTTCAGGTTGGTCCAGAATTAGACAGACATATAAAATAAGAGGTTGAGAGTTGTTATTAAAGCAGAAACATTTCACCTGAAGTGCTGTCACAGTAACTGTGAAAACAAGGCTGGCAGCAGGGCAGCACTCTGCAGATTGGCCCAGGGAGTGTGGATGGGGAAGGCAACAAAGCAGCATTCCTGACATGCAGGGATCAGCTGCCTCTGATGGCTCTGGCACAGGCAGCAAAGGGAGCCAATGCTCCCACTCAGCATTCAGGCCATCCTAAAGAGAGAGTAACTTCCTGGCTTCTGCTTCCCTGCCTTGTCTTTTAAAACTGATTTATTCTCCACAAGCCTCCAAGTCCTTGGGATATGCAAAATAAATCTCCCTTCCCTTCTCCTTTAAACTCCATCCAATGCCTTGCATCAGCGAGTTTGCAGACATGTTGGCAGAGGTGCTCTAGTGGAATCACTGTGCAGCGGGAGTAATAAGTGAAAAAACAGATATTCTGTAGAGTTGAACGCCCTGACCTGGGCTGCCATGGAGTCTGGCAATTCCCAGTCTCTTCCTTTTTGCTTCCTGCCTTGGTCTCCAATGGGGATGGAGCACTGCTGCTGCCTTGGGCAGAGCAGGATCTGCCAGGGGCCAAGCAGCCATCACCCCCACTGTAGGAAAAGGACATCCACAAGGACACCAGGACAGCCAGGCACCCCGGGCAGGCCAGCTGGGAGAAGTGGTCCATCCCAATAACAATGCAGCCAGGGAGCCCTGGGGCACCTTGCAGCCAGAATCTAATCCTGCCTTTGCTGCTGTGAGCAGGATGTGGCAGCCAGGTCCAGAGGGATGGGCACAGAGTCAGTGCCTGAACTGGCCAGCTGGCACATGCAGGAGAAAGGGCAAGGTCCAGGTCATCCTCACAGACTGGTCCTTGAACCCTGAGCTGCAACCCTGGGCATATAAAATAGCATTTTCCCTGGGGGCAGGAGGTTTTCCTGGAGTCTGAGGGGGTAGCAGTCCTGGCCTGCTCTCCTGTGCCTTCCCAGTTCTGTGTGATGACCAGGGATCACCAATGCAAACAGCAGCCCAAGCATTTATGGCTCACATCAACAACTTACTGATGTTGAAAGCTGCTTTGTGAAATGTTTTATTAAAAGTACAGTTTGGCCTGACAGTGAACAAACTGAGAAGAAATTATTCCAAAAAAAAAAAAAAAAAAAAAAAAAAAGACAGTCCAAAAATCCTGAAAGGATTTGTTCTTTCCAGATGCAGATCTTTGACACCTCCCCTAAGAGAGAAGTGTTAGCCCAGAATAAATGCTTGACCAGGACAGCATGATATCTGCTGACAGCTCTTATCAGCAAGCCAGTGCTCGATTAGGACAAGCCTAAAGAATGTAAGCTATATGAAAAGCTGTTTATATCTTCCCATAAAAGGAAAAGTATAGGAAGATACTTAAGTTAGGAATGACCACAAGATGGATTTCAAAACAGCCAGAATGTGGCTTGAAAAGGATGAGACACATATTGGTGCAACAATAGTGTAAACACAGATACACATACACAGCTGTCTGAAAATCTGCAGCTTAAACACCCTGCACTCTGAGCAGATGCAACCAAAGTTATTTCAAGAACACAAACGTCAGTGTGTGTTCTTGAAATAAACTTAAAAATAAAGAGGTCCTGGAAAACTCTCAAAGTTATATAGAAATTATGGTATGCATAAATCCAAATTCTGCACTGCAACTGAACAGCTATGCTGAGTTTCAAACACACACACACATTCAAAATAAAATCATAATATAAAGTAGCTATAACTTACCATCACACTTTGGGATTTTCCTTTAAGCTAGGTAACGTATAAGACAAAATACTTATTAGCTCTTAAAAAAAGAAAGCTGTAACAGTAAAACGGAAAAAAACCAGTCCTGCATATGTTCCTGTTCCTAGAGAGTAAGCTTCAATCAGCTGCATCTGACCAGGCAGCCTGAAAGTGTTCTGTGTGTAGGATGCTCAAGAAGAAATAGAGCAGACACTCAGTGCTCACAGATGTCAGGCTCAACATCCCCTCCCAGGCAGCAAAGCACACTGCACATGTGGGTGGTAGCAAACAGCCCCACACGATGTGTGAGGGACTTTCCCATCACAGGATGCAATTTGATTGGGAAAAACTTGATTACTGTGACCTGAAGAGCTTTGTGGTTCCAGCTGAGCCCTGCCTGGCTGTGGGACACTGGGACAGTGCCACAGGCAGACCCCAGCACGGAGGGGCTCACTGCAGCCGGGGTCTGGGCTTGGGGCTGGGGGCTCTGTGTCCAGCAGATGGGAAAACCTTGGCAATCCTGGCTGGTCTCGAAGTCACAGGTCTCCCAGCTCCCATCACCTGCAGCATGGTGACTGCTGCAGCTCTGCACATCCTGGACTAACACCAGCATCTTAGCTGGGCACAACTGTCCGTAGGCAGTGTACTAGTTTGAAAACAAACTAGTGGGAGACACCAAGTCAGAATAACAATTTAATAGGGAAATAAAAAGAGGGGGGGGGGAAGGAAAAAAAAAA
>NW_024581134.1:2829875-2877243 GCF_017639235.1 Corvus kubaryi | reverse complement strand
AAAAAAAAAAAACAATAAAAGCGGATAACACTGGGTTAAACTGACAGAGTTAGGATACAACCTGGCACCCTGTTAGTCAGGGTGGTGGTGGCAGTCTGGTAGAATGGTGGCTGCAGTCCTCCCGAAGTGGTGATCCTGTAGAAACAAAGGGTCTGCTCCTCCTCAGAAGGTCCAGTGGTGGCTGTGTATCTCCTGTCCTCTGGAAATCCAGTGGAAAGGCGTTGCCTCTGGTGGTCAGAGTCCCAGATTATATCCACGATGGGATGCTTGGTTCCTCCCTCTGGGTGGAGCATCTCACAATGGGGTAACGAGTCATGAGGCCAAGTGTTGATTAGGCTCATTAACAGAAGATAGTCCGGAGGGAGTTATCTCTGAGTCATGTGGCAGGACAATGATGGGCAATTAACAGAAAGATAGTCTGGGGGGAGGAGGCAAGGAAACACTGCCCCAGCTGGTTTCAACGGCTCCTGAGGATGGTAATAGAATACACTGCAACCCAGGACAGGCAGATGACCACTGGACTTCTTCATTTCTGGGGAAAAACCCCAAAAAACAAACACAAGTGTTGGAAAGTAGAACACTTTTTATCCAATGAGAAATTTTGTTCTTAGCTTTCACTGGGTGCTTTCAAATTGGATGGGGCTCCTTCATCAAAGAAAAACCTCGCTCCATTGTTATTTCCTGTGAAATATGCTTTGACCAAGGTCCTGACTAGATGATTGCAGCTTTCAGACAGCAACTCAGCTGCTGGAAAAAACTGCATCAAGCAGTTACAGGCAGAAGTGACACTGGTGGGATCCAGCTGATTCACTGAGAGCTCAGACCTCACATCCTGAGGAAGATGCTGGCTCACCAGCTATAAATCATTGTGCTGACGGAAGTGCTGGCAGGACTGCCCTCCAAGGCATGGCTGGTTGCTCTTCCCAGCACCACCTGGCCAGTGAAATCAAAAAGAGGTTTGATCTCAGCAGGTTTGTGGATGCTCTTACATAGGTTTGTTCCACAGCAGGAAATATGGTTAGGGGAAAAGGGTAGACCAGACTGTTCTGGTAGCACTGAAATCCCTGTACAGCCCAGGAGCATGCACACATCAGGGAACAGTGAAAGGGAAGCAGAGGAGCAGCAATCCAGGGGAGATGGATGAGCTGCTGTGCATTACTGGCAGGCATTACTGGCAGGATTCCTTCATCCAGCAGCTGCTGCAGGGCTGTGGTCTGCAGGGGGGCCGAGGGTGGGACACACAGATCCTCTTGAGGGGGTGGTCTGGCTAATCCCACTCAGCCGTGCTTGGAAAGGTGAGCTCTGACATTGGGAGGCACCAGTTCTGGCCAGAGCTGTCCCTGGGGTGTTGGGGCCAGATGTTTCTGCCAGATAATTTACCAACAATTCATAGTATTGATAAAGACTTAGGTCAGTGTGACCAGACCTAAAGTTAACACTGCTCAAACCTCTGCAAAACCACAGCAAATTGCCAAAGCTGGAGCCCTGGGAGGGCCATTCCCATGCAAGTCTCCTGAGGATCCTTTTCAATAGAGGCTGTGTTGGGTTTTCCTTTTGAAGAAGATCACCAAGCAGCATTTGCACCAACCACTGCACTTTACCTTAGGTTAAAGGAATCTAAGGAGTTACATTTCTGCTGTGAATCAACACTTAACAAAACAAACCCAGGCTGGGAAGGTTTAATTGCAGATCAGTTGCTGGTAAGAAAGAATGAGCACTCCAGTTTCACCTTGAAGGCAGGGCTCAAACAGTTTCAAGACTGCTCTTGCAAACAAAAAGATTAGCTAACACCTTATAACTGACATATAATGCTTGAGAAATACAGAGGTCCTACAGGTACAGGCTCTTGTAGGTGTGCAGGATTAAGCCCAAAGATCATCATGTTATTTCCTTTCCTAAAAGCTCTTCCCTTTTCTGAATTTCACTGATGTTCTGCTCTGTTCTTGGGGTTTTCCATTCGTTAGAGTTAACAAGCTCTTCCCTTTTCTGACTTTCACTGATGTTCTGCTCTGTTCTCGGGGTTTTCCGTTTGTTAGAGGTGACTTTCGGATTCCTGTTGTAAATCTACAACAGGAAAAACAAATATTTCAAGAGGCTTTAAGAGATATACCAAAAAATCCTTCACCAATATATTAATCAATTGCCACTTACAAGATGGATTTTAGCTGATGGGGGAAGATTTGCCTTAATAGAGAAAAGAAAAATATTTATTTTAATGAAAGGATCTCAGTAGTTTGCCTGTTTTTGTGAAAGACATTCCTTAACCCTGTGGGTGCAGAAATCTGCATTCTTCTAAAATTAAGTTGCGCTCTCCTTAATTCCCCACAAGGTGACTGAGCAGTGACTTTACAATATATTTTTAATCCAGCTACTAGCCTTGAATCTTGAAGAGTTTCCTTCTTCACAAGCATCTCCCAGTCCTACACCACCTGTCTCTGCAGAAAGCCCCTGGGAACTTGCCACAGGAACAGCACCACCTTGTGATGCCTTCTTTGTGAAGTCCTACTGCACACAAAGCCCCTCAAGGCCTGAACTCCCTTGATCCATGCACTGGCTCAGCCCAAAACATATTTAAATAAACCACTATATTGCCAGGGAAAGGATAAGCAGGGAAAGTCTCCCCAAACATTCAGCCACTGAAGTGGTCACGGCTTTGCTGCTCCAGGGCATCACCTTTAATTCCACAGGCTGGGATTGCAGGTAGCAAAGGAGAGCTGGTCCTGCTGTCTCTGCTCAGGCAAGAGCTGCCAGTCCAGCCTGGTGCCCAGCCTGCCCTGCCTTGGGCAAGGGGGTGACCACTGGGGATACTGTGCTGGTTGTGAGTGTGCTGAGGAGAGGAGAGGAAAAAGGATAAGAGAGGGCACTGCCCAGAACAAAAGGGACATCGCTCCAGTTGAAGCTAATGAGCCACAGCCTTGGCTCATCTTCAGTTCACACCATCTGTCCCTCATTGGTTTCCTATTTCACAGTCTGGGAGCATCAAGCATAAAGCAAATTTTCTTATACTTTTAGGTTTTGTTTCTGTATTGTCTGGCACAGAAAACATCCATCAGAGGTCAGAAATTCATCCCCTGTGAGAAGGACTGGTCAAGAGAACACAACCACTGTCTTCTTCCTGCTGGGTGGGAGGCAAGTAAATAAACTCCCCAGCCTTAACCACTTTTGACAGCCCTGTTTCAAATGCCTTATTGTGACTTGCAATTTGTCTCCTACACTGTCTGAAAAAATTGTGGCCCACACAAGCACTTCTTGTGGGTGCTTTTCATGGCACCACAGTGCAAGAACTGTCCACTCAAAACTGTGAGCCCAACTACAGAGCGTGGTGTGGGGCAGGGTAAAAATGCCTTTGTAATCCTCCTTCGGTCCATCAAAATCACAGCGTGCCTGACAAATTAACCAGCAGTTGAGATATATTTCACTTAAATCCAGCTGTTCATTTTGAAAATATCAGAGCATATGATGCTCTTGCTTGTGAAGAAACATCCCACCCTGTTCTGCCAGCTGACAGGAGTACCTGTGTGCTCCTCAGACATTTTCCTAAAAAAATCATGGGATTTGGCACAAACCAGCATCCACAGGTGTCTAAAGCCTGCTGGCCAACATGGACTTCCTGAGGCACCATCCGGGGGAACCCAGAGCCAGCAAGCAGGGCAGGACAATGCAGATCAGTGCTGAGGCTGGAAGGGACTGCAGGAGACTGTCTATTCCACCCCCCTGGCAGGAATGGGTCAAACACACCAACAGCTGGGCACCTGGTCTAAAATCTAAGCAGAATGTGTTTTAGCCCTGTAGGGGAGGCAGGTGTGGAGCTCACCTAGTGTGGTGAGGGGGTGAAGGGATGCAGCCACACTCAGTGACTCTGCTGGAAGCTGGTGGAGAGCTGAACCTCCTTCAGGCAGCCCTGAGCACTGCCCAGATCCTGACTCCCACATCCTTTGCTTGGCTTTTTCATGTTTACGAGCATGGAAGGGTAACAGCTTCAGTGGCATCATCGAGTGTTTATTTGTATAAACAAGCTGCAAAAGTGGCAAACAGCAGAATGCTCTGTAGTTCTGGAAACCAGAGTGCAGGAGCAGTTCTCTGGCCAAAACAAAGGGGCTTCACTGTCTGCAGGCAGAGCACAACCTGCACTCAGAAGCGAACACAGGATTAATTCAAGTTGCAATATTGTCAAGCAGACGCAGTCCATCAGAAAGTGAAAAATACCTCATGTTTCTACCATTGTTGAGTAAACTGTTAATTTAGACAGGAATTTGTTGTGGCTTTTAAAAAGACAATAATAAATTTAGTTTTACAAAAATTGTATTTTAGAGAAACTAAATTCACCCTTTTGTGCATAAGGCTTTCTTGGTTTATGTGAAAGTCCAAGTGAGAAAAGCCAGATGGTGGTGAGGTTTCTTTCCCCATCTGTACCTGTGGGAACAGAAGTGGTGAGATCTGCTGTTTTATAGATGTCTTCTAAGCACATTATAGCAATTCTGAGTTTGCTTTTAGTCAAAACAGAACTCCTTGTAATTTGTTAATATCTGAAAGGCCAGACAATGTTACAAAAAAAAGAAAACCAAACCAAACCAAAGGAATGTACCCCAGTATGGCAGCACATAAATCCTGAAAGAATCAAGTATTTTTCCTAAATAAATGTTTGTCATTTCAATTTATGCATCAAACACAACTCCTCAATTTGCAATGAAAGTACTTTGAATAAAATGTTAATTCAAGTTATCAAAAAGAGCACACATCAGAAGCAGTCTGTGTGATAAGGCTGTTTCTAAGCCAGCAGCAAAAGTAAAAACTGGGAAGAAGAGTTTCAAAGTTCCCAAATACTCAAATAAGGCTCGATAATGCCATATACAGGCAATGCTACAAAAACAGATAAGCTAGCATGGCACTGCTCACAGAAGGGCAGTTAACACCAAGTAATAAATTATGGTTCACTCACTGGAGTGGTCTATCTGCTACCTCACTTTTGTAATCCTGTTTGCATATACAGGGGGAAGAAAACTTTGGGAACTCCCCTTTCATTTCACCAGAAAAAAAAAATAAAACCATCATTTAAACTGGTATTCCTGGGAAAGAGAAGTTTACGTTGCTTGAGCCAAAAATTACAAAATGATCACTGTTGGCAGGAGCATCTCAATTTCATCACTGTATAAGTGTCCTTACTGGAGAAAGAACAGAATGAGCTATTTCAGTACGCCGTGAAAAGTGCAAGCTCGATACATGGCCCAGGGGTTAGTGGAGTTAGAAGAGCAGCTTTCACATAAACATTATTTGGAACTGAATTCAATACTACTTATCTGTTTCTAAATTATACCCCTGAAAGTTTTCCAAGATAAAGCTTTCTTTTGCTTCCTTTTCTTAGGGGCTGAAGAATACACGGAGTGTGGGAGGGTTTGTCTTATTAAGTATTCTTCAGAAGTTCATGCACTTGGAATCTTCTGCTAGGAAATAGGGTGGTGTCTGTTGCTTTGCCTTTTTCTTCTCTTTTGGAGAGCTGGAGATTTTGGAGATCAAAAGGGAGTGGATGAAACAAACAACATGGCATCAGCTCATGAATTTAGACCTATCTGGAATGTCATATTGTTATTAACACAAATTCATATTTACACTGAAGATATCAGGATTTCTCACTCAAGATGCAAAACGATTTCAGCTTCCACTAACTGTGGAGAAGAAAAATATCTGGAAATGCATTAAGAGGAAAAGCAACAAACATCTTTGTGCTGCTGAACAGTAGGAAATGTACCTCTAACAGTTTCGTGGAAGATAAAAATGGTAGTATGTCATTGTCTTGGTTTCAACAGGGACAGAGTTAATTTTCGTCTCAGAATCAAATAATCATTAAAGTTGGAAAAGAATCCTGAGACCACTGAGTTCAACCATTAGCACAGCACCACTGAGTTCACCACTAAACCCTTTTCCCAGGTGCCACATCCACACAGCTTTTGACCACTTCCAGGCATGGCGATTCCACCACTGCCCTGGGCAGCCTGTTCCAATGCTTGACCACCCTTTCAGAAAAGAAATTTTTCCTAATATTCAATCAACCCCCCCCTGCACAACTTAAGGCTGTGTCCTCTCATCCTGTCACTTGTTACCTGGGAGAAGAGACCAATCCTCACCTGGCTACAACCTCACTTCTGGGAGCTGTAGAGAGTGATAAGGATGCCCCTGAGTCTCTTTTCTCCAAGCTAAACACCCCCAGCTCCCTCAGCTGCTCCTCATCAGACTTGGAACTTCATGGAGCTCAGCTTGGAACAGAGGTTTCTGAACAGGGTATCATTGCCCTTGAAAATCCAAAAAGCCTTTTCATAAGAGGAAAGTTTTCTTCAGAGCTGGAAACTGAACAAGAGACTCTCAGAGAATTTCAACCAGAAACCCCTCACTGGTAACTGCAAAAAAAAAAGGTCCAACTGTTGAGATGCTTTTGTCAAGGAATGGTGTTCACTTTCTTTGTAACGTTGTTCCTCAATTTCTGCTTTACAGTCCCCAAATGTGCCTCATCAGAAAACAAAAGAGCAGCTGGATGTGTGCAGGTGCAGAACAAGGTCTCAGAGGGAAAAAACATCTCTCAAAAGAGGGTATTTACTTTCAATATTCAGGTCTAAAAATAAAATTCTCTGTTAACCTACATTTGAATAACCCAACTTAACTACAGCTCCAAACCTGGCAGCTCTGTTTCCTCAATGCTGGATCAAGCAATTGATGATCTGTGCTATTTCCAGACCCAGCCCAGGGAACAGAAGGGAAGCAGATCACCTCTGTTGGGAGGAATTTCTGTACTGATTTAAGCTTATCATTAACAAGGTTCAAAAATCTTTGTTGTTCCAAATATATATGCTAGAAGAGTTGGGTGGTTTTCACAGCAAAGTGTGTACATGTATAAAGATTGTTACAAGTGAAGGCATCTCGATCCTCACATATTCCCACCACTGTTGGTCAAAACCAAAATCCCAACATACTTCATAATGTGTCCTACAGTTAGCTTTTCTTTTGTTTGTCAGAGGATGTATTTCCTGACATAATGAGGCAGGCCACTTATCAAAATGACAACACAGACATTAGAGAGAACATACAACAAATTCTCATTATTTACTACAAATATATAAACTGAAATGAAAGCAAATTGAATAACTTGACTACATGAAAATTATGAAACAGTTTGTATTTTATACACAGCGTATGTACACTGGTTTTGGAAATGTGGGTTTTATCCATGCAAATTTAATACAAAACACTATTTACAAAAAGAAATAACAGTAAGAGCATTTTTTGAAAGAAACATGTATGTTGGAAGCTCCAGCAATAATGGAAATCCTAAAAAAAGGCTTAATACAGTATAGTACAAGTAGACAATATTCAAAAGTGTGAAAGATGCACTTTACAAGAACATGAAATGTGAAATCAATTGAAATGCACTATCAAAAAGTTTTGCAAGTATATACACAATTTGAGCATCTATTTTTAATGATCACTCTCCATCTGTGCCCTCAGAACTACTTCTGCCACATCCTGCACACATTTACATATTGACCATTTGGTTACATTGCATCTTCTGAGTTTTATAACGACAAGTTACAAAATAAAGTAACTGAATACCAACTGAATGATAATTGTAAAGCAATCACATTTTCATTGTTCTAGACATTACATCATAGTAAAAAGTATACACATTACTCCCAATGTATTCCACCAATGCACCCTTTTTCACTACATCTGTGTATGCTCCTCCTGGGAATCTCAGCCTTGCTTTGCTGCTGGTGCCAACAGCCAAGAACAGCTGCAGCCAGGAAATCCCATGGCTGCAGGAATGCTCCATGTAACACATCCCTTCAGCAAACACAACTGCATCAACATCTGCATGTGAAGACACAGTCTTGCACAACTTCAGAATACATATTAATACTGAACAGTTACTGCAAGTTCCTGTGCCAGCTATGGCACAACCAAACCCTACGCAAATACAGTAATTTTGGAAATAGTTCACTGGTTCACTCATTTTAAAATTAAACAAAGCAAAAAAATACCCTTGTGGCATTCCCAAATATGCTCTATTTTACAATCTGCCTTCATAAAACTATGATGGAAACAGTTATGTTTGCCTTACTTCACACAACTTTGAATGAAGTGAGGAAACCCTCCTTAGTGCCAAGAATTTACTTTAAATGACTGACTTTATGTTGTAACTGAGTTACAAAACTCTGGAGGGAAATTCTGGTCTCACTGAAGTCTTACAATGATAGACTCATTTAGGTTGGAAAAGACTGAACTGATCAAGTTCAACCACAAATTTAACACTGCCAAAATCAAAATTTTTTCACAACAATTAAATTTGCTATCAGTCTGAGCTATTCTTGTCCTTTAGAATTTGCTGAGATACTAGAGTAACCATGGAAAAAAGTTTTGGTTTTTGCTTGTTTTAAGATTAGGACTCTAAAATGTAAAAAACGCTCTGAAAATAGTTTTTTGAAAATATAACTGGCTATATATAATTTGAACTAAAAATGATTGATTACATGTCATTTTATGATAACTGGTGGTCCTTCCCTAGAAACTGATCAGGTACCTTGCAGCAATTTCACTGCCCATTGCCTCTCATGCTGAAAAAAAATGGTCAAACCCAATGAGGGAACAAACACTTCATATAACCACAATTTTATGATAATATGTTGCCAAAATTGTACAATGTGAAACACTTAAAGACAAATAAAGCAAAGGGCTTTTTATTATGTAACAAACACAGGAGCCAGAACTGCTCCTGTGCAGCGGCAAGTTTAAACTAAAATTCAATTAATCACATATATTCTCTATTTAACCAGTGAAGATCAGCAGGATTTTTCTTCACAGGAAGAAAATTTATCTTCGTATTTTACAAAACAAACCTGTACCGTAACATTCCTCATTAAGAATACAGTTCACCTTTTCCTCTCTCTGTAAATGAATTAATTACACACAACCCAGTGTGTTGCACATGGAACAAACCCAGTAATGCTGTTTTCATTCTCTCATGGAAGTGCACGAGGGCCACATGAACCTGTTCAGAGCCATGGTGCAATTTTCAATCAGGAAAGGTCTGTAGTTCCCAGAGCAAAAGCTTCCTCTGCTTTACTACATCATTCACTGCTGGTGAAAGTTAAATATTGGTAAACATCTATTATTGATTACTCTCAAAGTTATCACTCAGTGTTTTTGTTCAGGTTGCAGCATCTCTTTAAGAGCCAGGAGGTGTTTCTGTCAGCAGTTGTCATGCACAGACAATGGCACAAAACCAGGGGATCACAAGTGGCACATGCCAGGTTCCCTGCCCAGGGCTGGGCACGGGCAGTGCTCTCTGCACCACCAGCCACTCTTCCTGCAGCACTGGAACACAGCTACCCAAACCAAAGATGACAAATTCCTTGTTGTTCTAAGCTCTACTGAAAGATCCACGCACTCAAGGATCCACGTCCCTCAGCGACAAAACACGTCCTTCTTTCTCTGCTAAGACTAAAGGCTTTTCCTGGTGAAGCGATTCAACACGAAATCAGCTCAGAGCACTCTCTGCTTGGACAACTATACTTTGCCTTTCCCATTCCTGGTCTTAATGACATTTTTTTAATTCCAAATTTGTTTATGTTGGAGTGTGTTTTTGCTTTTGCTTTTCAAGTAGAGATCCTCCAAAAGAAACACAGACATTAGCCTGACTTGGTGAGGAAGAAGTGACATTTGATTTACCAATACCAAATCACATCTCCTATCTGCAGAAGTGCTAAAAACTCCCACAGGTTGCTGTCAGTTGAAACCAGTGGAATCAGCCTTTCAAACAAACATTTAAGGAACCAGCAGAAGGAAGAACTGCCAGACCTTCGTCCTTCTCTTCAGTACCAACATAACACATAGAAGTTCCGTTTTAGTGAAAACACATGTCTTCATTTTTGTTTGGATTTGGCTACAGATTTATGTCAAAATCTGAGGAAACTGTCACTAAATGATATGATATTTGAAATAAAGTTTTTAGTGCAGTAAAAAACTAGTGGTCCTCGCCTACAATTTTATTGAGATCATACAGCTTCCCACCTCACCACAACGTAATTTTTCCTACCATCTCAATACTGTATTTGGCTTATCAGAAAGTTTTTATTAAATGAATCCATGTAACATTTTGCAACTTCATCTGACTTACCAGAGATCACTGTTTTAGTCAAAAATCTGACACTAAAGTTTGCTAGTGTCAAACAAGTTTAAGCCATGTTTGCTATGGTCTCCAGCTCAGGTGTTCCACAAATCAAAAAGGCGAGAACTTACTGAAGTCGTGGCTACAACTTGCCTTGACTTCAGTAAGGCCAGGATTTTTTAAAAAAGAAATTCTTATGATTCATGTCAGTTATTTATTGTTTCAAATCAATTGCTCCCTATTTTATGCTCATAGTTCTTGGTTAGACTTTGGAAGGCCTCCAGATACAGGGGTCTAGATGGTTTCTGCATCCCCAGCACTGCCCCAGTGGGCACACTGGATTAGGAGTGTTGGAGAACAGATGTGACGCATTTCCGAGATACTCTGTGGGAAGGCACCACACTTCACAACAATTATTTTACTGTCACTGCTTTAAGACCTCACCATATCTGGGACATTATTGCTCAAGTGAAAGATCAGTCATGTGTGACATGCTGCATCCAGTGACATAAAACAGAAAAAATACACGAGGACAGAAGCTCAGCCACTACGCTGATTCACTCTGTAATTTACAGTTCATGCCACATTATTGCAGTTAACTCTTAAGTTCATTAGGAAAACTTAATGCAGCTTCCTAAAGCTTTTAATGTTAACTTTTCTTCATGTCGTAAAGTGAAAACTGACGAAGTGCAACAAGAACTGAGCAGGACTCTGTTTTTAAGAATCCTATCAGCTATACCAGTACTAAGTGATGGCATCACATCCTAAACAAAATGAGAAAAGGGTATCTCAAACATTGCAAATGTTTGAAGCAGGGATTCTGGAATCACAATAGTTCACCAATGCCACTGGAACCATTTCTTAAAAAATTAAAGAAGAAGGAGGAAAGTGGCCCAGAGTTACCCAACAACAAAAATGCACTAGATCTGAGAATGCACAAAAAGTAAGATGTTGGGAATCAAAAGGAAAGGGAAAAGGCAGCAGAGTATGCAGATTCTTGTACAGAGGAGACACAATATTTCCACAGGCTGCTTGGAAATGAAAACTTAAAATTCAAATCTTTTTAGCATCATATTTGAAATTGCTCTTAAAGAAATCACAGTGGGTACAAGCCAATGTTAGGAAGGCTTTAGATAATGATTATTATTATTATTTGTAAAAGCAGTTAGAGATGTGAGAGAGATTCATCCAAGCACTGTGGATCATTTCTCAGACTACTCCTAAGAGTAGCTGAAGGCTTTAATCTTTGCCATAGTAAAAGGGAAGCCTTGGAAGAATCGTGATTATCTGTCCCCATAAGCAAGAAGGTAGCCACAATAATTTCCAAGGAATGTCAAAGCAAGACTGTTGCTAGCATGTCTGTGGGAAGAACTTCAGAGTACTAAAACCAACCAACCAAACAATATTTTAGTAGTTTTCAGTTTAAAATGAGTACATAAGTTTCATACCCAGTTTTCAACTTACTAAGAAGACCTTAAAAATCCCTAACTGGTAAGCAGCTGCCATGCTACATTAAGGGAATTCTTAATGTTTACACTGTGATATAACTCAATAAAATTAGTTCAAAAAGGAAAGAAGTTATTTTAAGATCAGAAAATGTATTTAAATATGACAATGAAATAGCAGTGGAGACCAGTTTTCAGATAACTGACAATTTATAATTAGCACTTGCATGGCTAACACTGAACTAAAACTTTGCTCTGGTAGTAGCAACAACAGTGACATGAAAGACAAGGATTTATTCTTTTTGAATGGCTGGGTCCTTCAAATATAGCAGGCAAGCATTTTGCTTAGTGAATTATAACTTTTTCATTAGTTTTTACATGACTTTTCAGATAATGCCTTTAATGAAAACAGAGATTGAAGTTGTTAAAATAACCATTAAGAAGAGATATAAAAACCAATTAGAGATAGATTTGAAATACGATATTTCAAATGTCAAAGCAATCCAGTTTCCTTAAACACATATTTACCTAACCTAAGATTTATATCTAGGACTTTGCAAATTAATTTATACACCAGCCTCTCCATAAGCTGTATTTTAAGACAACACTATATGAACAATAGAGGATTTTAACTATTACATATACACCAACTTGCTTCAATGGATTTAAAAATAAGTTTTTAAAACTTATCATCAGAAAAAAGTTATTTTTCCTGTCAGCTATTGCCTATAAGTACTACAGTAGAAGGAATACACAATACTCCTCCCCTCATTCTTTTATGAATTATATTATATGGGGTCTTGATCAATTGGAAAGAGCAGAACCAAATTTTGTCACATGCTTGGCAAACACATCCCTCAACTGAAAATAACTTAGCCTGAAATAGAAAATCTGTGGCAGTCAAAATGTTTTTTTAATGGAGCTACCTAGTCATGAAAAACAAATTAATACAAACAGATCTACTACCAAAATGATGAAATTATTTGCAATTTGTTTAGAGAACTCAACTGTGTATGGTTTCAAAATGTTCTCAAAACACCAAGATTTTGTGCAGAAACAAACAAATACATAAACTCAGAAGTTTCAAAAAACCACCACAGTGGAAATTTCTTTTCTTCACATTTATCAATCAATCTAATGTCTCAGCACAGTGACATTTGTACAAACTGACCTGTGTGCTAATGCCACACTCAAGTAAATTACACAACAAATCCTGCAAACACTAAAAAGAGAAAACACTGATACTTCCCAACTAAATTATGGATATACCTGTTGTAAAAATGTAATGTGAGATCAGGAGCAATATTACACAAAATCCTGAACATCACAGCGTAAACCTGAGATTTTGGCAGTTTTATCAAAATGTCCTAAATTACTCTGTATGAATCACTAGTCCTCATGTCTTATTCATCATGTGTATTTGTTTGTCCCAAACAAAGAAAAGTAGACAACTTTTTTTTTGTCCAACAATACATTAAACCAAAAGTAATTAGGTATTATCAAATTAAATATCATAAATAAAAAGTATTTACAGTATTTTCTAATTATTAGACAACAAATAACCAATTAAATTGTGCAACAAACTTAAAACACCCAACGTCAAAAAAGTGAAGTATTACTTAAATCTTCACATACTGATTTTACAAAAAAACTATTAAAATATTAAAAAATTTCCATTTTATCTATTTTAAACAAAGAAATTTCAAAAATGTTTAAGACTATTAAGAGTTATCAATTACACAGGCACTTCACATGTAAACAATCTACAGTACAACTGAAAAAAAATATTTGGCACCAACCTAGAAGACCGGAAAAACTCAATAAACTGTGTCCTTTTCCCATTGTATCCTGTTCTGTGTAATCACCATACACTCACACTCAATACTGGCAATGTTAGAAGTGCGTAAGTTACAATCAGGAGTGCAAAAAACAAAGAATGCAAATATTAAGCTTTCAGAGAGTGAAAAGGGATTACAAGTGATCAGTTGCTCATGTTTTTACCATCATACCATCGCTACATTTTTGTATTATCTTTAAATCAAATGATTGACTTGAAAAATTAAAGTGACGCGGGGAGTGTGCTTTGTACTTTCCAAAGTAATTCAAACAACATTTCCAACATAAAAAAAAGAAATCCAGCATTTAACTCTAACACTGAGATGTTAAATGGCAGCTTTTAACCTAACTAGAAAGAGAACCTGATGCTACCACATTCTCTTTGTACATCCAATTACAAGAGAAAAAAAAAGAATAGTTATGTTCTTTTAACTGTGAACTGACTCCAAGGTTTTCACACACAGCTCCAAAGTAAGGCTCTCTACAGCATCTGGACAGATTTCAGTTTTTGATGGCTTGGGTGTTCCCATGTGGGAGGCTGAACTGCCTCAGAGCAATCCATATCAACAGAGCAAATGGGAAGTTGTCTAGCTGCCAAGAAGTCACGTCACATGGAAGAAAGCTGAGATACTTTCAATGCAGGCAACTCAAGCAGAGCTTGAACTGTGAGGCCAACCTTCACCAGACCCCTTTCCTCCAGAATGTGATGGGGCAAGCAAAGTCTCTCCTGCAAAAAAAACATAGGACATTTAACCAGTTCCATGCCTTTGTCCCCAGGGTGGGTAACAAACACATTCTCTGAAGCCACACGTGTCATGAAGACACTTGCAGAGAAAACACCTTTGTCCTTAAATGTCACAGGTGGTTCTCTACAGTAACAGAATGGGCAGAAACCTGTTATAGTAACTATCTGTTTAAAGTGTCAAACTATGACAACATCAGAAGATACATAAGAGACTGCTAAATTCATAAAGTAAAGGACTTTCTTTTCATAAGCAGATAAGAAAAACAAGTTGATGGGTGCTGTTGGCTCAGTGGCCTTCTTCCCCCTTCCCCTATTTTGTAGGCTTAGTACCAATTTTTCCCTTGGGATAATTTAGAAGTGCTGATAGACTCAATAATGAACCATTCTCCAAGAAAGTAATCATTCAGTCTCAAAATGGAGCACAAGCTGGACAATTTTCCCAACTTCCAGCTGGTGTTACAAGTAATTCACGAGGTAAATCTCAGCATCTCTAGCTTCTGAATGGCCTGTGGCTCCACACTAGACAGAAGCTATGGCAGAGCAGTAAACCAGGTTCTAAATCAATGAACTAATTTTCTTCTTGCACTGAAATAGATCAAGGGAATTTTGTGTCTCATAATATGCAGGAAATGATTGAATTTTCAGGTTTTTTCCCCTCATAAAAGGAGGTAAGAGGATAAACTTAAGCAACAGAAGCATAAGTAATGAACAGCAACTACAGCCATGCTAAAAAAGATAGCAAATCATTCAGGCTACAGACTTCTGTAATTGCAGCATATTTCCTAGACAGACTGAATTCATGCCAAAGCAAGTAGCTAAACTCAAGACTTTCAAATAATAGAACATCACCCTCTCAAGTCCCTTCCTTTGTTTAGATGACAATTCATTTTACAAGGAGGTCAGAGTTATTTTTACTATAAAGAACTGACTAGAAACCCATAAAGTAGCTTCCTCAGATTCACCCTATAAGCCTGAAATGGAATTTCTCTTCATATCTTCAAGATCTCTGGTCAGTGTCATAATCACTACTGCTCCCTGAATAAAGCTCCTCTAAACCCCCAACATCAGTATTTGCTGACGTTTTCAGTGGTTATTAATAAATCAATAAAGCAATTAGTGTACCTGTGGAACGCCCAATTTTTTACAAGCATCAAGGAAGTTTTCAACATTTCTTCGGCACTTTGCCATGCTGAGTTTAGGCTGTGAAGACAGGATATCAGATCTTCATCAGACATTCATGAAGGACTGTATATTTCTGATGTAAATTCACTTACAGTTACTAAAACACAAGACACGTTCTATGAGGACTCAGTATGAGGAAAACAGCTCTTAAACTAAACTTCTGAGCCTTTTATAATGCACCTTCCAGAAAAACTGAAGTGAATAATGTAGCAAATTAATATGGTAAACCTGAGTCACAGTGTTTTAGTATTGAAATTCAAAAGCTTGTTTTCATGCAAGATGTACCAAAAAATGAGATAAATGACTTATGCCTTACCACTGCTGGCGATGGGACATGAATGCTGGCAACAGAACGTGGCCTTATGTGATTGGCTAAATGGCAAAGAACCACCCCATCCATCAACGCTGCTCCAATGTCATCTGGCAAAATTACCTTCAACCTGGATTCAAGATTCTAGGAAAAGGGCCATAGGTAAGTTACTCTCAACATCAGGTAATTTTTCATTTTAAATCCAGGGTATTTGAAAGCACGCAGAAGTTTAAAAGGAACATTTTAATACTAAATTGAAGTATATGTAATAAACTTACACTTTACTCAGTATAAACATCCTTTTCTCCTTATTGGCCCCATGTTCCCTTTGTTTGTATTGTTAGGTTTTTCTTGGGCGTATGTTATTTTATTGTTTGGAGTTTTTTAAATGACACAACAACATACACTGAGAAAGACATTCTGCCAACAATGACCACAATACACAGCTCTCAAGACCCTATGAGAGTGACCCTCCTGTTATGAGCAGTGACCCTACACTGCTCATAACAGCAAAGCACAGAATTTAAGGACAGAAGTGCTGTGCTGAATATGTCATTAGTGCTTAGTGGGCAGAATCTGTGAGTTGAAACCATACAGGATTTAATGAGAAGGAGGAAAAGACAAAGAAGGGAACACAACTGTGGGAAAGGCTATTTCACTTGTACAGATGACAATTAAGCTGAGGTGGCCAAGGGCCACACTTGTGTTGTTACAGAGAAGGCAAACAATGATTTTTCCCACCCCAACAACAAGACTTTACTGCTCAGGAAGTGAACCAGACAAAACAAACATTCTTCATAGAAGTCACACCATAAATTAGCACTGCCCTGAACAGCAGAGCAGCTATGATTCAATTAACTCTAACTCTTAAATGCCTTGAAAACACAACTACACAAAAGCCAGTTTACTGGAAATCTGAAATGTAGATCCCATTCAGGATTATGTAACTTATAGCAACTTTCTACACTCAAAAAGCATTTGGCTATTTATAAAACAATAATCATTCTTCTTCAGATCTCAGGTCAAACCATAGCAAACACAAGCAGACATTGTCTCCCTTAGAAAATTTAACACCTCAGAAAAAAAAAAATAATTTCACTTTGTTTTCTAGAAAGAAAAAAACCTCGACTACTTCTCAGTTGGTATTTTCATTGGACCCAAACTAGTACCAGTGTAGCCTGTTATATGAAATTCCTTAGGAAGAAATACCACTACAGAGATGCCCTTGTACAACTGCAACAATTTGGAGGCCTTTAAAACAAAGGTTTACATTGTGGTACAGAGCAAACTAAATGCACTGCAGCCATACAGTGAATAAAGGTACCTACATTGCGAAGCTGTCTGATTTGTTCCCTTTCTTCCCTTAAATGTTCCATTTTCCTCCTCATAGTAAATCCAGGATCCACTGCACCGTAGTCCTGGCGTGAGGCACGGCTGAAAGCTATCAAACATGAGGGAAGTCAGATCAAAAACATTCAAAAACTGAAGATCTATAACTAAGGTTAAAAACAGGAAAAAAATGCAGAACTTTTAAGAACAAATATATTTAAGCTTCCTGCTATAAAAGATGCTGCCTATGAAACATCTTTCAAATAAAATGCAGAGATCATCTTACTTAAGTGTAAATGGATAATTGGATAATTGGAAAATATCTAGAGACAGAACTAACTTCAATACTGAAGTATCAGTTTGGGACACACAACTCCATTTGCACTTCTTCAAGAATCTCAATCTAGCTTTGAAAGTATTTTCATGTGTTTTACTTCTAATCAAGTATAAAGTCTTTAAGCCATCAAACCTCAAGAACAATTGTATAGTGTTTCCCTGTTCTTTGAAAGTGACTAAGTATGCCGAAAATAAAGGAGTGGGGAAAAAACCCTTAACAAACAAACAAACAAACCAACCAAATCACTCTACAACTTGAGGAGCTTCCAATTATTTGTTTGCCAAAGCTGCTGTGTACGCCTTTCCCAGTACTATCCAGTGATAAGTAAATTGAGTGAACTGCAGTACTGTGACATGTGCTATGCTTACTGCCTCTAGCAGCCTGGGAAATAAACACACTATGTTAGAGAACAGCAGCTTACCTGACCTTGGTTTGAGACCAAACGGACCATGAGTGTTACTATCTGTTCTTTCATAGTCCTGTTAAAAGAGATGAAGTCAATTTTCTTCCACTCATTAAAAGAAATAACTTTTGTTCCCATCAAGATACTGTTTAAATTATTCTTGCCTAGAGTCCTTCTGCTTAACTGTAAAATGGTCTTTTGAAGAGGACAATATAAAATAAATTGAATGAACGTAACCCTACTACATACAGATAAAATTGTCATAATGAGAAAGACAAGCAGCACCAGATTATTTAAAATCTATTGCAAAATATTTCAAACTACTGCAACCATTCTGTGAACAGAGTTTAAGCCAGCTGTAAGCAGATTCAAATATTCTCCCAATGCTTAGATTCAAAATCTACTTCCAACTATGAAGACTAGGTTTTTCTCATTTCACCATCTAAAAAGAGAAATGCACTCAATATTTTGGTATGTACATGAGATATCTTTGTTTCAACTCGTTTCACTGTATTCTGGGACATGTTTTAATTCTGCTCTCTCAGGCTCCTTATTGACATGAGGTGGAAATGTTAATAATATTTGCTTTATTTCAAGCTAAGCAGGGCAGTGCTCTCACAGCAAGACTCCATGGATGACACCCCTGAATGAAGCTGGAAGGCTGCACCACAAAGGTGACACCCAGGATTGAGAAGGATGAAACTCCTTGAGAAGTGTCAGCACCTTTGGGCTCCCATATGGAACCGTATGCATGGGTGATGTATAAAGTACTAAACCACAAGCTTCAAATCTCTCAGTGACTATGTGCCCTGAAGAAGAGTCTTCCTTAGGAAGGCTTATCAAATATGGCAAATCTGATTTTTGTTTCATTAGTATTTTCATCAGGAAAGGTAATGGAGACAGAGAAATGCACCTTTCCTCACACCAGTCAAAAAGAAGAACTCTAGGGGAGATCAGAGTTACAAAGGTAAAACAAGCTGTAACATCTGTCTCTCATTCTGGTTTTGTATTTTTATTATGATGAAGTAGTTCTAATTTTAATTTCCAAGGAAACTAACAACTTTGTATCTGCATGAAAAACCTGGTGACAGCAATGAACACAAAGAAATGTTTGTTGAATGAAAAACAAACCCACAAACTTGTACCTCAGACGACACAGGAGACTGTGGGGACACATTAGTATTATCACTGTCTTGCTAAAAAGAAATCAAAGAGATGAAATTATAAAAATGAAAATGATGATTTAACAAGAAACATGAAATTATGAAATACACAAGACATGTAACATTTGTCAAGTATGCTACAAACTGGCAGCAACTAAATTTTGAAATATGTAAGGCAAGGAGCCACTATCTGCTGTTTACATCAAATATTAGTTTTACATCACCTCTGCTTGATAGGTGAATTAACTTTGCTCTTACCAAAGCAAGCAAATGTCCTACTGTTCCCCAGCAGGCAATCATGAGCTTTTTTTTTTTTTTTTTTTTTTTCAAATAAAGGAGAATAATAGTGGTTTCTGCTATGGCTTTGGAATGCAAAGTTAATTTGTTCAAAAAAGACAAGTGAATAAAATTATTTCTTAATATTTCACACAATTTCTACATCTCACCTCATCATTTTCATTTCCACTTGAACTCTTTCTGGAAGACTTATACTGCAAAACACACACAATTATTACTTTAAAATGAAAGCATGGTTTTCATTTGAACTAAATGGCTTGCTTTCACTCAGATGTTACTTATTACTGATGGAGCTGCTGAGAACAAAAGCCATGTTACAGAAACAAAGGAGCAAGAAAGAAACAACATTAAAGAACACGACATTTCTAGGCTAGTCAAGATTTTCATCAGTTGAAGGGATAAGAGCATTTTAAAACTGAATACTTTTATAATGTCAGCTCTGCATGTGACAGCTGATCCAAGCGAAAACATCTTAACAATTGCTAACATGAAGCTCTGTTTCTTAGGAAAAATTATGCAACCTGTGAAAGCTAGTTTTATAATATGTTTTTTATGTGACTAAGATTGCTTACATTTTAAGAGACTGACTTGACATTGTAAAAAATTAAATTGAAAAAGATTAAGGTTGCCTTTAAAACTTCAAAGTCTAACCACATCCTTTTACATATTTAAGACAATGCTTTTCCCACAGGTCTGTGTGATTTGTTGTGTGTTGCCTTCATCACTGTCCCACTTCCCTGATTATGCTAAAAGTGTAGGAAATTAAGGAGGAATTGAAGGAAAAAATTTACAGAAGTGGTATTTAAAAAAAATAAATGTATTTCATTGTCCACAGAGCAAGTGTACAAAAAGGAGGAAAAGCCCCATGCAGATAGAATTAAAAGGACCATGACTACAAAAGTCTAAGTTTGTTGAGTGCATATGACCAGGCCACTCATCCTCATGATGTGACACTCAATGCGGGCTAAGCAAGACACCAACTGCATTGTCACTGCTTTCTCTCAACAGCAGTGGTACCTATTTTTTTTCCCAGCTTGCCATGGAAGACAGCCTCTGTTTCAGTGGTTTATTGCCTTGTTTTTGAAAATGAAACTGTGTATATTTTGTTACTGGTATAGACTGTTTAATTCACTTTGGAGACCCATCTATAGCTGTATGTAATGTGATTTCAGGCATCTGCTTCCATCACAGAGCTCACTACTGACTGGCATTTAAAGCCGTGCTGGTAAACTATGAGGAGCCACTTCTGTATTGGTAGCACAGCTCTTTAGCCAGTCAAACACCTGAATTCTGTTTTACTTAGAAGTTTCTCTCTCTCTTCAAATTCCACAGTAAAAAAAAAAAAAATAATTTCAGGATGAAAACCCTGGAAAGAGAATACAACTCCATTATCTCTTCAGGGAAAAAAAAAGCTTTCTGTAATCACAACAATGTATCTGAGCTGTATGGCATGCTCTGTTCTCCCAAGAATTTAATTTCTTTGAAGTTTCCTGGCATTTCACAAATATGTTCGATGGCAAAGACCCAAGAAACTAATTTCATAAGTGACCAATTTAATTTTAACTCAACCCAGCACTGCTCAGAACTCTCCTATTACTCTACATAGCCCAAAATAAATGTTACCCAGAACTTCCCGTGTTCTGCAGAAAGCAGATACTGGCACCTGCTGACTGAGGGTGTACACTACAGCAGCAACAGAACACAGACAAAATTTCCCTTCTGAAATGCAAACTAATGCCATAAGACCCAAAATGCATAAATCATTCCTAGAACCCTGCTGCAAAGAAAAGGCAACGTGTATTTTCTTTGCACTAAAATTAAGTAAATAAATAATTAAACAAAATCCCACCAATAGATGGTGAAGGACCAATGACAAGATTAGGTTTTGGTTTTGCCAGAAAACAACAATGAATTACTTTCTTTTATTTAAAGGATAAACAAAATCTTTGATCAATTTTTTCTTCTTGATTGTCCAGCACTCTCAAATCATCCTAAATACATAAATATATATATTTTTTAATCAAAAGAGTCAAATCAAAAATTATGTTACATGCAAATTTAAAAGCATCATGACCTTTGAGGATTTACCTTTACTTAATTTTATAGTCTCTTCTCTCTTATTTTAAAAAAAAGTGTCACTCACCCTCACTCCCTCCATTACCTTGAAATACTCTTTTCTAATTTGTTTACTTCTCCTTCTTTCTTCATTCTGCCAGATTACTGGCTGTGTTTCTGGCCAATGCTGCTCATCCATTGAATCCTTCTGGTTTTCCAGTGGCTATAATGGTCAGAAATACTTCTATGTAAAATGTAAATATAACTCTTGTGCATTAGCACAAATTATGAAGAACTACAGTTGTTAATTATTTGCCTGTCTCAATCTAGCTTTATGACCTGAAAGTTTAACAGTCTTAATGGTGATTCTGGTAGAAACCACTTATTTCTGTTCAAATCCTAAAATGTATTTCAGAGAAGAAAAAGAATCTATGAAATAATTCTTCAGAAAATAACAGTTTTCTGCATTGAGACCAGTTGTGCAGGTAGGTGAGGAATCCACCAAAGGCTGCCAGAAATACACGAGTTTCAAATGTGGTTAGCCACTAGCACATCTAATTTCTCACTATGAATAATCATCACACAGAGAAAGGATGGCTGTAACAAAATCAGTTTGAGTATTTGTTGGCTGTTCCTATCTAAAAGATTATACACCCCAAGAAGCTGTAAGAGAAACCTCTCTTTTAAAGTACTGTATTATGCAATATATACTGAGGAGACAGCTAAAGTAGACTGATTCTTAAATAATAATAAATATATATGACTGTCTGCTTGACGAAAACTGAAAGCAGACAATCTGGATGGACTGTTTCCTAAATGTACCACAACTAGAACATGAGGGCATTTAAAGCAGTTGCAGATAACTAATAGATAAAAATAATAAAAAAGTACTCTCTACAGTTTAACTTGAAATTTTATCATATCATGCAAGCTTCTCATTGAGGGATGGAAAATGAAAGCCTACATACTCCAATCCATCTAGAAGTTGCATCTAAAAACCAAACTGAACATTATAGTGAGGCAGTAGCTTTATATGGAAAGATACACTAAAACCAAGAAAGTAAAACTTATGCCTCACTAGTTTCAAGACCTTAAAGATGGTACCATATGCTATTAAAACAAAAGGGCTCCATTACAAACAAGTCAAATTATCTTGAGGCATAAGATCTTCAAAGACCTTACATTTTCCACCACAATTAAGACACCTTCAAGAACTACGTGTATAAGCAACCATATGAATGTATTACAAGTTTTCTGCCATAGAGACAAAACCAAGGAAACACCACCACCACCACTCAAATATAAAGGCACTACATTTACATTTGAATATTTACCTGCCAGCTGTATGGGGACACTGGGGAATTCACTTCATTTGTTGAGACACTAAAAAGTGAGATGAAAGGCATTATGAAGCATACTATTTTTTTGTGTACTTTAAAACAAAGTACTTGAAAATATAAAAAAAGTCAACACTTAAAAAGTGGCTTCTCCACAGCACTACAGTATTTTTTAGCCATCGGTATATGGAGGTCACAATGTGGTTTAAAAGTATGACTACTTAACTGAAATCATATTTGACTCTCCTTTACCATAACTTGACAATGGGTCTTCCACCCCCCAGTACTTTATTTAGAAAAAGCTTCTCTTGAAGGTTTAAAGTTTGTTTTGGTTTTACGTCTCAGAACTGCCTGTTTCATTAACAAACAAGGAAAAGGCAAATTTAACTTTTCCTGCATTACCCTATAATAAAAACGCCTAACAGAGCTGTACACTTGAGTAGGTGGCAGCAACTCAAAGAGAAGAACCTGCGGTAAGTGAGCAAAGCCTGGAAGGTTCCAAGGAACAGCTAACAGCATGATTCACACAACCACAGGACACGTGTGCAGCCAGCTCTGCAAAACCACAGGTACCAATGAGAGAGGAGACAGCCAAAGTAAGATGTATCACACTGAAGCAGCTGTACTGGGTCAAGATGCTCCCCTGAGGTGTAGCTGAACTGCAGAAAGCCATTCCCACCCCACTGCGGTTTGGACATTTCCCAATTCCCTAAAGACAAGGCTTTGGGTATTTTTGATTATTGATGGTTTCTGGGTTTTTTTTTTTTTTTTTTGCTTTGTATTGTATGTGGGGGTTGTACTTTTTTTTTTTAAATTCAAAGAAAAAGCCTAAGTACAGCTCCTGCAGACAGTGGATTCCTCAGTTACACATGCTCCTCAAACAATAAAGGTTTTGTAGGCTGAACTCCCAGTAACACTTTTCCAACAGCTCCTGAGAGCACAAAAGGACTGCCAGGGAGGAAAATCTAGATGCTTAAGCACAGCTCCAGTGCCACCTTGTGTAACACAGAATCTAAAATACCTGCACAACACAATCTCCTACGGGAAGAGGTACAACCTTCCACACTGGAATTGGAGGTCTAAAACATAAATGAATTGCTGCCATAATCAGCACCATAATCAGACCTACAAATTTGTTTCTGGATTACATCAATTTTCCTAAATACTCAGAAGAATGGCTATTTTTTTTTCAATCTGAAAGAAAGAAGCTCAAGAATAGACTACTCTTGTAGCTGCAATTTCACCATGAGCTAAAAGCATTATGACAGAAGATGGCAGTAGTGACACAATAAACAAAAATGAAGCTAATAAAATATTGAAAGCTGTGATACATTTAAGTGTAACAATACCATTTTTCAGATTCCATTGGCTGCTTTGGCCTGTTCCTTGTGTTTACTGAAACTGAATGATTAAGAAGCCTAGAACGAAAAAAACAGGTATTTAAAACAATTTTCTTACAGTATGTCACTTTCACTGCATCACATTTCCTGTAAATAAACAAGTTTTGAACATTAAGTGGCATCTTCCATAAAACTAAAATGTGTGTGTACACATACGAAATCCAAGCCCATTCCTGCCTCCATTTGAATTAACAGTATCATTTCCAGCTCTTGAAGTATTTCAAGTTAGCAAAACTTGGTGATAATTCAAACCAAAATGAAGTCTCCTCTTATTTTTCTCCCTAAATAGATACTATTTCAGCTGATCTCACACCTGTGTAAAGTCATGCTGCTCTCAACACAAAAGACCCACTGTTCACTAAAATTAGAAGATGAAAGATAGTCAACTTAAAGCAGACCAGAAAGGATAGGGACAGACCAAGCACAGGAAAGTCAGTCAGTAACAGATGCGAAGATGTAAGAAACACTGCAAGTGCAAAGGAATTGAAGAGAAAAAGGAGGGGTGGAAAATGGAGAAACACAGCCTAAGAAGTAAAAGAAAAGTTTAATGCAGAAGTGAACCAATGGAAATTCCATTTTTCTAAATGGTAAACAGTCAGAAAAGCCTAAACTCAACGAGATTCAGAAATGTGTTTTCATCTGGAGCAAACACATATCATGTGTGAGTGCACAGGAAGAGGATATAAGCTATTATGGATGTTTTAAGTGTTAAAAATAACAAATCAATCAGTAACACTTAAAACTGTTTTTAAGTAAGCATCACATTGAACTTAAGTGACAAATTCTGAACTCTTGAAGGTAGCAATATTACATTTTGACAGTGACTTCATGCACAGAAGTGTGATGGAAGTGTATTTACACAGAATTAAATATAGAATTAGAATGTATTAAGAATCAGAACACAACCAACTCTTCAATGGAAGAAAGTAAAACAGTAGTCACCTTTTAATACTTCATTACTATTCCACAGTGCAGCACAGTCATTAACTTTAAATGACTGATGATTTTTCAATCAAACTTCTCTGATTACGGTGATAACTTTGAACTCAGTTATCTCATTTGCAGTATAAACCCCTCATTGTGTGACCCTCAGTTTAATGGGATTATGAGAAGTTAAGCCTGTAAACCTGTAAGTGTCTGTAAAAGTTTAAGCCTGTAAAAGTTAAGCCTGTAAATGTCGGCTGCACTCAGTCTGTAGCATCTGCTTCCTATATTTTGTGTTCAGAAACTTAGCTTTGAGGGTGCATTACAGACTTAATTTATACTACAGCCTGAAAAATGTGTAACCAAAAAAAAATATTCAGAGCATGGGTCATCAAACCAGAATCTCATGCTATTTTAAAGTCATTACCTTTTACAGAGACTCCCCATTTAAACTAGCTTAGTCTTAACTGAAAGCAATGAGAAATTCAGAGAGACTTTGTAGCAAGCGATGACTACAATTAAAAAAAAATTATACTCAGTTTGATGCAACACTTGCACCAAAACTGACACTATAGTATAAATGCAATGATTGTATATAATAAAGGCTATTCCTTCTTGAAACTTATTATATGAAATGCAAGGAAAAACTATTCAAGCTAATTCTAACATATATATACATACACTTTTCAGGTATACTGTTTCTGTGCAACACGTATATAATTAATGACTGAGTTTATCATGAACTAAAAATATTTAAACAAAGTGTATTTTTATACTTTCTAAAACAGAGCCAGTAATTTTTGAAACTTCCTGTTTAAAAACTGAAGAATACTGATGGGGAAGTAACAGCAAGTTCAGTATCTGACACGTTGCTAAGCTCAGTTACAGAAATCTCAATTTCCTGCGGAATAACGAACTTGAAAGCTTTTAACTAAAGAAAATAGTGAAGAAAACTAATCTGAATTTACTAAATTGCAGAAAATCGGCAAAATAATTTGTTCAGTTTGAAGGGGGTCTGGGGCAATCACTGCAGGCATGTTAATTACTGTCTTTCAAGAAATACAATGCAAAGCAGAGTATATAAAATCAAAGTAGAAGTAGCTCAGGTTCAGAAGTTACATGATGTTGATGGTCCAACAATTTCAGCAACTGTTGCCATTCCTACTATCATTCATTAAATCCAAAACTTTTATTGTACAGGTCAATTATTGTGCCATATACTGAGTGAACTAAGAACTTGCACAGGACATCTGTTCCAGAACTGCAGTCAATTTCCTGCTCATGAGTCTTACAGATCACACCAATTCAGTTGTTACAGATGTAGCATAACAATTAATCCTCTGAAAGGGTTCTAAAACTCACACAAATTTTAAAATCTAAATTAATCAACACCACATATTTATATATATTTGACATATATTTACATACTAAACACAAAATGAACATAGTGACTCATTTTTCTACTTCTATATTATGCAAGCACAACATCTGCACTGAAGTGCTTGACCAGATGAGAGAAAAAGGCAATGACAAAACCAAGTATGATATTGGAAAATATTTTCTCAGGTTTCAGGATTTGAAGAGTGGAATCTCTTCCCAGCCACTTACACTTTCACATTTTGTGCAAACATAACAACGATTAATGGACACAGATGAAGTGAACAATGGTAGTGTTACTTAAGGTTAGCTATCCTCAAGTTTAGGCAAGCAAGTACTACCTTGAGTCTCTAAAGTGTAAAAAGACACTAGAAATCTTGTGCAGTGAGACAAAGATGATTTATTTTCAATTCATTCCAGAGCAGTCCACTGACTTCACATCTGTCTCTGCTTTGTGATTGAAGTTGTGCTCTTCTGGATTTAGACAGTTTTAGGAAATCACTGCTGCCAAGTAAGAACCCAGACTTAATTTTGATGCAAATTCAAACAGGCTCATTTGGAACCAATGAAAATTATTTAATCTAAACGACTCTGCTGCCTTTTGAAAAAGACAAGGAGTATCCAGACTAAGTTACAGAGCTTCAATTTATAAGGTAACAAAGTTTGAAATCATTCAACACCTACATGTTCGAGTATTGTCTACACTATATTCAAGTTTCATGTTACTGGTGAGGTCTGCATGTTACAAATACTTCCACCATGGGTCAAATGCAAAACAAATTATCTCTGGTCATGCTAACTTGAAAATGATCACTTTAAAACCAAAGTATCAAACAAACAACACAAAACCACCAAACAAACAAAACCCAAAAAAACCAGAAGCACCACTTTGCCTGAGGCACCGTATCTGAGGTTGTACACTTAAAGAAAAATAGAAGGTTTTAGGTTTGGACTCAAAGTGTTCTTCGGAGAATTGCCTAACTAAGTATTTTTCTTAATTAGTATTTCATCCTAAAGAACAAGCAATGTATTGGAAGCTATTTTTGATAACAAACATCTTAGGGTAGCTCAGCCAATCCCTTGAACTCTGTTTTTGTTTTAGAAATGGCCAAGAGCATTTCTTTTGTCCACATTTTAACTCTGGAAATCTGAAGCTCTACAAACACTTTATACCTTGATGCACGTCCTGCCGCCCTGGTCCTCTGGAAGAGTTTCTCACTGAATGAAGTTCTATAGCTTAGTGGCCTTCGTCTGTATTCACATTTCATGCACACCAAAGCCAAAGACGGAGGAAGGAAGCAGGATAGGTTGATGGGAGAGGACAGGGAAGTCATTAGCATAGCAAGCAAAAGGAAAGGAGACTGCATAATATTACAAAAACATACACTGAACAAACAGAAATGTGATTAGTAAGGAATTATTTTGTGATGCTTAACTTCCCTGAGGATTCTCTTTACTGATTGAACATATATTCTACAAATAAGCATAGAAATATCTTCACTAAATACTAAATATTATTCTTATTGCTGATTAAAAAAACCCACGGATTCAAAATCAGGGCTACATTTTCTATCAGAGGAGATTTTGAGCTCATGTACCTAAAGATACATAAACAAACTTTAAAATCTAAATGCTAAACTAAGAAGTAAAACTTAAGAACTATTAAGATTGCATAACCTGCATAATTCAAGACAAAGCAGAACAATTAGCAAGATCACTGCAGTAAGACACAACAACGTATGACAAGTAAAATTCAAGTTGCAGTACTTCAGAAGAGGAGTGGCTTGGTATTTCAAATGATTAGATAACCAGGAAATATGTAATCAAACAAGACCCCCATGGAGCATAAATAACCATCATATAAAAACCTAATATAAGAAAAAACACCCTCATTCTCTCTTCAGTAATACGAGAAAATTATGCATTCTTGGTCTTATTTGCAGTACTTTTGATACTAAGAATACACTAGCATTAAGATTTCATTCTTATTTTTCCCTTTCCTGTGAACAACAACTAATTCTTGAAAGCAGAGCATGGAGTTCTAAGAAAAACCTATTTTATCTTCCACACATGCACACTACTGTTACTGTTTAACTAATATAAAATGCTGGTGAATTTTTAAGACCCTGCAAATCATAGTATTGTGATCTCAGTTTCTCTGAGGGCTTCACATGTATTTCAACCATCTTGAAAATAAAGCAGGAGAGTCTCATAATTATACAGAAATTTGAAAGAAAAAAATACTATATTAAGTTGGTATGAACTTATATCTATTACTGTGGGATACTGAATGAGTGTTAGGAAGTATTTTAGTTAATGAACTACTATTAACTACAACTTTCACCTCTCAGAAGAGCTTACTCTCGAAGTACCTTACAGCATTTGCCTGCTGGGTAAAGGAACAGTACACAAACTGTTCCTACCCCAGCCTGGCCATACCCTATGTGACTCCAGGTATTCCTTCCTGTTCTTCATTTTACACAGTTGTTAACTTGTTCTGTTACATTCCTTTAATCTGCTGCTTGTTCCTTGGCTCCTTTTCAAGAATTGTTCTGTTGAGATGCCCATAATGAAGCAGAGAAAGGCAGGCAGTTGAAATGATTTATTTTTATACACAGATAATGTCATTTGACAGAATAATGTTCAAACAAATTTCCCCTTAGTCCGCAGGATATTGACTGAAGGAAGTGCCACCTAAATTAGTTTGTGTCTGAATAAAAATAACCAGTCACAAACAAACTGTATGCAGGTTGTGTAATTCAGACAAGAAACACAAGACAGGTATCCTGACAGAGTCTGTCACTTCACTCTTTAGCAGCTGGACAAAACTGTTCTCAAAATAAGGTGTCAAAAGCTTTTGGGTATAAGAGAGGTTAAAGAATAAATTAATTGTAACAAAAGTTATTGTTATACCTGTGTTTTTGTTCTTGCTGCAACAACTGAGCTGCTATTTTTCTCAAGTCAGTCACTTCTTTGAGTTCCTCATCATCTTCAGCCAGCAGCTGCTCTTTCTGGAGTCTGAAAAATTAAACATTAGTGACCTACCTGACTTCAGTGAAGCAAGACTCAGAAACGGCTCATTATGGCAATAACTAAGCAGTGCTTCCTAGAAACACATTCTCTGTCCAAGAGAAGCACTCAGTGTTCAATCTGAGAACTGCTTCCTCCATATGCAAGGAGCTAAAAAAACCCTTGCTTTCACCCCTGCCACTACTAGTAAAACCTACTCAAAAAAGATGAAGATTTACCTTTTTTCATCTCGCCAGTCCTCATTTTGTTCTATTTTCTGGGATTTCTCAGGATGTTTACCCCGTTCCTTAAACAAAACAAATGTTAGAATTGAATTAGGGGGGAAAAAAAGAAAAAAAATCAAGGCTACTGAACAGTTTTTCTTTTGTCAATCTCTGGTACCTTGACATAGGACAGCAGTGGGCCAATCTGTGCATCTCCCTGCTCAGGAAGAGCTCCCTCCTCTGCACTGGGATCAATGTAGTCATACGCCTCCTGGTCTAGTGAGGATTTATGAAGAGGAGAGATATTGAACAGTTCTCTCGACCGATGTCAGATAAAGATAAAATGTAGAAATTGTACCTTCTTAAGCTAGAAATAATCTTTTTCCCCCCTTTCTTTCTAGCCTTGTCTGTTTATGACTATTATGTTATTTTATGAAATGATGAAAATACAATACCAACACATGATCCTGTGATTTTGTGCCATTTTTTACATTAGATTACCTAGGCAAAGTATCTGTTACCTAAAATGACAAATGCACAACTGGTATTACCTTTCTGTGGATCAAGTTTACTTCCCATTACGTGATTGTCATTCCTTAATGTCTGTTCCCTTGTTGACTCTGATACCTGGGAGTGAAGGCTGATTGTATCATCATCAGATGGCTGCAAAGACACTCACATTTAGTACAGAACTGACATGGAAATGATATTATTATATGATTTCCTAATAAATCTTACTGATTGGGATATCAATATATTCCAGTCATATCATATTGATTAGAATTGACCTTAACCAGAAAAGTTAAAGAAATACATAAACAATCTGTGTCTGATATGGCAGTCTAATGGTTTAAACTCAACTGTGCAGATACTGAAAGGATATTAAATGCAACTTACTGAGGTATTTCTCAAATGATACAAAATACAAAGGAAAAAATTCTAAAGATCTACAAATTAAAAATTCAACAGTGAAAAAATACTCACTTCTGTAGTGGACAACCTTTTATCCCCATTATCACTTCCAATGCCAGAGTCTGGTCCATGATTTTTATTGGGATAAAAGTCCTCCATGCTACATTAAGAAAAACAACACATTAAAAACCCACACAAGAATTAAAGAAACAGTAGTTTCACTTTCCTAAAATAAAACAAACGTCCTTTTCAAAGTATGTTCTCTACACTCAAAAACCCCACTACTCACCTGTCTGTGAGTGGCTGGGAGGGGATTCGTTTACCTAATGATGGAAGATCCAAAGAATCTGGTTTTTTATCTATTCTGAGGCACGCCTGAATACTGAGGAATTTAAATATATGTACTTTGCCCTTTAAACATATCTGTTGGGAAACAAATGAACAAAAAGTCTTAATTACACAGCATGGTCCCTGAGAATATACCCCAAGAAATACCTTCTGCACTGCATTTGCAGCCAAAACACCCCAAAAGGAGAAATACAAGAAATACACGTTAAAAAAATGAAAACTTGATTGGTATAAATTAGAACAGCTTCCTCTAAGATCCTAATACAAATTTCTGTATTTGTGTGCTTTAATACTAACCTGTGCTGGTGGTATCTGCATTGGATTGTTATCCAAAACTATAACTTGTAAGTGACGTAACTTTCTGTAACAAATTGGAATTTCTGTAATTTTATTACAAGAAAAATCCAGCTTTACCAAGGGAAGGTCTCCTAATTCTGCATTTGGGGAAAAGAAGAAAACAAAAAAAGAATCAGTTATCTTCTTAACACTTCACCTAATTTGCCTACATCAATGGGGAGAAGATGAGTAGCTCACCATCTGGCAACATATGGAGATTATTTCTTCTAATGTTCAATTCTCTAAGTGACTGCAATTTTCCTATTTGCTGGGGAAGAACTTGAAGTTCATTACAGCTAATATCCTAAGAAAGATATAATTAATAAATCAACTGAACATCTTAAGTGAAATTACACAAAGGAATACTGCGGTCAAAACTATTATAAAGCATACTATTAAAAGAAATCCCAACTACCTTGGATTTTCCACAGAGAAGATGAACCATAACAGATCTTGCGGATTTTTAAAGTATTTAGTGATTCATGTTCCAGAAATACAATTCAAGAAGTTAAATCAATGAATGATAAAATACTGGGTTTTGAAACTAACTCTGCAGCCTAGGAATCAGGCATTCCTGGTATAGTTCCTGTATCTGTCAAAAACTTCTTGTGCTATTGCTGGAAATTGACTGGCATTCTGCCCTCTTCTAAAAATTCTTTTTCCTTAATAAACCTTGAACCAACCCATAAAACTAAAAAAAGTACAGACAGCAATAGCAGGCTCACCAGCTTTTTGGATACAAGCACTAGAGGGTGACAAAACTGCATCAAGTGAACAAAGACTACAGCTATTTCTGACACTAATTTAGTATTAATTTATGTAGACCAGAGTGATTAAACAATCATATAGAGTCTTTCTAGCCTTCTTATGTTCTAAACAGGTATATCACAGGTACTGGAATGAAACTCTCTCTACTATGTCCTTAATCATCATTGAGCATGCATTCTGGGTTTGATAACCTTGAAAAATAAACCGAAAATACCAATAAAACACAGTAGCTGAATTTAAATTTTGTAGTTCTATATTTAAAGAAATATTAATAATTTATTATACTGAAAATACACTGCTTATAAGTTTACTTAGTACAAAGATTCACAGTTGTATTTACCAACTCCATTAGATCTCTCAACTTTCCAATTTCTTCTGGAATGGAGACCAGCTTGTTATTACTGACAACCAGAACTTTCAGTGGCAGATCAAACAGGTATTTTGGCAATGTTGACAAAAGATTTCGACTTGAAAGAAAGAAAAAGGGACAAGCAAGACTAGATTATAATCTCTTTTTTAGCTCTCAGGGAGTCTGAGATGAATATTGTACAACTTTTCTCCCATCCCAGATTACTTTCTCCACCTATTACAATTTCATCTACAATCTCCACCACAATTTCCTTATCAGATACAGCCTATCTCAGGTATGTGAATTTTAGATCCCCATTTTACTTGATGAAATGAGTATGTACTAGGACAGAATCTAATACCAAAATGTACAGAGAAATGTGTTAAAAGAAATAATGTTTGACACTTGCTTTTATCCTGCTGATACCTTCAGAAGTACCACCTGATGTGATAGTCTGCCAAACCAGAACATTATATAAGGCCATTGCTTCTCATGTCATGTTGTTGTGTCTCTCCTGAGCCAACACAAAAAGCCCTAAACATTTATTTATTTTGCTGAGCAACAGTCTGGAAAGTAAGTCTTAATTAAAATATATTTCTTCTGTGTATATCATTTTCCAGCTGCATGCATGTGTACCTGCTATGAAATACATTCTTACCCACTACTGGATTTAAATCTATATTGAAAAAGCTATCCACATTGATGGACTTCCACTGCCAGAAATACATAAAATGTTTCTAATAAGGTACATTTTAAAAAGTCATTGGAAAACAAGCTTGTTCAGATATGGTATGAAATGAAAGCAATTCCTTTCACATATAAAAGTAAAAAAATTAAAATCAGTAATTGCTGTTGATTTAGGTAGAGCTCGCTCTATTTTTGACCAAAAAAACCTTTTAAGTCCTCAGACTACATTAAGAAAAATACAGAAGTTTTAGTGCTTAATTGATATGTATTCAGAGCATTGTTCTCAATCTACAAATCTTGGGGGTTTTTAATATTTTCTCCACGACTACAGTTTACAGAACTGCAAAATCAACAAAAACATACTCTTGCAAATTACACCATAAAATGACTAGAACCTTTTCACAGTCTCTCTATAAAAGCAACGGATTTATTCTGTAAAATTTAAAGTGGACAATACAAATAAATTCTGTATATAGGTGTGCATTAAGTCTCTTTTTATGTTGCATTTCAGGCAGATATGCCAGGCTTTTTTGGTTGATGGTATGAGAAGCAAAAACACAATGTGCAAGTAAGCTTTTCTTGAACTGACTATAAAAGAGTGCCAATGAAGCAGTCATTCATGTCGCTTACATGGATTTCCTCTGGTTTTTCAGGTTTTGGGTTTTTTTAGGAGCTGCCTGCTTTACTAGGAAATGCACAATACGATTCTTCCACCATCTGAATCCCAAATTAGAATCTGAGATCGTGTGGTTTTCTTCTGTAACAAAGCATCTGAGCTAGGAAGGAAGGATTTTAGCCTGCTCTCCAATACTACAGCCCACACATTCCTGCGCTGTGAAAAGTCTTTGGATAGGAGCACAGAAATGAGGACAAAGCACAGTTTGGCAAAGGATGATCAGGAGAGTCAACTCTTGAAAGAAGAGTTAGAACTATACAGCATTTCTGTGTAAAGAAATGTATTCAGCACCTCAAACACCATCAAAAGAGAAATGGGCTGCTGCTGAAGAAAGGCCATATTTCTTTCAGAAAATTTTGCAGTTTTGTATCATATTAATCCTCTTTAAAAGTGCCACAGAGCACATTACTCATGAATTAGCACTAGAAGAACTGATATTTGCAGATTTTGAGACAGAGTAGGTTTTGGGGATTTAAATAGCTCTTAACTGAGAAAACTGTTTTGGATTTGATGCAGCCAATATCAGAAACAAGGAATATCGTGGAAAACAGGGTCAGGAGAGTTTTTTAGATTCTCTCTCCTGCCAGAGCTCATATCCATCTTCTGTTCTTGTGAGAAAATCCAACCATATGTTTTCCAAGTTTAAAAAGAGCAGTACAGCAGTGGATGCAAATAATGTGCAAAATGAGCCAGAGTAATTTACCCTCCTGATGGCAGCAAATTTTCATACCTGTAGTTTCTGAACACTGTCTGTCTACATAACATCAGAAACAAAGAAAACTGCAAACACAATGACCTGATGAAGCAAAATTCCAACTCTCCAATGAGATACATTATATAAAGACCAAAACCGACCACCATTACTCACCTAATGTTAAGGTAGGTAAGCATTTGCAGGTTTTTAATAGATTCTGGAATGGATTTGATGCAGTTGTGATACAAATTTAAAGTTTCCAGTGGCGCAAAAAGCCAGACATCAGGAGGAATTTCAGTAAATCTGTTCTTTGAAAGATCTAGAAGCAAATGGGGAAAAAAAAATCCTTTTTTAGTCAAGATTTTCCCTGCAGTAAGAGGAGATAACAGTACCCACTGTTATTCTTGTCATGCTCCTAAAAATTAAGGTGTTGCAGGCAGTGTAAAATAATTCAGTTTTACCAGATGCTACCGCATATAATTAATACACAAAAGAGCCTTAACATACTAAAAGATTATTGCTCAATATGCAATTACAACAGAAAGAAGAAGAACGACAGGAATTCAAAAATACATTTCATACTACATAGTTACAATGACACTGAATATCAATTATGATTGTCCCTCTTCTATCAGGTCTTTGTTCTGTGCAATTCTTGGATTTCTTCCCCTCCAACTCTGGGCACAACAGTAAGTCAAGGTACAAACCCAGTCAATGTCATTTTTCCTGTTTGACAGCTACGTTAGAATCCAATGTCATTGTACAATGTATCTGCAATGCTAAAGCCAAGCTCCCAAAACACCCTTACACAGTAACTGACATTTTCCAGCTGCACATTTGTAACTTAGCTAAAAAGAGCATAAAGTTGCAAAAACCAATGCCACACGTATTTATGTATAAAAGTCAAGATGCAATTTAGCCTGGCCTAAAAACGGAAAGAGGAGCTATCTTTGACCATGCGAACACAATAGTTGAGCTAGATTTATTCTGACAATGCATGACTGCATTATGCAAATCTGCATGCAGGAGTTATGACAAAACTGCGCATTACCAAAATGCACAGCACCTCTGACTGTATGAAACCTTGAAAAGAACCAGAAAATACAAATGAAATGTGACCCAAGAATCCTGAAAATCATCAGCTAAACTACCAAAACCTGTGTCATCAAAAGTCCACCAACTACCTTGGAAGAAAGAGGTATTTATTTGAGAACAACTGCCCAGTCTTCTGAAAGTAACTGTGGTTCCCAACTCAAGACATTTTAAAAGGATGTGGTTTCTCAGAAATGCTGAACAAACTCTTTTAACAGAGAAGTAATACAGATCCCTTGCTATTTCAGGCTTTAGTTCTCAGTTTTTAACACTCACATGGCATAACTGTTTCTGCTTAGCTCCCATTCTATTAACATTGGAATGAACATACAGTTCTGCAAAAAGTCTAGAAAGGGGTTGGAAAATTGGCTCAAAGTCATTATCTGGTTCAAAGAGAGCTCAATGACCTGAAGTTTAACTGACAAACCAGCTACAAGCAGCATTTCTCAGGGCCAACACTGAAATCAAATGTTGTTTAGTTTCTTCATCACCAACCTGGCAAACAGGATAGAATGTGCCTTCAGAAGTGCACAGACAGCATCCAGCTGGAGGGAGCAAAGAGGCAACTCACATGCTGGAGGGACGGGATGAGAGCCAGGACCTCACCTGGCAGACACTCACCTTGAATAAAGGCCAGTGCAAAGACCTGCACCTGTGGCAGATACCTGCTCACACCAGTGTGAGCTGCAGGACAGAAGGGTAGAGGAAAGCTGTGCAGAGAACACCCTGTGATGCTGGTACACAACAGGCTGAATGCAAGATACCAGGGTACTGAGCAGAGGGAATGGCCATCCACAGCGTGCTGCAGGTGACCAGCAAATAAAATGGACTGGTACAATGAAACACCACCTTCCCGTGGAGTCATTTTTGGCAGCAGCTTTAATTTTACTTCTTGAAGTCTAGAATATGTGAAATTTTGTGTGTCATCTGGCTGTCACTCCATTATTTCTAAGAAACATTCTCAAGCTTAAGTATCACAAAGTCTTCCAATAGATCAGAGTATCCACTGCTAATACTGAATTCTGCAAACTTTACCTGCAAGAGGCAGAAAAAGACACTCCTAGGTTGGAGGAGTGGCATTCCTAATGAACTGTGAGAAAAATGGAACAAAGTTAACTAAAACTGAACACCTCAACAAAAAATAAAAAGCTTATTTAAAAAATTCGCATGCTTGAAAGAGTTTTTACAACCAGAGAGGTTCACTTTCTGTTTGCCACTACATCGGATTTCAAAATGTTACAGAAAAATGACAACTTTCACATGAAAGTTTTCTGCAAAACCCTTCTTAAACAAATGCTGTCTTGTTCTAATGTTCAGCAGAGTGTGACACCTGCATGCCGAAAAGATGCCCACAGTTTTATTGCTGGCACAGTTCTACAACCTCCACCACATGCTGAAGTCTTTGATACAACCCCACTCTGAAAAAAAACAGGTCTAAGCCTCTTCCTGATTTGTTTTATCAGCAGCTGGAAAGGCGACTGAAGGCTAGTACAAAGACCTACTCCAAAAAACAGAAATGAAGAATCCCACCCTACTGCCACTGGTCCCAGGAGCAGGACTGTAGGTTACACCTGAACAAGAAGGCTCAAGGGCACCATGAAAATTTTGCTGCTTTATTTGCTTCCAGCCATACCTCAACCACAAATCTTAGAAAGTCCCAGGTTAAAAACCAGCTTTGCTATTTCTTCTGCAGAAATAAATTCTAGAGGCAGACCAGAAAACAAGCAGAGGATTCACCAACTCTCTGCTCTGGATAAGTGGACCAGCAGTGTAATACGGGCAACATAAACCGGCTGTGGTTTCTACCCCGGCCTGACACAAATCACATCAGCACAGTCTGGCTGAAGCCCCTCAGCAAAAACCCCATACAGCTGCACATCAAAATATATACCAAGGTCACATTATTTGTGTATTACTTTAGGACCACTTCTCTGAAAACAATGCCTTTGAAGACACTCTGGGGGAAGGATTAAACTTTTTTATTATGAAACCCAGAAATCCTATTAAAACAGGAAATTATACCCACTATCTCTCAATAATAAAATAAAAAAGGTAAATAAAGAGGTGGGAGATAGCATGACTTCTAGTCCAACCAACTTTTTCATTCCAACATTGCAAAATAGCATTAGAATAGCTCCAGGGGTTGGTTCAGATTTTTCTGAAGAGAAAGATTTGAGTATCTATAGTTTTCCACAATATTCTCATATTGAATGTACTTGCAGCTTTTTTAAAACAAGTAAAGCTATTTTTATCCAAACTAAAGAATGATTTCTACTCCAAAAATGTTTTCATAACAAGCAAGAAGTTTATGAGACAGTATTGTCTATTATGGTAAATAAAATGTAGATGTGAAACTAATGCAATTTAGGTACTTTTTGAAGACTAATAACACAATGGATGACCAAGAAAATGTGGTCTGAAAAAAGGAAAAAACTTTAGGAATAGGGTGCTTCTCTATAAACAAGACAGCTTTCATCTCACTTGAAATGAAAACAGGCTGCTAGCACTTGAGAATGGCTTTGTAAGGGTTAATAGACTGGAGAAGCAAGGAAAGCTGCTAAATGCAGAAGCACAGATGATTTAGGACGACAACTCTAGAAGTGAGATTATAGGAATCCTTTGCTTAACCAGTTTAGACTGGAAAACTCTCAGTGGGAGTGTTATGTGAGGACTAAATAGAAGACACTATCCATGCCTGCTCATGAATCACAGGGTATTTCAATACACTATCTCTGCAGGAACAATAAAAGTGAGAAGTACACCATTACTAAGGTTAAATTTGAAAGAGGAACTAGAAAAATATGAAGAAGTCAGTTGCAGTTTAGTTTTTTGACAGAAAAAGTAAAGTCTTTAGTTACTATAAAACAGTGATTAAAAAACAATATATAGAAAGATAAAAAGGAAAGAATTTTAGGAAATCAGTCTGGAAGGGAAGCTATAAGAAGTTATCTTGTAAAAATTTAAGCCATGATCAAAAAGGAGAACAAAAAGCTCAAGCTGTCAGGTTATAGCAGTGTGCAGCAAGGTAGTTAAGTAGTGTTAACATCACATTTGCCTTGTTTTTGCACTTTTCCCTAAGGATGAAGTACTGCTTACCGTCAGGAACATCCTGATATAAAAGACTGGCCTTTTATTTAAGCCAGTACAATCCCTTTTGTATTCACATATTACATACACTAAATGCTGAACTTGAAATACGAGGCTCAGCTCGGAAATTTACACTTGAACCTGATCTTGATATTATACTCTTTTCATAAAAATACGTTGCTGATCCAGGATATTGGTGTTAGGCTTTTGTTTGCTCCAAAATGGCATTAAGAAACTAGATCATAAAAGCCTCACATTCCTCACCCCACAAAAGCCAGAACTGCTCTAACTCATCACAGACACAGATTTTCCTAGCCAGCTTTTCTAGCAATGCTTTAGCCTAACCCAACCAAAGTCTAAGAAAAGTTGTAACTGTATAATTAGTCCTACTAATGAAGACAATGGATGCATAAAACAAGTGTTCAGAGCTGATCCCAAAGATACTCTTTTAGTCAATCTACACATAAATCTGAGATCATCACACAGAACACTCATTTGTCTGTCAGATGCAAGATGGTTCTGGAGAAGAAAAAAGTAGCTTCAAACACTACAGAAACACCTGCATGTGGTAATTCCGGGAGGCACAAGCTGTCCATGTCCACAAACCACCATCATTCTGATTGAAAAAAGCTTTGTTACATAAACAGTGAAATTGGTTTGTTCATGCTAAGTGCCATTTCTGTGGTTAGTAACAGGAGACAGATCTCTTCCTGACTTTCTTAGCTTCTCAACAAATTGGAGAAGGAGTCTCAGAAGAAAGGAACTCTTAAGATTCCCAAGCTCACCTCAAATGGGATGTATGTCTCTCTAGCATTTCCCTCAAACTCTACACATCTACTTGCAGTTTCACAGTTTAACAATCCTAATGAATGACTAGCATTGTTAAACACAGAAATGTTTTAAAATTTTCCCTTCAAAAGAAAAATGAACCTGCGTAATTAAATAATAAATATCAGAATTCTTCAGACTTACTTATGTTGCAAAATGAAGTACTGAACAATTAAAATACATCCAGATGCAGAATGATTGCCCATACTGATATAAACAGCAACCATTTCAGTTGCAAAGGAGACCAAAAATTTAGATCTTACCAGCAAAGAATGGTCAAGAATTACAGCAACATAATTTCTACATGTAACTGTGAATTTCACATAAAAATCAACATTTCCTCTCCAACACTAAGAGCTGTGGTGAAGGACAACACAGAACAAACTGAGCACCCATCAACTCTTATGCACAGTAAGGGAACTGAGCATGCCTGCCAAAACCCTGCAGCTCCCAGGAAACTAATTGGACCACAAATTGTCACAAGAAAAGCTACATACATTTAAAGTCTATTCTTAAAAGCTTATGTACCAATATTTAACTTGATTTTCATGTGTTGTATATACTCAAGTCAAGTAGAAGCAGGCTGTCTTCTGCTTAAAAGAAAGAAAAAACACTCCCAAGACTAGAGGTGGCTACAAGCAGCTTTTACTTTTTTTCAGCTGGCTCTTTGACAGCATGGACAGCATGGAATAGCTTCTGGTTTTGTGAAAACGTATTACAAACAGGTATCAAAATGGTATTTGGATTCTAGATCCAACAGCTGAAGTGCTAGGAGATACTTGCTTTATGGTTACCCCCACCCCCAAGTTTAGTTACAGACTTGATCTGTGCAATTAAAATGACAAACAAAGAAACTGTACACAACCATATAATTGAGGTTTCTTATCAAGTACAGAGGGAGGGTTGTACAGGCAACCAGAAACTCCATTTGACAGATTCTGAGTTCTTGGCTTTTCATGCTAATCAGCACTTCCAAAAAAAACCAAAATCCTTTTCAAAAATACACTTTTATTGCTTTAGAGACTTCAATAAAAAATAAAACACCCTGTCAGACTGAACCATAGTTCTTCCACATGAAGGAAATGTTTCTGTAACTGGAATAGACCAATGGTTCTCTCTCTCACACTTCTGCTACCAGGGAGAAAGAACTGAGATCCAGCACACTGGCTCTGAAATCAAAGTAGCCTTAAGGAACCCACTATTCCAGTCCACCCTCTCTGAGCCCAGTCTCCCAGTCTGTATTGGATGCATCTACACTGAACATGTCTAAATTGGCAGTTTGGTTCAAGCAATTCGTGTTTTTCATGTAAGTTGCCTCCACTCACCACATGCTGGTTCAGGTATGTGAGGTTTTTCCTGAAATCTGTACCAGCACAAAACTAAACCAGAAGCTCTGATCTAAAGGTTGGAATAACTGGGGGGCATGCTGGTGCTGATCTGCTGCACACCAATGCCAGTGTCGTCCATACAAATCAGACTTGTTACTCGAGGTGCAGCAAGCCAATAATTACACACTTGAGAGAGGCACTGATTATTTATTTTGGAGTTGTGCAAGTGTGGGTGCTCAGCGGTATTCCACGAGTCAAGCACACCAATTATAAAAACTTTTTACTATTTATACATTTTAGCAAAGAAAGGAATTAGTGTTCATTGGCTGCAAGTTACATGGTTCTCTCAATAACCAGTATTCTACCTTCCATTGGGTAATGACCTCTCTCGCTAATTAGTCCATGTGCCCAGTCTCTCTTCGTTTGGGTCAGTGGGTTACTTGGGTTGGTGGTCTGTGAGTTGGTGTTGTGATCTCCCCATGCTGGAATTACCTTTGACCCACTCAGAACTGATTCAACAGAGATGCTGAGTTGCCTTTATAGGTTTCATCCTTATCTTGGGAGTTCTGTCCTTGTGGCCCTTAAATTCTGCACTCCCTGTGCCCACCATCAGTGGTACATCCTTCTTCCCAAGCCTTGTAAACCACCTTCCACATCTGAGATCACTGAAGCCTGTCAAGCCCTAAATCTTAACAAGGCAATTCTTAAACCAGTAATTTGTTTTTCTAACACCTGGACATCACTTAGGACTTACATGTTAGTTGCTATCTGTTTCACCGATTAAATCTCCCTCCTTGCTGAGTAGGCTTGAAAGTACACAAAGATCAAACATCAAAGAATATCCTTTCTTAAGAAAATCTCACACATTCCACATTTTGCAACATGAGGATGAACCCAACAGATGAATTCAGTGAATTCTTCACCATGTTACAACATTAGAAAGATCCAGACATTTCCAGCACAAGATACCACAGTGCATCAGCCCTGGAGTGTGTTCAGCTATTTAATTTTGATTTACATGCAAAATAAAGAACACATCACCAGGATCACTCCTCAATCTGGCACATGAAGATGTAAATTCAAATACCATGTCAAAAGGACATTACCTCATGTCAAGGATTATCTTCCTCTCCATTACTGAAGGTGTCTTGGCTCCACAGAGCTTTTGGAGTTTAAAGTGGTAAGAAGAAAATCCCACCGGAAGCTTTTTTTGTTTTGGCACTTTAGTATTTAGTCTAGACTATAATTGTTAAAATGCTTTTCTACCAGAAAGAGTGAAATGTATTTTCTTGACAAGTCAGCAAGACTTCTTCAGCTGGCATATTACAGCACAGGGCATCTTCCTCCCACTTAAACTCACCATCATTTATTGGTTTAATTCTGACAATTTCTTTTTTGGCTTTGAAATGTTGTAACTCCAAATTTCCGTTTCACAGACAATATAAGGTAAAGTAACCCTCATTCAGCAATGAAGCAAAGCCTGGGTTTGTTAAGGAATAGCTCAAATATACACAAAATTCCCAAGGAAAGACTTACATCAGCATCTGTATGCTCAGTAACACACATCCAAGCCTTTGTCCTGATGAGCTTACATTCTAAATAGACATGAGGCAGAGACAGAAGCCACAATCAACCTGCAGTAATCAGCGTTTACTACATGACTTATCTTTTGTGCAGATAAAATGGCTTGTCACTGAATAAACTAAGCAGAAACATTTTTCAAGTAAGCTGAACTACTGGAAGACAAAGAACACTGGGAAACAAGGCAAATGCACTAAGATGAAAGCAGAAAAAAACCTGAAGAAACTGGGTAAAGCAGCAGTCCATGAGCACTGAGTAAGCAGGGTCTAGTAACAACTCCAGCATGTTCTCCTGAGACCTGGAGGCCCCTGCTGTAGCAACTTCAGCATCTGTTCGTATTGGCTGGTGCCTCCTGCCGACTCTGTCCTACTCATGCCAGACCTCATGGCAGCGTTTAAGAATGGCCACAGCCACTCCTATTAGCTTAAAAATAATTACGTAGTATCTCTCATTACCGCATGTAATGACTTGAAGCAAACACTCTCAGAAACCTTTTAGTTCTAGGTCAGTCTTCAAAAGAACAAGTTCTCGTCCACTTCATCCTGCTTCCACCTATGGAAACAGAAGTAAAGTGACAAATGGCAGGAGTGTTTGGTTTAATACCCAGATGGTCGGGGATTTGCTCACGGTGCAGTTACACCGGCTGCTCAGCTGCCAGAAGGCTGGGCTCAGGGCTCCTTCAAGCCTTTTAACTACACAAACGTTTTTTCAGAAGTCATATGTTGACATTGGGAACACATTTGTGATAATTATGTCTGCCAAGCACAAAACTATTTCAGTTCTATACCGGAGAATAAGACTTGTATTTTTTATTTTCACCTGAAGTGTGTGACCTTCTCTAGACCTGTCAGCACATTCTCCTAGCAAGTGGCAAACAATTCCAGGCTAGTTGGAAGACAGATGAACATTAGACTGTTGGACAGCCACAGAAAAGCAGAGAACTCAGAAGTCTCTTCACACTGTCATGTAAAACTTTTATCACCAAACCCCCCCCCCCCCCAAAAAATCCCTAAAAACATATCAAATATCCAAGTATCTTCGCATTTTCTGCAGAACTCCAGCCTTTAGCCCTGGTTTTGTTACCTATTTGCTAAGGACAGATTTCAGCTTTAAATGCCAGGCTTGCAGGGAATATGAGTATGTACTTTTGAATCGGCTCCAACCAAGCAGCACAACTCAAATGGGAAAACATACTTCACCAAAAAGAGTATCTCAAAAAGCAAAAGCTACTCCCTTTTTCTTTATCACACAAGTTTTTGCAATACAATTCGCAATCTAAATAATTTGCCCCCTCTGCAAATAATCAGTAATGAAGTATCAAAAAAAATTCCTTAGTTGATCAAACACAGAAATACTACCAGTGCTAGATGTTGGATATTACAAAACACAAATAGTCAATGCAATAGCAAATTTAATTTTGATGGATGGAGACGGTAAGAAGTCAAAAAATTACACATCGCATGTTTTCTGTAGGTCAGTATTTCAGATAAGGCTATAACACTGCGTTATAGGGGTTTTTTAATATTAAGATATAAGTAGAATTTTTCATAATACAATCCTTTTAGGCAGGCAAATAGTCATAATCAGCTCCTTTGACTTCAAGTCACTGAACTGAGACTTTTCCTAACCTGCCCATCACACCAAGTATCCTTAACAAGGATCCTTATTACTGGCCTTCAGCAAGAAGGCCTCAAGCACACACAGCTCATTTCCCCTTAGCCCAAACACTGGACAGGCTGTGAAAACACCGTGGAAAATTTCCACAATTGTTTGTTTATAAACTGTCACTACCAGATTTTGCATCAGATGCATTTCAGAGCACAAACACTGGTCCCTCTCCCCCAAAGAGTTCCTCTTTTTGTTCAAATCTGAAGGAAATGCTGCTGAAAAACTACATTTTGCAACATTTCCAGAATGTAGTCTAGATTTAGGATATATGTCAAATATGAGTGCTAGTTTTTTTAGCTGAATATTGGATTTGTTGCTGCTCTTCAGTTACTGCCATCCTCAATTTAATCAACATTGGCTCCACCAACAGAAATAATTTTATTCAGAAAGGAAAATATAATTGGTTTGGAAGTGCATACTGGAGAGGCAGAACCGCATTATAAATTAACATTCTTATGCATTTCACTCTCAATATTAAGCTTTGGGGTTTAATCTGTAATCACGTGAATGACAATATACCTTAGAAGGGCCAGAATTAGGATGTAAAAAAAGTGAGACATGCAAGTAATGGTGACAATGGCATCTGTAACAATGCCATGCCCAGACTGTTACTGGCCATGACAGGAGGGCTCACTCTCAAGTCATACTGGAATATACTGGTGTTACTCCTCAGCTATGAGGAAGCAGGTGGTGAGAAAGGAGAAATTTCAACATTCATCTATCTACAGGCAATTATTCACCTACTTATAATTGCCTGGAAGCTCCCTCAGAATTAAAAAGTGGGAATTTAAGCTGCTGTGACAAAGCTATAAACTATTAAGCCTGATGGCACCGCTGCATTTAACTGGAACTGTCGGTCATGCACCTTCCGTATTTACTAAATTCATTTTTTTATAAGTGTTCACTAAAAAGGGGGCAAATTGCTAAAGGCACAGGCTGACTTAGGCTCCTGTGCTACACTGTCATCCTGAACTATCTCTAAGAAAATAAAACAGCAAACACACAACTCTTCAGCTAAGCAGACTGTGATTACACGGATGTGATAGACTCAATTACTTAACTGCCAGGGGGCCTAATGTTGCTCAGACACAGAGAAGCAAAATTACACATAAAATTAGTGGAATATTCAAGATCTCTCTTGATACTATGATTTTACTTTTTTTTGAAGTTCATTAAAAGCAGCACACGATCTGTTTGGGCAGCCAGAAGACAAATTCAGATAAATAACAAAATAAGGATTTCCTGGCCAAAGTGCTGCAAGGACAATTCACAGTTAAAAAAAACAGAAAAAAGAGCTAAGCAGCCAGATTTGGTCACTGCGCGTTAGACACCTAATTTAAGATGCAAAAAGTATGCCTCAGTATTTGCAAATTAAATATTGGCAAGCCATTATGTAAGTCAGATGCAATATAAAATCCCAAGCTATTTTTGATAAATCAGCAGTTGTGCTTCAACACAGCTCTTGCTGACTTTATTGAGATAAAGACGGACTATTTTGGGTTTACAGTAACGCTGCAGATCTACTGCCTAAGGGTTGGTGATACAGAGAAGAAATTGCTTACATCCACAATGGTCAGAGGCTGCTTTTTTAAAATATTTGTTCCTAATACCACAGAATTGAATTTCGTAGACACTGACTTAAAACAGAAAGTGAAACTCTGCAAATATTTCTGACCCAAGCCCCCATCTCCCACATCTCTGACTCCATCTAGAACCTTGTTCACAGGGATATTTGCATGTGAAACAAGGATAAGTGCTACAGAAACACCAATAACTGCATGACTGTTGCCTCTGAGGCTGCTGCTAATTCCCCACCAAGCTCCAGGCCACACTGACACTGTCAAGGATGTCCATGATTCACCAGCAGAACACTGTTTACCCACTTGACAAAAATTTCTACAGATTAAATCAAAATAGAGACTACAGATCTTTTGTTTACAAGCATCATCTGAAAGATGTCTAAAATTTGTACTTCATCAGGATTCATTCATAAACCAGGACTACATTAAATCAGGATTCTTCTGAGACAGTACTTTCATAGACCCAGATTGATTATTTCAGTACAGGATTTTAGAGCAGCAAGCAATAAATCTACTTCTGTCAGAGGCAGCCCTTAAAACATTTTCACACCATCATTCACAACAACAATTCAATCCTGATGGGAATGACTGGGCTCTACTACATCCTAAAACAGAGAAACAAGATCACTGAAGACAGCTCTGACTCAAATGTTGAGATTCAAAATAAATGGACAAAAAAACCCTACCAAAATGCAAACAGCAATAATTAGAAGCAAACAAAAAGTATAGATCCTTGATGGACCAGCTTCAGGATACAGAAAGTCTTTTAAATAATAGATTGCCTATATGCCTATAATGCTTCTTTCTTTCTGAATGCTTTGGTTACTGAATACCTTCACAAAGCAGTGACCAACAACATTGCTTAATACATTTTTATGCTGGTACAAGGAAAACTCCAGCTTCCATTATTTCATGGAACCTCTTTTTATTTCCAGGTACCATCATGGACAATTTCCTATTCCAAACAATATACCAGCTATTATTAAACCATGGGGAAAGAAAAGCCCCAAAACAAAACAAAAAGCCCCACAGCATTAATTCACTCAAACATACATTTTCGAAAGCCACTACTATTTGTGAACAAAAGACCCTAGGCCTCTCAGTAATATTTTCGTCTAGCACATTATTCAAAATAATCCATTTTAAGCAACTACTCCAGCAGCAAAAAAAAACCACAAGCACTTCGGGGATGAGCCACAATATGAGAGAACCTCCGTGGAAAATGTAGCTTTGTCTTCTAGGAACTGTATAGAAAAATGCCTCCATGTTTACTTCACCTGAAAGCCTGGGTAAATCCAGGCCCACACTCACGGCATCCAAGCATTTACCAACACAGTGAACACATCAAGCTCCCCATACTCGCTGCTGGATGCTCACATATCCCTCGCACCCGCACTTGGAACCATCTTCCTGCGGAGTCGGGACCGCGATACCGCTTTACTGCAAGGGATCCGACACCCTTGAAGGCACAACCCAACCACAACACGGAGCTCTCCTTCCCCCCAGCGCGAACTCAAGCGCTCCCCTCACCCTGCACACCCTGCTCAGGGCACAACAGCTGCAATTTCCCGTCCTTAAGACACGTACAGACGGACACAGGGGACGAACGCCCGATTCCCTGAGACCGCCCCCCTTCCCTGCACGCAGGCAGACCGCAGCACCTTCCCCTCGCCGCACACAGAGCATTCTCCTCCCCGCACAGCCCCGCTCCCCGGCAGCCCGAGCACACCGACAGCGCCGGCTCCGCTCCCACCACCCGGGGGACAGCGACTTCCACCCCCCGGCACACACCGAGCACCGCGGAGAGCTCGGACACAGCTGGGCGGTGCACGGAGCCCCTCAGCCCGCACACCCCTGTGCCCTCGCACACACAAATACACACAGCCCTGTGCCCTTCCACACTCGCAC
>NW_024581134.1:2804808-2804875 GCF_017639235.1 Corvus kubaryi | reverse complement strand
GCACAGGGCTGTGTGTATTTGTGTGTGCGAGGGCACAGGGGTGTGTGTGAGTGTGGAAGGGCACAGG
>NW_024581134.1:2797765-2804798 GCF_017639235.1 Corvus kubaryi | reverse complement strand
GTGTGTGCGAGGGCACAGGGGTGTGTGTGAGTGTGGAAGGGCACAGGGCTCTGTGTTTGTCGGTGGTTGCGGGGGCACATGGCTGTGCGTGTCCGAGCTCACCGCGGGCTGAGGTGCTCGGTGTGTTTCAGGGTGGAGTGGTCTCTGTCCCCGTGTGTGCAGTGGCGCTTTTGATGAAAGGACTCCTGTTGGCATATTGTGAAAGCAAAACGCTCTCTCTTGGGGTTGCCTTGTTGTGTGGGATTTTCCAGCACAGGTGTTTTATTTTCCTGACAGCATCTGGTTAATTTTCCCTCTCCCATTGCAGGGCACGTCACGGGTGGCTACTGAGAAACTCCTCGTTCGGGGAGTGGAGAGGAACCTTTGGTGTCCAGAATTGTACAGCAAGTTGTGAGCTTGGCGTGTTGCAGTTGAGTGCCAGCCTGGTGGGCTGACAGAAAGTTCCTGTCAGTGTCTTTGCAGCAGCAGAAGCTAAGGGATCCCTGGCTGTTTTCTCCTTTTCTCTTGAAGAGCTTTTGAACAGCTGCAGGAATGATTTTGCAGACAAAAGATTGCTTGCTGGTTTTAGCCGTGATGGAGTATCTAATTCACAACCATAAGTGGCAATGTCTACTCTAGCCCATTGTTAGTTTCAACATCTCAGAATGCTATTTCTCTTTAGTGCAGCTGGATGTGTAGCTGAGGATAAATAAGATAATCAGTGTGATACAACTTCCTGTCCCTCATGCTACTGTCTGTCCACAAAGCATAAAAGCTGCATTAGGGCCTCCTCTGGCTCTGTCTGTCTCCAAAGAGGAGGAAGACAAGAAGGCTGGAGAGGAGGAACAAAGTCAACTTCCCTCTGTTCTTGGAGATGATGGTGAACTTCCCACAGTTCTTGAAGACGAGGATGAATTTCCCACCATTCTGGAAGATGACAGCAAAGCTCCAGCAGCGTGGATCGAGGATGGTGAATGTTTCGCAGTGTGGGATGAGGAGTAGGAACATCCTGCATCGTGGGAAGAACAACAGCAAAGATCTCAGAGCATGGGAAGAGGAGGGCAAACATCCAGCAGCATGGGACCAGGATGGGGAACATCCAGTGGCATTGGAAGAGGATGGCAAACATCATGCAGCATGGGAAGAGGAGGGACAACATCTCTCCGTGTGGGAAGAGCACCGTGAACGTCCCACTGTTTGGGAAGAGGGTGGGAAGCTCCATCATTTTGGGAAGAGGACAGTGAACCTCTCTCTGTTGAGGCATCATGGGCTGAGCATTCTGACAGCAGCACAGCCTTACAGACAGAGGGGAGAGGTGAGTGGTGCCTGATGCAGCTGGGTACGTCTGCTCTCTGCCTTGTCTGCCAGAGCAGGCTGTTGTGTGTGTGTGTGTCTGAGCATCAGCTGTACTCAGTGTTCCTCTGCAGCTGAATGTCATAGATGTCATTTATTGCTCTTGCCCACCTGAGTAAAAGGGGCTCACAGCCCCAGAGAGTGGAGCTGCATTTTGGCTCCGCTGCAAGGCAGGATCTCCATCTTGGAGTGACTGCCTTTCCTGTTTCTTTCAGGGAACACCGTGAGCGTGGAGGAACCTGCCAAGAAATACACTAAAGTTGAGCCAGTTGGCCAAGGGTAAGTTCAAGTCAGTGACCTCTACACAAGCAGGGGCCAGGTATTTTGCTGGAGGGCAGTGGTATCTTTCAGAGCAGGACATGCTGGCTTGGTCTTATTCTCTAAAAATGTTTAATGCATCAGCTGGTGGAGACTGCCATTATTGAGAGCCAATTTATAGTCCCAGGTTAGGACAGTAACTTCAAAGGATATTGCAAGACCTAATTAAGGAGAGATCCTGCTTGGGATCAGTTTTGGGTTTTAGTCCTCCTGCAGCAGATTCATAGAAAGGGAGAGATAAATGAGAAGATGTATGTGGAAAGCAAAATGCTCTCTTGGGCCTGCCTTGCTGCATGGGATTTTTCAGCACAGGCAGCAAAGCTCTCTCCTAAACTCTACAGTTGTGTTTAGGTTTGGTGTCAGTGACAGCCCATGACAGTGATCATATTAGTAATGTATGCTGCGTGTTTGCTCTGTTATGCAATCCCAAACAGCAGCAGTGGCATTTGAAATAATAACCAAACCCTTTCTCAACTATTTTGCTCTATTTTCACAGGACTAGAATTGCTTCCTGCTTGCAAGCTATGTGAATATTAATAATAGTGGTGATAAACTGAGAAGATTGTAGGTGCAGAGAATGTTGTTAGAGTTTTGTGGGTGATGGATGAGAGACCCATTTCTCCAGGACTTCCAAGGCCAAATGTCTTTGGCCATGTGTCCTGTAAGCAGCCCCTGAGGGGGGAACATCACTGACTGTGCTCTGGTGTCCCATCCCAGGGCACTTTGCACAGCCTGGCTCCCTCACTCCAAAAAGACTCGCTGCATGTTTGTTGTGGTCTCATGCTACAGCCTTCTCCAGTTAATGGTCTTCAATGTCCTTTTAGGTGGCCATAAAGAAAATAAATCATGAACAGCAGAACCAGGAACAAGCTGTGAATGAGATCCTGGTCCTCAAGGACAAGAAGCATCCCAACATTGTCAGCTATTTGGACAGGTGAGTGCTTCAGGTATTGTCCTGTGCACTGGTCCTGAATTAATCTTTTCTGGCAGATGTAGTTTGTAGCTTGTTTAGGAAAAAGCCTGACTTGGCCACAGCTTCCTAAAACAACAGCCTGTCAGTTCACTACGTCCCTGTTGTTTTGTTGCTTTGGTTTAGTTTTTTCTTGAAGTTGACCCTATTTTCTGTGTCTTACGAGAAGTGCTGATAAAGTGTGGTAGAAATTATTTCCCTTGGCTTCTCCCCTGCTCTTTTCCCTTGCTGTGGATGCCAGGAAGACAAGGTTCTTGTTTCCAGAAACATCTATTTTGCCCATTTTTCAATTGCCTTGCCTGTTTCTGAAGGTTCTTTAGGCAAGGTTTTCCAGACAGTTGACCACTTTTGTGCTAAGTGGTGCACAACCTCCTTCTGTGCATAACTCAGAGTTGTGTTGCCTTGCTGCTGGAGTTACTGGTGGAATTGCTGAGTTAAGGTGGTGAACCAGCTGGTGGCAAGTGGTGTGGTTCCAGACTGATCTCAGCTCCTCCTAAACTGCATTTTCACGTGCTTGCCATGTAAGGCATCTCCTTTTTCACAGGTGTCTCCTTCTCATTTAGACTGTGCAGATTCCAAGGATGGTAGCCTACAGGAATGTCTCTCCATTTTACTCTGTGTTCATTTACAACTGACCTGGAAGCAAAACTCCCCTGCAGTCTTTTTCATAAGGTAGTTTAGCTGTGCGCATTCATGTCCATGCCACTGTTTTCTTCTTTCAGCTACCTTGTTTATGAAGATCTCTGGTTGGTGATGGAGTACATGGATGGAGGAACTTTCCAGGATGCTGTTAGACAGACACATCTGGCTGAAGAAGAGATGGCAGCTGTCAGCTGTGAGTAAGGGCTCCTGCTTGTGCTTCTCATGGCTTGGACATGATGGTCCTTTGAAAGAGATGGTGAGAACTGGAACGGCTTCATGCTCAGAGCTTTGTTTCTGTGTTGTTTTTTATGCCCTGGAGAAGAGAGAGCCTCTTAAATGAACCACCTGTCAGTATCCTTGCACTTCTGCTCTCTTCTTGTACTCTTAGACTGTTGTTGTACTCTGTCTCTCTCTCTCTTCTGATTTTATTTGCTATTCTCAACTTTTCCTTGAACTCTTTTGTCTGGAGCTGGGCTGCACTGCACTTCTTGCCTGTCAAAGCAAAGTTGCTGGTGGCAGAATTCTAAACTGTCCTTTCTTGTATATTCAGGTCATTAATTTTTACCCTCATGTTTCTTGTTCTCTATCAGTGTCTGCAAGCCCTGTATTTCCTTCATTTGAGGCAGGTGATCCAGAGAGATCTGAAAAGCTCCAACATCCTTCTGGAATGGATGGCACTGTCAAGTTGGGTAGATATCCGTGGTCAGGCACAGTGTTCCTGGGATGTGGGTGTGGGGCTGCTTCCCAGTGATGGCCAGTTCCTCAAAAGTGGTGCTGGTGGAAGTGCCTGGATCCTGCTGCCAGCTGAGAGCAGCTGCAACATGCAGAGGAGTCTGGAGAGAAGCAGGGTGTCAAGAGTGGCTTTGCTTTGTGTATGTCCCTTCCAGAGGGGAGGGAGTTAGAATCTAAAGCTTCAAGTGAATACATAAAAGCCACTGCCTGAAACCTGAGGGTATCTTTAAGTATCCAGTTGCATATTTCCTTGGCTACAGGCCTGAGGCCTTTTGCAGCTTAGTGCAGTTCAGTGGTGCATTCTTAGACTTAGAGCTGGGAATTCTTTTGCTTGGATTTTTAATTCCCGCTGACTCTGACAGTGTTTGTTTTTGTCCTCAGCTGATTTTGGCTTCTGCACTCAGCTGACCCCTGAGCAGGATCAACAGAGCTCTGTGGTGGGCACTGCTCACTGGATGGCCCCAGAAGTTGTGAACTGTTCTCCTTATGGCCCCAAGGTGGACATCTGGTCTTTTGGGATAGTGACCATCGAGGTGGTAGAAGGAGAACCTCCTTACTGCAAGCAAACTGTGGCCATGGTAAGAGGCAGATGTCCAAGTGTTTGCGTGGGCCTGTGTGCACAGAGTGGCTCTGCACTGGGATGAGCCGCTGGATGTTTTTGGAATTCCCAGAGGTCTCACTGAAATTGGCTGTCAGGGCAAACTCGTTTGGATGTAGCTGTGGCTGCATCAGGGTTTGGGTTTTTATTGTTGGTACAGAAAAGTGATCTCTGGACAGCATCTCTGTCTGGGTGGACACTGCCTCTGGAGCCTGGGGTTTAGAACCTGGGGTGGCTCTGAGCACCTGTGGGTATGAAGGGAAGTGCTGCAGTGTTGTGCTGGCTTTTCCCAGGCTCGCTGTCTGGTCTGGCAGAACGGGACCCCGCCCTGCAGGAGCCCGGGCGCCTGTCGGCTCTGCTGCGGGACTTCCTCAGTGCAGCCTGGAGCCCCATGAGGAGCACTGCTGCAGGTAAATGCAGGGGAAACAGTAGCACAAGGGAGGGGTTTTCTTGGCAGGCCCCTGTCCTATAATCTGCAGTCTCGGTGCTTTTCAAATGGAGAGCAAGCAGAATCCTAGATTGGTTTGGGTTGGCAAGGGCCTTTCAAGGTCATCTGGACCAGGTGCCCTGCGATGGGCGGGGCCATGTTAAAGTAGATCAGATGGCTCAGAACCCTGCCTGACCTGACCTTAAATGATTGCAGGGGTGAGGCACCTACCACCTCTCTGGGCAACTTCTGTCAGTGTTACCCCACTCTCCTTGTAAAAAAAGTCTTCCTGATGTCTAATCTGAGTCTACTTCCCTCTCTTGAATTTAAACCACTGCCCCTTGTCCTATTGCACCAGAGCCTGTAAGGAGCTTGAGTTTGGAAAGTAATGCTTCATTTCTTTATTTTTTATTCTTCGGGCAACATCCATTTTTATCATCAGCCAAGCCTCTCTCCAGCCTGGCACCTCTGATCACTGCAGCAAAGTAGTTGAGGGAGCAGCAGAGATGAAGCACTTGAAGACAGCTTTTTGTTATGCCAGTTAGGACAACTGGTTAGTTATGCTAGTTAGGAGAGCTAGTTTGTTCTGCTAGCTAAGATAGCTCATTATGCTAGTTAGGACAGCTAGTTTTTTATGCTAGTTAGGACAACTAGTTTGTTATGTTAGCTAGGACAACTAGTTTTTTACACTCGTTTTTTGAATAAAAACTCTGTTAAACCTCAACTCCCTTGAAGTATTCCTTCCTTCTCACCCTGTGCTTCAGCTGGCTGGAGCCATGTGAGGGGAGAGTGGGCCCAGCCGTGCCCAGAGCTGAGCCCTGGCAGAGCCCTGGCAGAACCCAGAGCAGCCTCAGCATCTGCAGAGCCAGGCTGGAAGGAGGCCCTTGCAGCCTTCTCGAGTGCATCCGACTCTTGTTTACAAACTTTGGGTGGTGAAAAATGCCCCTGGTGCTAGAAGAGGACAGAAGGGGCCCAGGGAACGCCCAGCTGTTCCATGCAAGGGAAAAGCGCGGCCAGTGGCGGAGAAAACCCATGCGTTTATCCCCTCCCACTTCGGCCAAAAACTTGAATCATGTGGCAAGTCAAATAAGGGCAGGGGAGGAGCTGAGGCCCCTCCGTCCCTGCTAACCAAAGCGTCCTTTGCGCGGTTCTGAGGCTCCCGGGCTCTGTCTGGTGGCCTCACGGGTGTTTGTTTCTGTCGTGCTGGCTCCCAGCAACCCAGGCCCCTCCCGGCACAGGGTGGGTGCTGGAGGCTGTTAGCAGGGAGATGCGATTTCGGGATACGCATTTGGTGGCCACCTGCGAGTCAAGAGAAGCATCGGTCTCAGCTGGTCTCCCGTCCCGTCCTTTCTCTGCCCTCCTACTCCATCCAGCCCCGCCCCTCATCGGCGGTCCCCGAGCAGACGCTGCCGAAGCCGCCGCTCCCCAGTAGGGAACCCATCCCGTACTGCTCCTGCAGGGCCTCCTCCGCCTTCGCTGCTGGCGAGACGCGTCTGTCAGCGTTCGGCCCGGCCCCACGGATGGCCCCCGAGCGCCGCGGGCCCGGCTTCGCTACAGGGTGCCGGCGGCCGGGCTGCCGAGCGGCGGAGCTCGGGCCGGGGGCCTGGGGAGGTGCGGGAGTGTCCGGAGCGCGTGTGTCCCCCCTGGAGCCGCGGCGAGCCAGGCGGAGCCCAGGGACAGTGGGACAGCTCCGGAGTCAGCCACTGCGGCCCGCCCAGCAGCGCCGGAGCCAGAGCGGCCAGGGCCGGGCGGAGGCGAGACTGCGGCGGGACCGCCCGGGGCCGGGAGGGAGCGGCGGGGGAGCGGGAGGCCGCGAGAGGGACCCCGGCAGAGGGACAGGAGGAGGACGGGCAAGAGTGGGAGCGGGGCGGTAGAGGCGCCGCTGGCTGGAGCGCCGGGGCCGTTTGTCCGTCGGGCCGTTAGTCCGAGTGTCCGTTAGTCCGAGTGTCCGTTAGTCCGTGACTCTGTGTCCGTTAGTCCGAGTGTCCGTTAGTCCGGGTGTCCGTTAGTCCGT
>NW_024581134.1:2787769-2797755 GCF_017639235.1 Corvus kubaryi | reverse complement strand
GTTAGTCCGTGACTCTGTGTCCGTTAGTCCGGGTGTCCGTTAGTCCGTGACTCTGTGTCCGTTCCCCACCGGCCGAGCCCCGGGGCAGCACCGGCCGTGCAGGGCCGCTGAGTTGGGAGGGACCCGCCAGGCTCGTCCGTGCATCATTTATGCATCGTTTGAGCCTAATTAAAGATGGCGTGATTGATAAACTGACACTGGATACCTGCCTCCCTTAGGTTTTTAAGTACCTAATGAGGGGCTAGGCTAGATGCCTTTATGAGGGCTTACACACGTTAATCTACACTTTCTTGAATGTAAAAATACTTAATTGATTGTCAGAAATGTAACCGCGGTAATGCAGAAACGTGCCACGAGATGGCAAGTTAGGACTGCGTTAGGCACCTCATACTCGCCTCAACTGCAGCGAGGCAGTCACCAGGAAAAACCAAAATACGATGACTGGGATGGGGAAGGTGCGTTTACAAGAAGCATTTCATGAAATCTAATGTTCCTTTTCTCAAGATTGAAAATAGTTTTTAATCTGTTCCTTTTCTCTGCCTTTAAACTTGCTAGGGTTCTCTGACACACGAGGGCTATTTTCCACAGTAGGTTCTTGTTTGTTGGTTTTAAAAAGCAAAAATAAAACCAGTTAAGACTAAAATTGAGATTCTGTTTCTTAAATATATGGTGTTTTGGGAACTACTTATTAAAGTAAAAAGTAATGAACCTATGTTTATTGTTTCTTTTTGTGGGAGACACGAGTCAAAAGCTGGAGACCAGTGATTATATTCAAGAGTAGGAATACAAGAACATTCCTGCCTCTCCACTGCCATTCCCTGCCTGATTCTTATACCATCATTCTTGCCAGTGGAGGAAATCTGTTCAGTTTTGGCCAATGATGACTCACAGGTAAAATTCTTTAGAATTTAAGAGAGAAATTGCCTATAAAAATGTGAGGTAATTACTGAATAAAGGCAATTATTATACATCTTATAGAGCTAGCATTTCAACAGAAAGCAGGCTACATTCCACACCTTGTTAAGCCAAGTCTTGATCAAAACACTTGAAGTCAGTTTAACAATGTCAAGGCTGTTTATCAAGTCAAAACTGCTGAAAGGCAAGGCAGGGGAGAGTACATGTAAAAACTTGGAAGGAGCAAGTGTCCAGGTTAGGAATCGAGAGCGAAACCCTGGTTTCATTAAAGCCTCAGGAAATCCTGCCTTCAATTCTATGGCTTTCCAGACCTCACTTGCATGTAGTGTGAATGACCTCTGTCAACATTTATCCCTGCCCATGTTTGCTACTTTCTCCTCAGGTACCATCTTTGCAGTTCATCTTGTCTGTTAGGTTTCATTCTATACAACGAGAAAGCCCCTCACACTACTGAGACCAAGCTCCTCCAGCAAGGAGTAACATTTCCTACACTCTGTGAATCTGAGTGACAGACAGTATCACAGTACAGTGCATGTATTCACGAACATTTACATAATTTATATCCAGCCCTTCATCTTTCAGCAACACTTAACTGACTCAGTGCCTGAACAGCAATGCCAAACCCCTGTGACAGTGACAAGCAGTGATAACCAGCCTGCTGACAGCCTTTCTCACGTGCACTTCTGTGTGTTAAAGAGCATCCTGAGCAATACTACACCTTCAATACAACTCCATTGCTGCTGGCTTATCTGAAATAAACCTTGAAGGTCAAAGAAAATCTCTGTTTTTAGAATAATAGGGGTGTCTGTCTGGCTTTATTCCAGTCCATGATAAGTGTCAAATCAACTTCGACAGAACCAGGGTTTTATTAAGGGCTTAACTTCAAATGTCCTAAAACATCAGCTGCTCACAGGAAGTTGAGCTGTTGGTGGTCTGTCTCACTTCCTGTGAAAAGACAGGAGAAGTTAGGAGAGGCTGTGCTCTAAATCGCTAGAGGACATAAAATTATTTACTTGGTCATCATTTGTCAACTCCCTGCTTCCTTGTATTCTGGTTTCTCTTTACAGCATGAAATGCTTCACTTCTGTTTGTATACATATAATATATATTCATAGAAATCAACACACAGAGGCCTTTTTTTCCACAGACATTTGAATAAGGTACAGTTATATATCCATGCTTTAGATGTAAAATACTCTGTATTCTGCCCATTTCTGAATTATTCAGTAATAGTTCTGTTTAGTTACAAGAAAAAACCCCTTTATTTTTATGTGCAGATAGCATTATATTAACTGTAGTTACATTTTAAGCCTTTTGCAATTAAAGACATTTAATCCCAAATGCTAAGAAAAAGTATTTGGAGACCATTAATTTGAAAATTTGTTTACAACTTTTGAATAGGATCTGAGGATGCTAATCTCCAACCCTGAAAAAACCACCTCACTTTTTATTTAAATTACACTTTCATGGACTTAAAATCCAATTTAAATATTCATGACAAATATGCTGCTTATTTAGGGAGAAATGCATGCATTAGAAGGCATACTGATTAAACTCAATGTAGTTTTAATGGAAACAGGTAAACACTTGATTAGTGGCCAGTAAAAATCCATTTTAATTTACATAAAACCTCATATTTTCTTTGAACCCAAGGTCTAGCTCATTCAACTTATGTCGCTGGACATAAATAATTTTAGTATTGTTATACCATTGCTAGTGACTCTCAGCAGAATCTCATCACATATTCTGACACAGGGTTTATAACTTTAATGTTAAAAAGAAGTTAAGTACTAAAGGGTGAAGAAAAATATCTATTTTTTTGCCACATATTTAAGTTTTAAATTGTTCATCCTAAACTACCAGTAATTTTTTTCTTGAGGTTCTTGCTTTTGAAATATCTCTTGCTTTATCAGCAAGCCTGGTTTAACACATGAGATTTGCAGATAACGGACATACAGTAATAATGAATTCAATATGTGGCTCTCAGTCAGAGCCATGCAGCAAGTGATCAGTGTCAGCCAGTGAGCAATCCACCTGTGTGTGTGAACACAGACAGTGCCAGTCTCAGTTGTCATTAATTTACTGCTTGCAGCAGAAATAACCTGCCACCCCAAGAAAATGATTTGGCAAAAAGGAAGTTCAAGCTAAGAAACACTTCAGAGTCATCACTCAAAGCTCCAGCAGAGCAGAGCTGACTGGGAAAACAGTTTGTTGTTGTTGTTTGTGTTTATTTTTAAACTGAGCATTTGTGCAGTGGCATCTTTCAGTTTAGGACTCTGGATCTATCAAACAAAACAAGAAGTTTTAGCATCAGCTATCAAATTCTTATTTAATATGTAAGGTTCAAAATTCAGCTATGAGACAAATCTTCCATTTTGTCAGAAATCAATATCTAATTTACCTTAGCAGTAGTTCAGAAGCAGAATTCATTGGAAGTTATCACTAAAGTGGGTATCTGTGCTAGCTGATTCACAACTTATAACTCAAAAATCTATTTTAAAGACATGTTATGCAGTATAAAATATTACACACAAATGAGCTCATAACAACACTTTCCTTGAAACAACAGGAATATTTTTCATTAGCAACTCTCATCTCAGAAAAATCATCTTGTCTATGCATTAATTCCCCTGGCCTTTATGCAAATGAACTTAGATCCCATGTGCTCTGGGTCACTGAAGTACCCAGGCCTGAACAACAGGCCCTGAGCCAAAGCTGACCTCTAGATGAACCTTCCAACTTAATGTTATACATATAGTTGCTCACTAACGAAGTAGTGTTATATGTGTTCATTTATTGGCAGAATTTATTCACTTTTCCATATCTAGAAACAGGATAAGGCCACATCTGGCCTAATTAGGGGGTGTAGGATCAAGGACAACTCCCTTGGATCTTCCTTGAGCCCTGGCCAGGCTTTGGGAGAAGTCTAGCAGGAAAATGAAATTAGAAATTATGTCAGCTTGTTTGTTGAGCAGTGTAAAAACTGGGCCCCTGTCAGAGCAAAGTGGGGGAGCCTCGTGGCTGCAAAGGGGGAGGCACTGCAGGAGTTCCCAGTTCCGGGCGTGGTTCTCCAGTCCTTGGCTGGGACAGCTTCCCCCCACAGCTGATGCCTCTCGCACTTGGATGATTTATTTTATTGGGGTAAGTGGTGATGTATCTTTCTTAATCACTGTGGGCATTCTCTCCTAGTAATGATTAGCATTGCTCAGCTTATCCCTTTGTAACTCTTTGCTAATGGTTAGGTGCATTGCTTAGCTTATCCTTCCGTGATTCTTTGCAGTTTTACATCATAGTAAATGCCACTGTTCCTTAAGTTGGTGTCTGTGTCTCTGACCCTACCCACCAGCAAAACAGTCAGGGACTGTATACATTTTCCTCTCAAAATAAACATTTCTGTTTGTTTCACTGTAGTGTGAAAATTAGGTTTATTAACAATCAGCATTTTAAAGATCTAATGATTTGTTACATCTTGTTTTTTCACACATCCTAAAGTCATTTGACTGCATTTAACCATAGAAAAATCTATTCGTAGCTTGCAAATAGATTATGAACTACTTAGTAGATTTTTGCTCTTACCTATCACCAGTTATTTCAAAAGTAAACCCCAATAGTGCACTCTCAGTTAAAACACAAATTAATTTTATCAATACCCCAAATTAATTTTATCAATACCCAGAGAGGAATTTACAGATTTTCTGTATTTGATGCTTGGGTATGTTTTCTGTTGAAGATATAAAATCATAACCAGTAGAAGCCACAAGGTGACACTTTAGGACTACTGGACAGAGATTATCATGATGACAAAATAAATAATTTTAACACTGGAATGAACTGGGCCAATTATGAAGTACACAGCAAGTGTGAAATTGGTCTAGGTCTTTTCTGAAGGGGATTGATTGCTTGGCTGCAAAGAGGCAGGCAGCCAAGTGCTGTATTGACCCACAAGAAGGAGAAAGGAACTCAGAAATCTTTTATTGAGGGGTCTGCTTTCCTGTTATCAAAGCCATAAACTAATTTTATTTATGGAGACGAAAAGCAAATCAGAACAGTGTGCGTAACTTGAAAGTCTTGTGTTCTCAAGGAGAGCACCCCCAAACTTGGCACTCAGAAGTGGCAATGTGAAATAAATGTGTGTGTAGCTGGAAATAAACTATACATTCAGCAAGTCTATAGATCACTGCCACTTGTTTCAGCAACTGCTCCCTAATATGCTGCAAGTGAAAGAAACTAAGTGAGAGGATATCATTTTACAATGTGCCCTGTGGACAGCTCTGCCACAAGCTGCACAATCAATACTGGGTTCTAACAGCAAAGTTGTTATTAGAAAATTCTTATTCAATACTAACCAATCTTTCTAGCTACCAATTCTTAGGAAATCTTTGATATAATTTGATTAAAACCCCAACCTTTCTATAACTAATAGTGCTATAAATATTGAGCACAAAAGTATACATACTTAAAAACAAGGAAAGAAAAATCACCTGAGAACACACTTGTGATTTTTTTTCATGTCTTTTCCAGACCTTCATATAGTTTCCCAAAATTATGTTCCTCTTTCCAGCATAGGCAAAATTTATACACTTGAAATAAGGTGCTCATGACACTCTAACAAAGTGCCCCAGGCTCCTCAGGTGAGCAGGAACTGGAGTTCCCCTGTCACTGCTCTGTCAAGTGATCCTGGAGCACAGTATTTGCTTGTCTTAGTTGAAAAAGCCAACTGAGGTATCTTATGTAGCTCCTTGAAGAAGAGATGGATATTATTTTCCTGTTTGTTTATCTCTTACTTCCTACCAACTTGATTGTCCTGCTGAGATAGGTAAAGAGATAAAAGGACTTAGGAGTTGCTTGGACATTATTCTACTGCGTTAGAAAGCACAGTGCAAATCTATCCCCACTATTTTTCCTAAAGTCACAGCACCTGTAGGACAATGGTGTGTAAAGTAAGAAGTCAAGACTTTACTTTTTAAAACTCTGAGCATGCATAAAAAAGCAAAAGTAAGCAAGACTAACAATAAATTTCTTGGGTATGGATAAAAGCTTAAGAACATAGCAATACCATTTATTCTCTGCAAATCTGACAGAGATTTATAGATTTTAAAAACTATTTTTTGTGGTAGTTTTAGTGCATTCTTGTTTACTAGGAAAGTTTCCTTTCCTTGCTGATTTTACCGTTTTCCATTCAAGAGCTACTGATTTTCTTTTTCCTCCCATTTCCTACAGGGAATAGGCTATCATGGCAGACTTTTGTTTATTTGTTTATGTATCTTTGTATTATTAATAAGCCCTGGGAAGAGTGTTTGTTACTTAAGCTCCCTCTGCTGGCCCTCCAGCAGCAGAAACACAACAAATGAAAGGTTTTTCACTTGCACTCCTGTTTCATTAGTCTTAGAGCTGGGAAACTGCAATTGCCAAAGTTAGCACTTCCTCCACAAAGGAAGCACAAAGGACTTAGAATACTAATGTAATAAAGGGGCTACTGGAACTAGGGACAGTAGTATCATGTATAAAATATTACTTAGGTAAGCCTGTACTTACTGCCTGCAACATTCAGCTTCAAGCAAGGCACCCATGAGCTGAGAAATGCATTTCCTTCCATCTTGCATTCACACCTGCTTAGGATTTAATACCAGTTGTGTTATTGACAGTCATAATTTGTCTTGTTCTCATATTAGGCAAAGCCTTCTCAATTATTTCACTCCCACCATTTCAAAATGTTACCATACTGCACAATATATACTTTGAATATTTAGGTCTTCACTGAGACTTCATACAAACCTTGCAGTTTCTCAGATCGAAATGAGTACATCTGTTCACAATTTGAGAGTGCATCTTTAGAGATTAATCACATTTTCAGTTTCTCATCTGCAAACTTATTTTTACAGCTTGCAGCAAAATCTAACCTATGACCCTTTTGGACTCTCTAAACCCTAGAGTTATCTGAAACATGAGTCCCCATATTTTCAATAATTTTAATTATTCACAGTCCCAATAAAATATAGGCACTGTCCTGCCTTGAAATCCCCAGGAACATCCTTTGTCTATGATCTTTGAGACAGATTCACTCTACTTCAGGCACGCCAGTTAAAGGGTCTCTGGATGGGCATGAAGTCACATGAGGGAGCTCAATGACAGAGGAGCTCTTCCAAACACTGAGTTAGACATTTTTTTTCCTCCCCAGTAATTCCAAAGGGAGCCTGACATGATTAGTCTTCCATTTAGGTATCTCATCATGCTGGGCCAATCTCATTGTACTTGTCTGTTTGGCAGTGAGGAAATGAGGACTAATATTCTCTCTATTCATTCCCTAGCAGAATGCTGATGTAATTTCAAAAGGATCAGTATTTTGCCTTAACATGTGCTTTGAAATGACATTGTTCTTTTTGCTGTGCTGTTTTTTATTGGAAAGACAAATTAGTTGCTGGTTCTTCATTGCTGTCTCAAAAGGTATAGAATTCCTTGTCTTCATCCCTATAAGACACTAATGCATGAAACACTTTTCTTGGTTTAAAAGCACAGAAAAAATAAGGAAAACCCCCTTTATTTTCCTCTGAATTCTGCTCCAGCTGTTCCACCAGTACTTCAAGGATATTACTTTCCCCCCCACTCCCCTCCAGGAAAATCTAAGAGTCTGTTAACAACAAAATACAATTCTAGAATCTGCAAAGAAAAAAACCACGAATACCATCTAACATTCCTCTTGGTTCACAGTTTCATCACCTGATTTATATTAGCTCTGCATCTGCAGTGAAAGGATCTGGAATAATTCAAAGCATATTGCTGAAGCATGGTAACTAAGGTATGGCAAAAAAGCACCCTGAAGGTCCGTGCAAAAGCTAAGAAGGATTAAATAGACAAACTGAAATAAATACGGATGTATAAGAAGTTAAAATCCGCTGGAAATAAAGAATGGGGTTAGTTTGGTGTTTGCTTTATATTTCAGTTAAGTTCATCAAAAGGACTGCGTGAAGACTTATTCTCTTGAGGAAAAGAGAAACATTCAAGTTTGTTTCTGTCCTCAGTAAATAATCTAAGTTTTCTCTGAATATTCTTCCTCTCCAGCAATTTTAAGAAATGACACCATCCCCAATTGCTTTGCTAGAAGGATTAGGAATAGGCAGAGGGCTCATAGTGCTCTTTCCCTATTGTAGACAGACATCCCATCTCTCAACTCTTCCCTGCATCTTTTCCCCTTCTCTTAAAGAGCTATTTATACACTGTAAGCTATTTATGGCTAAACTCATCATTGACCAAAATCAATGTTAGTTTTCCCATTTATTCAGAGGATGCCTAAAGGTTTAATTTGGATGGTAAGCTGGTTCCTTCAAGTGTGACAATCAGGTTTGAGCATCCAGTAAATGGGCTACTCTTTGTACTAAACTAATGTTGTTTCCCAACTAGTTTCATGCAGGTCAATTTTTCATTACATGACACTTGCACCTAAGAGATTCTTATGGATATGCCTGGTTTTTGACACAATCACAACAAAAGGATTTTTAAAAATGATAGTCACATATTGTACAGACCATCACAGAAAGCAGGGATGCACTGGGAAGAGCAAGACAGCCTTGGCTTCAGGGCCTTCTGACATCAGGAGTTCTGATCTTCCTGCATTGCTTTTTAGAATTCCCAAACCCCTGTTTTTAACCACAGTAGGCAGTTGCTGAAGCCTTAATGAACCATATGTTCAGGATGGCAAATGCTCCACTCTAAGAACAGCCATAAATTCATTTGCATTTTTCAAAACTCCACAATAAGTTCATTCTTCACTATAAATTGTCAAATATAAACGTCTCTTTCCAAGAATACAAATGGAATTTGTGTTTAATTGTACATTTCATGCTGATTCACAGCCTTGCATCACTTAAAGCACTGGGGTTATAAACACCTCAAGGTTTACTCTGGGCTGGAATGATGAATGGTGGCTTAAGGCAATCCCAGATCAATGAATATATAGTTCTTTGTACTTCCACTAAAGCCTCCCTCTGTCATACACATGTGAATATAATATTTTTTCCAGCAGAAACTCAATACTGAATTTCTTCCTAAACAAAAATTTACCCGTTTCACTGTTGTATTTAGAAATAATGATAAGGAATATTGTTTCAATCTAAGAATTTTGAGTATTTGGCTTATCAGGATACTTATAACCATGTCCATAAGCATGGTGAATATTCATCAATATCTTATACTATTTCAAAGGTAGCATGTGCATGCAGTTTAAGAGCCACTACCACTGATGACCTCTTTGGTTTCATTTATATTTTCTATTTATGTTGTATGTTCCTTTTCTATTTATCCTGTAAACTCCTCAGAGTAGGTACAATCTCTTAATCTGTCTGTACAGTGCCCAGCACGCTGCAGATTAGTGCCTACAGTAACAATAATGATGGTTTCCAGTGGTTGCCGTCTATCCGAAGCCATTTTAAGGCTTCCAGCAGAGGTCACAATTGCTCAGCAGTTCCCAGGAATGCTTTTCAGTACAGAAAACTAATTTCTGAAATCAAAGCTAGAAGATTTTACTGCATAACTGAGACTTTGCTGCAACCAAACGTGCATTAGATTATTTATTGGTAAGGAAAAAAGATGTATCTAATTAATAATTGCCTCATATTTTGGGAAGCTAATGAAGTAGCTTTGGTCTCTTAGAAAAATAATTTGCCATAAAAGATGAAGTCTCTGAACTAAAGCAAACCATTTAATAGATTAACTGCATATCAGTAGTAATTTGCTTATGAAAAGGATACTTGTATTAGAGAGGATGGCTTTCATTTATGAAAAGTTAAGGGTTTCTCTACTGACAATAAAAAACTAGTTGTTGTTTAAACTCTGGATTTTCATAGTTGCTAACAGCATTTCTGGATTCCTCTATTGTATCATAGGCCTGCTTTGACATATATGAAGCCAAGTTATTCTCAGTATTACTGCCAGACAAACAGTAATTATTTCTGCAGGAGAAAGAAAGGAAGGAATTCGGAAGGAATTCGGAAGGAATTCGGAAGGAAGGAAGGAATTCGGAAGGAATTCGGAAGGAAGGAAGGAAGGAAGGAAGGAAGGAAGGAAGGAAGGAAGGA